>NC_086445.1:367471179-368071179 GCF_028390025.1 Pseudophryne corroboree | reverse complement strand
AGCCCTGCAAAATGACCTCCAGCAAGCCACAAATGTGCATGTGTCTACTCAAATGATCAGAAACAGACTCCATGAGGGTGGTATGAGGGCCCGACGTCCACAGGTGGGGGTTGTGCTTACAGCCCAACACCGTGCAGGACGTTTGGCATTTGCCAGAGAACACCAAGATTGGCAAATTTGCCACTTGCGCCCTGTGCTCTTCACAGATGAAAGCAGGTTCTCACTGAGCACATGTGACAGACGTGACAGAGTCTGGAGACGCTAAGGAGAACGTTCTGCTGCCTGCAACATCCTCCAGAATGACCGGTTTGGCAGTGGGTCAGTAATGGTGTGGTGTGGTATATCTTTGGGGGGCCGCACAGCCCTCCATGTGCTTCGCCAGAGGTAGCCTGACTGCCATTAGGTACCGAGATGAGATCCTCAGACCCCTTGTGAGACCATATGCTGGTGCAGTTGGCCCTGGGTTCCTCCTAATGCAAGACAATGCTAGACCTCATGTGGCTGGAGTGTGTCAGCAGTTCCTGCAAGACGAAGGCATTGATGCTATGGACTGGCCCGCCCGTTCCCCAGACCTGAATCCAATTGAGCACATCTAGGACATCATGTCTCGCTCCATCCACCAACGCCACGTTGCACCACAGACTGTCCAGGAGTTGGCAGATGCTTTAGTCCAGGTCTGGGAGGAGATCCCTCAGGAGACCATCCGCCAACTCATCAGGATCATGCCCAGGTGTTGTAGGGAGGTCATACAGGCACGTGGAGTCCACACATACTACTAAGCCTCATTTTGACTCAGCCTGTAGTGTGTTTTTCCACTTTAATTTTGAGTGTGACTCCAAACCCAGACCTCCATGGGTTAATAAATTTGATTTCCTTTGATAATTTTTGTGTGATTTTGTTGTCAGCACATTCAACTATGAAAAGAACAAAGTATTTAATAAGAATATTTCATTCATTCATATCTAGGATGTGTTATTTTAATGTTCCCTTTATTTTTTTGTATTATTTCTTCCCTGCTGTTTGTGGCTCACAATTTGTTTTGGGAAAATGTAGCTCATAATTATGTACTGTTCACAGATGCTGGGACCAGCACATGTGCAGTAGTGGTGATGGTACTGCGCATGCGCAATACCGCGGCTTTTATGGACTGCATCGGCTGCAGCCCATAGAAGCTGGCTTGGCCTGAGGAAGCATGGAGCTGGCTTCCTACAGAAAGCTAGCTCTCTTCCTATTGCAGCCAAGTCTGGCAGTCCCGGAGGAAGGAAACACCTCCCAATGGGACTGCATGCATGTCAGTGACTGGCAGGTAGAAATTCCAATACTATGGATCGGTGAGAAGGAGAGCCTCCATACCACCATCCTGCAGCTCTGTCAGTTCTGGTTTCTATGTTGGCTGTAAGATTGCGGTAAGCTGCAATATGCCAGCAGGGATGGACTGGGGCCGCTTTTCGGCACTAGCATTTTTTTGCATGTGAAAGCGGGGACAGACACTGTTCATGGCTGCATGTCGCGAGTCAGCGGGAAGTGAAACAGGCACTTCAGGCGGGGGGGGGGGGGACAAAACAGAGAGACGGAAGCTAAGCTGTGCGTGGCCTTCCCGCCTCTCCATGTGACTGTACTGGCCCACCAGACCATCAGCCCTTCTGGCATATGGGCAGTCCGGCCCTGGTTGCCACTAATGGTCAGTCCTGCTGTACAGGCTTGTGTTATAGTGTGTCCTTTCACTCCGTATGGTCAGCCGAGGTGATTGAATGTGTGCTCTGCATCTCCCTGAGATGTGCAACAGTCTGCGCTGCTTCCAGGTATTGAGGCTCTGGCTCTGAGACTGGAGAGGGGAGAGGTAGGTGGCAGCATGTACATGGGAGGATGCAGGGGAGAGGATGCAAGCACACAGCCACAGGCACCGACAGGGCTGCCATCAGACCCCGGGACTTGCAAAATAGACAGGGCTAGGAGCAGGCCCCCCCTCTCTGTCTGTGCCCAGGACTGTAATCCTGACAGTCCCCCATTGATGGTGGCCCTGCCATATCTTAATACATTTCTCCTCTCTGACCCTTAGGGGGATTTCAATAGTTTTCAATGCTTGCAGCAGTATTGCGCGTCATACAGAAGCTATTCAATTGTTCCTGCTGTCAAGCATGAGCAGAAATCATTGAAAAGTCTGGCTTCTGAGTGCTCAAACTGTTAAGGTGCTATAACCAAGACTTTAGATTGGTTTAGCCGTTTTGCATGTCTAAACATTGTCTATTTGGGCGCAAAAAACAACAGCAATTGAATACAACTTTGTATCAGTTTAGACGGGTGATAAGGGGCAATTGGACAATTTAAATCCCCCCTTCATATTATGCTTAAAATTAACAACTATGGGCTCATCTAAACACCTGAATAAAGACTAAAAGACTAGAAAATGAAAATAATGAACTGTTATAAAGAGAGTGAAGGCTATAAAAAGATAACTACATAATTCCAGCATGGAATTTATTTTGTCAGAAACATGAAAGAGATAAGTAAAACATAAACTGTTAAGGCAAGTTCTGGTAGCCTCACACAAATATCTAATATTCCTGCTTGCAATCTTATCAGCTATGCAAAACCGAAGCCACATATCACTGCAAAAGGCCTGCAGAAATGTTTGGATGACATCTAAGCCGCTCATAACTTTATTGTGATTACATAAACCTTTTCTTTAGGATAGCTTATCACTAAATAAAACCACACCACACTGAAATAAAGACACGGACACAGTAGCTGGAGTTAAAGGTCAGACGATGTTTATTAATCGCTGACCAACTCTTTAAACTAATAATTGAGGCCGAATTAGAATTGAATTGAATATATATTTAACTTTAGTTTGGAGGATGGCAAACAGAAAACCGCTGCCAAACACCAGCACCCGTCACCTAGATGAAAAACCACCAAACCAAGGAGGGGCGTACACCTACCCCACCTCCTTCCCGCATAAACCGCATTGTGCTGGCCTTACCCCTCTTTCTCTGGCAAACGTTCGGTTCCCGCAGGGGAACGTCTAAATGTCCAACCGCAAGAAAAGGACACACCTGCCGTCCTTCTAAAGAGGGAGCACCACAATGACCACTTATGCCTGTGTGACAGCTGGTTGGCAGCGATTTCCCGCCAATCTGGCTTTCAATAGCCCACAGCAAGAACAAAAAACGTAGACGCATTCTGGGAGGGCGGGCGGGCATAAACTGAATGGCAAGAGGAAGTCTAGCAAAATGGCCACCCCCTATATACTAACCTAAGACCCTCCTCTTCATCTTGATGCACAACCCTATAATCCAATAGGAAAAACCAACCGGGAAAACTGATCTGCCTAGCAACTGCTTAGTCATTTAACAACCAATCACAAAAAGTTGATCGCTTATATGGCCTCAGGCTTATGCAGCCTTCAGCTTATCTAAGCCGCTCATAACTTTATTGTGATTACATAAACCTTTTCTTTAAGCTAGCTTATCACTAAATAAAACCACACCACACTGAAATAAAGACACGGACACAGTAGCTGGAGTTAAAGGTCAGACGATGTTTATTAATCGCTGACCAACTCTTTAAACTAATAATTGAGGCCGAATTAGAATTGAATATATATTTAACTTTAGTTTGGAGGATGGCAAACAGAAAACCGCTGCCAAACACCAGCACCCGTCACCTAGATGAAAAACCACCAAACCAAGGAGGGGCGTACACCTACCCCACCTCCTTCCCGCATAAACCGCATTGTGCTGGCCTTACCCCTCTTTCTCTGGCAAACGTTCGGTTCCCGCAGGGGAACGTCTAAATGTCCAACCGCAAGAAAAGGACACACCTGCCGTCCTTCTAAAGAGGGAGCCCCACAATGACCACTTATGCCTGTGTGACAGCTGGTTGGCAGCGATTTCCCGCCACCAAGGTTTACCAAACCGCCACCGCCATCCGCAAACAGAACCTTAACCGAACCAGAAACTAACTAACTCTACCGAAACAGACCAAAAATGTCCTCCAGAAAAAACTGCACTCCTTCCGGAGAAAGGTGAACCCCATCGTCTCTGTAGAACTACCTGTTCCGCAGCACCAGCAGAGGATGCTTGATTGCCACTCCGCCTATGGCCTTGACAAAAAGAGACACCGTAGAATTCACCTTTTTGCGTGCTTTCTCCAGCGCCGAGAAACGCACCGCACCACGCCAATGAAAACGGGGCACCATTTCCGACCAGACAATGCATACCCCGGGCCAGTGACAACGGATCGCCACTACATCCGCTTTTATAGACAAAATCAAGTCTATGCCTTTAACTCGGCCCAGATCATTACCACCCAAATGAATGATAATACAACTGGGGCGACCCCAGCGGCGCTCCCGAGAAAAAAGGACGCGCAACAGATCACCCCATAACATGCCCCTAACACCTAACCATCTAAATTGCCTGGACCCAAAAATCTCAGTCGTCCTAGATGCCATGGGATGTTTCTCCGCCCAAAAAACATAGGAATGACCAACCATCCATATGTGGTCTCCAAAATTGATGACAGCTGTAAAAGAAAATATCCTAACGTCAGATTATGCACATAATCTGTAACTTAAACACAACGTAACCAAATTAAACCCAAGTGAAGGAGAAAAACTCAAAAAACCTCCCGTGGACCTTGATAGAACAGCCAATTGAAATTAGGCCCCCTCGGAGGAAAAATTTTAAAAAATTCACTTCACACCCTCGATTCCTGAACGGTAAGCGTTCAAAAACCGACGAGTAAACACGTTTTTGGGTTAGCGCAACAGGCGCACTTATAACTTATCTATACGGACGTAGGACTTATAGGAGGCCGACCTCCAACGACCCAATTCCCGAATAGCCGCTGGTGATGAACCAGCGGCCGCCGCATGGGTAGCCGCCCCAATCCGAAAGGAATGAGTACCGAAGTCCGCCTCCTGCAAGCCCAGCGTCGTCAAACATTTCTTGAACACAGATGAAAACTGAAACTTTGTCAGAGGGTCCGACTGCGCGTGCACCAGCAACTGGTTGCCCCCCGGAGGTCTTAAACGCACATACTCTTGCGTCAACCGCAGTGGGCAAACGCCCATTCCTTCCTGAGCCTCCAAGGACAACCAGCGACCCCTACCTGTTTGATCTGTCTTGGATCGCACAATCCTACAGAGCAACAGGCCCTCCTGCAAGCGCACATTCTCGTATAGCAGGCCCGAATCCCGGGATGCCTTGCTGCTCGCCACTAACTCGCTCACCCGAAAAGCCCCGAAAAAGGCCAGGGCATACGCGCTACTAAACAATGCCACCTCAAATTCCGAGGACGCAATCTGAGGTAGCACGCGCAGCAATTCTGCTAGCAGCTGCAACGTTACAGGCCTACGTGAATCCGCAGGCGCCGGGTGCAACCTAGCCCAACCTTTCAGCGCTCTGGAAAGGACAAACGACCCCGTGGGGTCTGTCGTCCCGTGGAGCCGCGAGTGAAAGGCGATGCCCGCAAGGGCAGTAGCCATGGCCGCTTTTGACCTACCGTTTTGGTAATGCTCCCAAACAAAGGTCAAAAGGGGCGTCGGCCGAGGACTCACCTGCTACCCCGTACCTACTCTGAAAGGTTGACCAATCCCGCCATGCAGCATCATACGCTCGTAGCGTGGAGGGAGCCAGAGCACACCTGGCTAAAGCCGTTAAACCGATTCGACCATCTGCCAGACAGAAGGTGGGCATTGTAACCCCTCTGCCTCCGCTCCCGGAACCAAGGTCCTGAACCTGTCAAATTGGAACCGGGACAATGCATCCGCAATTCCATTGTCAACTCCAGGAACGTGGCTGGCCCTAAAATTAATATTGCGCTGCAAACAAACCAACACTAAATGCCTTAGCAGTCTCAGTGCCTGCGGTGAGGAGGAACGCTGATTATTAATCGCATGCACTACCCCCAAGTTGTCGCAAAGGAACAAGATGTCCCTATTCGCGAACCGTCCGGCCCATAACTCAAGCGCCACCAAGATCGGGAACAATTCCAGCAACAAAAGGTTCTTGGTAAACCCGCGCGTCACCCAAGATGCCGGCCAAGCCGCAGCGCACCATGCCCCAGCGAAGAACGCGCCAAACCCTCGACTGCCTGAAGCATCCGTGAACAATTGCAGCTGCTCACTAGAACAACAAGGAGCGGGCCACAAGACCTCCCTGTTAAAGGACACCAGGAAAGAGACCCAAATCCGCAAATCATCCTTGATCTCGCGGGAAAGGTACACGGAGTGATTCTGCCGTACCGTCCCCGCCGTGGCCCGCTCGAGTTTGCGACAGAAAATCCTACCCATGGGGATAATCCGACACGCAAAATTGAGAGAACCAAGCAAGGACTGCACCTGCTTAAGCCGAACCCTGCGTTTTCCTAAACAGTCTGTAATCAAACCTAATAATTTCTGCACCTTATCCTCGGGCAAGCGACAGCACCCCCCTACCGTGTCAATTTCGATACCTAAATAGCTAAGACAAGTGCAAGGACCCTCGCACTTATCTTGCGCAACCGGCACCCCTAAAGCGCAGAATAACGACCTGGCCACAGAGAGAATGTCCCCACAGACCGAACTGTCCCCGGGCCCAACAAAGAGAAAGTCATCCAGGTAGTGAGCCACCCCCAGTTGCCCGGAGGCGGTCTGGACGCACCAGTGTAAAAATGTGCTAAAGCATTTAAAGTAGGCGCAGGAGACAGAGCAACCCATGGGGAGACACCGATCGACGTAGAATTCGCCCCCTATTTTGAAACCCAGAAACCGCAGGGAATCTGGGTGTAGCGGGAGTAGCCGAAAGGCCGACTCCACGTCCAATTTTGCCAACAGACTCCCCGGACCACACTCCCTCACCAAGCGCAGCGCGTTGTCAAACGACTGATATCGAACCCTGCACTGGGCTTCCGGGATAGCGTCGTTGACCGACAACCCCGGCGGGTGCGACAGTGCTGTATCAAACGAAACTTGCCTATGGCCTTCTTGGGCACTACCCCTACTGGGGAAATGCACAAGGAGGGCAGCGGGGAAAAGGCGTAGGGCCCAGCCATGCGCCCCAGCCCAATCTCCCCGTCAACCTTCCGCCGGACTTCCTGCGGGAATTCCCGAGCCGATCTCAAATTCTGGCGTGCAACCACATACACCGAATCCGGAATTGGCAAACGAAAACCGTGCTGAAAGCCCTCCAAGAGAAACGATGCCGCCGACTCATCGGGGTACAAGGTAAGCCAGCGCTGCAACTCGGGAACTATAATCGGGGAGAAGGCCTTACTTGCCAACTCCACCGGCCTCGGTGGAAGCGGCAGGCTTACTGCCTGTCGCCGCGGTGCATTCCTTGGCCGGGTGACTTGCTCCGCACAACCTACATGAGTGGCGAAAACGACAACTCGTTCCTTTGACGCATTTGCCGTCGTTGTAGGCAAAGCACTTGCCTTTCCCCGTCAATCGGGAAGCCGCCGCCCCGGCCGCCCCGGGCTTCTTGGCCGTGACGTCCGGGGTGGGTTTGACCTGCTGCGTGACCTCCAACCACACCTCAACATCCTTAAAACCCGTGGGCAGGATGGGGTTGCCATCCTGATTGCGACGAAACTTCTCGTCGTAATCCCGCCACGCGGAACCCTTGGATTTTAAGTACATATCGTGTACTAAAAACAAATATTTCACCAAGTTGGCATACTCCGAGGGACGCGATTCCGTGTAGCAAGCCATGAACACCAAAAACCCACGCAGCCACTGGTGAAAATTGCGAAATGCATTTTCCCCAATACCACCCGGCTTCTTGGCTGCGTCAAAACCTTGCCGCATTTCCTCCGTAAGGGTGAATATGTCTACATACTTCCCCTTACGGATTTTTTCCCGCATGCGCTTGCGAACCCCCCTTGTAACTGCCGTGTTGGCGCAATGTACCATCTCCCCGTAACGGGGGGGGTCAGAGGGGACCACCTGCGCAGGAGCGGCCACCTTATGCGCCTCCTTAGCCATTCGCCGCGCGATGAGCCTAGCTAATTTACGCGGGCGCCGCGGAGAGCCGGATGATACGCTGCTAGAAGATGAGGAACTACAAGTTGAAACGTGTAAAGGAATGTTTAGCTCACCGGAGTTCGAAGGACCCGGAACCGCGTCGTCCGCTGCACCCGCCTCCGCTGATGGCCGTACCTCCACGTTCGCAGTCGCGCTCGTCCGCGACCTTCGCCTCCTGACGGGCGTAGCCCCTGAATTAGACGGGACCTGTGAGGGAGAAAAAGAGGGGACAACAGGCACAGGGGGAACAAGAACATCATTAACAATTGGCCGCAATTGCGGAGGCGGAGGGCCCGCCCCTCCGCTCCGCGGCGGATGGCCGCCCGGCAGCTGCAGGGAGGGGGCCCCCACCGAGGTGTACCCGACCGACTGCGTAAAGGCCGACCCGCTCACTGCACCAAAACTCGCGGGGTAAGACGGCCGCCACGCCGTATGCGGCGGGCAGACGCCTGCCCCCGCCCATCCGTATGACGCCGGAAGGAACTGAGGGGGCGCCGGGAGAGGGGGCCAACTCTGTGCCACCTGATACCCACCGCCCGGTGCCTGACCTGACTGCAGGCCCGCAAAGGCCGGCAAGGGCACCGCGACTCGGGGGCCACCGACCGACCACGTGGACTGCACGCCGGCGCCCGCGCTGGACCCGTGCGGGGAAAATTGTGTGCCGGACACCATCATGAAGCCCATGGAAGGCATGCTGGCGGCTAAGGGGAATGCTGGAGCCGGAGGCCACGCAAAACCCCCGGGGAAGGACTGGCTCCCCGCGAAGCCTTGCTGCGCTGCTACCGTAAGCGCCCCGCCGGGCGTAATATAAGCCGCCGAGACGGACGCCTGCGTGGACCCGAACTGAAAAGGACCGGGAAGGGCGTGGGGAGGAGTTTGAAACCCTGTAAGCGGGGGCGCCGTTAATGGCGGCGGGGCGGCTGACGACCAGGGGGCGCCCGAGCAGGCCCCCGAGGCCGGGGGGAAACCCTGCCATGTGATTGCCGCCGGGGCGGGTGTGGCGGCAGCCGCTGCCACGTCCCCCGCCCCAGCCACACTAGACCCAAACGGCCCCACATTATTTAAAACATCCTGGGGTGTGCTAGACCCCTCGCTGGAGGGGGGTAGGCTGGGGCCCTGTATTGTCCCGGGGACAGCGGGAGCCGCTACCCGCTGTCCTGGGCTCATATTCCCCTGCTGAACATTGACCCCCCCCTCACCCCCCGCAGCTCCGCCGCGGCCGTCCGGCACCGCTTGTGCCACCAGGACGCCGCCGAGAGCCGTCCGCGGGGATGGAGGAGGAGGGCCGGAGGCACTGCTGGAAGGAGGGTGAGGAGATGGCTGGACCGCGGGAGGCGCCGGGGCGCGCGGCCCGGCCGGGCCGCGCGCACCTGCGCCATGTGCCGAGCGGCCGCTGGCCGCCGGAGGAGGAGGACTGAAGGCGCCCGGAGCAGGAGGGCGAGGAGAGGCCCGTCCTGCTGCGAGCGCCGGGGCGCGCGGCTCGACCGAGCCGCGCGTCCCGGCACCACGTGACGAGCGGCCGCTGGCCGCCCGTCTCCGTGCGGCAGGGGAGCGGGCTGTAACTGCCCGCCCCCGCCGCCTGTCTGCAGCAGGGGAAAGGCCCCTCTGAGGCGCAATGCTCGGGGAGCGGGAGCGGAAGGCACTCCCCGCATCCACGAGGCGCCGGGGGGGGGAGCTGATCGTCTGGGACGAGGCATAGCAGAGGGAGGGAGACGTCGGCAAAAGAAAACAAATGCACTGTACAGAGAGGGGGCAACAGTATTATATAATGCCCAGTGAAGGCAAATGAAATTAACCAAGTTATAGCAAGTTGAACAAGCAATAGTATACTTATCATTCCTGGGCATAAACTGAATGGCAAGAGGAAGTCTAGCAAAATGGCCACCCCCTATATACTAACCTAAGACCCTCCTCTTCATCTTGATGCACAACCCTATAATCCAATAGGAAAAACCAACCGGGAAAACTGATCTGCCTAGCAACTGCTTAGTCATTTAACAACCAATCACAAAAAGTTGATCGCTTATATGGCCTCAGGCTTATGCAGCCTTCAGCTTATCAAAGTAGTGTTCCACATGTTCACATTACAGTGTTTGCTATGACCTTATCACAATGCAAACCTCTGTAGTGAGCAAATCTAAACTTATATAAGCCAGAAACTTTTTGGACTGATGAAAGAAAATTTTAACTTTTTGACTACAACCACAAGAAATACAGTCAGAGAAACAGATGAAACATTAGAAAAAAAGTAAACCTTGGACAATGTTAATTTAAACATGGTATAGATATATACTTATATAGGGATGCAGTCATGTGACCGCCGCTGCAGTCATATGACCACCATGCCGATGCCGGGACTCCGAGCGATCAAACGCCCGACAGTCGGCATGCCGACTAACAGGGATTATTCCCACTTGTGGGTGTCCACGACACCCATAAAGTGGGAATAGAACCTGTGGCGAGTGCAGCGAGCCACCAAGCCCTCTACGCGGCGAGCGCTGTGAGCCCGTAAGTGGCTCTGTTGCACTCTTTCTCCCCCCCCTCCTCCCCCCTGGCATTCTGCAGTCGGGATCCCGGGTTGGTATGCTGACCTCCGGGATCCCCACTGTCGGTCTCACAGCCCCAGCATCTACACTTTGAAATAGATTTAGCAAGACAGCGATCTGTAATGTTCCTCAGAAAAGGTAATGTGGGGAGATCACAGACATAAAGGATGAAACTGTATAGCCTGTGAGTTGTAGGCTCTGCTAGACCTTTTGTGAGTCTGCCCGTATTTTTAAAGCAGCAATCATTTACATGGCAAAACCAACCTGGTTTTGCTGTGTAAATGATTGCCGCTTGAAAATATGCGCACACTCGCACAATGTCCCACACAGCTTGCAACTCGCAGGCTATTCAATTTGACGACATGTGTATGCAAGAACATCGAACAATAGTTCTGAGCAAGAAAGAGGAAAACTCCTAAAGCAAGAGGAGGAAGTTCGTTTTACCTGGCTATTAGATATGTTTGGAAGCTGTGATTTCTGACAATCACAGCACATTCACTTTTTTTTTTTTTTATTAGTTAAAATAGACAAATGCATTTTAATTCACTACAATGTGAAAAAATATGTCATGTATAATTTAGTGATGTGCACCGGAGATTTTTCGGGTTTTGTGTTTTGGTTTTGGATTCGGTTCCGCGGCCGTGTTTTGGATTCGGACGCGTTTTGGCAAAACCTCCCTGAAATTTTTTTGTCGGATTCGGGTGTGTTTTGAAATCAGGTGTTTTTTTTACAAAAAACCCTCAAAAACAGCTTAAATCATAGAATTTGGGGGTCATTTTGATCCCATAGTATTATTAACCTCAATAACCATAATTTCCACTCATTTTCAGTCTATTCTGAACACCTCACACCTCACAATATTATTTTTAGTAATAAAATTTTCACTGAGGTCGCTGGATGGCTAAGCTAAGCGACCCTAGTGGCCGACACAAACACCTGGCCCATCTAGGAGTGGCACTGCAGTGTCAGACAGGATGGCACTTCAAAAAAACAGTCCCCAAACAGCACATGATGCAAAGAAAAACTGTCTGACGTGCCTACTTGGATGCGGTCACTCATATAATCCTCCACCATTCTTTCAATGGTGACAGAATCATATGCAGTGACAGTAGACGACATGTCAGTAATCGTTGCCAGGTCCTTCAGTCCGGACCAGATGTCAGCACTCGCTCCAGACTGCCCTGCATCACCGCCAGCGGGTGGGCTCGGAATTCTTAGCCTTTTCCTCGCACCCCCAGTTGCGGGAGAATGTGAAGGAGGAGCTGTTGACGGGTCACGTTCCGCTTGACTTGACAATTTTCTCACCAGCAGGTCTTTGAACCTCTGCAGACTTGTGTCTGCTGGAAAGAGAGATACAACATAGGTTTTAAATCTAGGATCGAGCACGGTGGCCAAAATGTAGTGCTCTGATTTCAACAGATTGACCACCCGTGAATCCTTGTTAAGCGAATTAAGGGCTCCATCCACAAGTCCCACATGCCTAGCGGAATCGCTATGTTTTAGCTCCTCCTTAAATGTCTCCAGCTTCTTCTGCAAAAGCCTGATGAGGGGAATGACCTGACTCAGGCTGGCAGTGTCTGAACTGACTTCACGTGTGGCAAGTTCAAAGGGTTGCAGAACCTTGCACAACGTTGAAATCATTCTCCACTGCGCTTGAGTCAGGTGCATTCCCCCTCCTTTGCCTATATCGTGGGCAGATGTATAGGCTTGAATGGCCTTTTGCTGCTCCTCCATCCTCTGAAGCATATAGAGGGTTGAATTCCACCTCGTTACCACCTCTTGCTTCAGATGATGGCAGGGCAGGTTCAGGAGTGTTTGGTGGTGCTCCAGTCTTCGGCACGCGGTGGCTGAATGCCGAAAGTGGCCCGCAATTCTTCGGGCCACCGACAGCATCTCTTGCACGCCCCTGTCGTTTTTTAAATAATTCTGCACCACCAAATTCAATGTACGTGCAAAACATGGGACGTGCTGGAATTTGCCCAGATGTAATGCACGCACAATATTGGTGGCGTTGTCCGATGTCACAAATCCCCAGGAGATTTGGGGTAAGCCATTCTGCGATGATGTTCCTCAGTTTCCGTAAGAGGTTGTCAGCTGTGTGCCTCTTATGGAAAGCGGTGATACAAAGCGTAGCCTGCCTAGGAACAAGTTGGCGTTTGCGAGATGCTGCTACTGGTGCCGCCGCTGCTGTTCTTGCTGCGGGAGGCAATACATCTACCCAGTGGGCTGTCACAGTCATATAGTCCTGAGTCTGCCCTGCTCCACATGTCTGTGGTTAAGTGGACATTGGGTACAACTGCATTTTTTAGGACACTGGTGACTCTTTTTCTGAGGTCTGTGTACATTTTCGGTATTGCCTGCCTAGAGAAATGGAACCTAGATGGTATTTGGTACCGGGGACACAGTACCTCAAATAAGTCTCTAGTTGCCTCTGAATTAATGGTGGATACCGGAACCACATTTCTCACCACCCAGGCTGACAAGACCTGAGTTATCCGCTTTGCAGCAGGATGACTGCTGTGATATTTCATCTTCCTCGCAAAGGACTGTTGGACAGTCAATTGCTTACTGGAAGTAGTACAAGTGGTCTTCCGACTTCCCATCTGGGATGACGATCGACTCCCAGCAGCAACAACAGCAGCGCCAGCAGCAGTAGGCGTTACACTCAAGGATGCATCGGAGGAATCCCAGGCAGGAGAGGACTCGTCAGACTTGACAGTGACATGGCCTGCAGGACTATTGGCTTTCCTGTCTAAGGAGGAAATTGACACTGAGGGAGTTGGTGGTGTGGTTTGCAGGAGCTTGGTTACAAGAGGAAGGGATTTAGTGGTCAGTGGACAGCTTCCGCTGTCATCCAAAGTTTTTGAACTTGTCACTGACTTCTGATGAATGCGGACCAGGTGACGTATAAGGGAGGATGTTCCTAGGTGGTTAACGTCCTTACCCCTACTTATTACAGCTTGACAAAGGCAACACACGGCTTGACACCTGTTGTCCGCATTTGTGTTGAAATAATTCCACACCGAATAGGTGATTTTTTTTTGTATTTTGACCAGGCATGTCAATGGCCATATTCGTCCCATGGACAACAGGTGTCTCCCCGGGTGCCTGACTTAAACAAACCACCTCACCATCAGAATCCTCCTTGTCAATTTCCTCCCCAGCGCCAGCACCCATATCCTCATCCTGGTGTACTTTAACAGTGACATCTTCAGTTTGACTATCAGGAACTGGACTGCGGGTGCTCCTTCCAGCACTTGCAGGGGGCGTGCAAATGGTGGAAGGCGCAAGCTCTTCCCGTCCAGTGTTGGGAAGGTCAGGCATCGCAACCGACACAATTGGACTCTCCTTGGGGATTTGTGATTTAGAAGAACGCACAGTTCTTTGCTGTGCTTTTTCCAGCTTAAGTCTTTTCATTTTTCTAGTGAGAGGATGAGTGCTTCCATCCTCATGTGAATCTGAACCACTAGCCATGAACATAGGCCACGGCCTCAGCCGTTCCTTGCCACTCCGTGTCGTAAATGGCATATTGGCAAGTTTACGCTTCTCAGCAGACGCTTTCAATTTTGATTTTTGGGTCATTTTACTGAACTTTTGTTTTTTGGATTTTACATGCTCTCTACTATGACATTGGGCATTGGCCTTGGCAGACGACGTTGATGGCATTTCATCGTCTCGGCCATGATTAGTGGCAGCAGCTTCAGCATGAGGTGGAAGTGGATCTTGATATCTCCCTATTTTAACCTCCACATTTTTGTTCTCCATTTTTTAATGTGTGGAATTATATGCCAGTATCAATAGCAATGGCCTACTACTATATATACTGCGCACAACTGAAATGCACCACAGGTATGGATGGATAGTATACTTGACGACACAGAGGTAGGTAGAGCAGTGGCCTTCCGTACCGTACTGCTATATATACTGGTGGTCACTGTCAGCAAAACTCTGCACTGTACTCCTCCTATATAATACAGCTGCTCCCCAGTCCCCACAATTAAGCAGTGTGAGCACAGATATATGCAGCACACTGAGCACAGATATGGAGTGTTTTTAAGGCAGACAACGTATACTGGTGGTCACTGTCAGCAAAACTCTGCACTGTACTCCTCCTATATACAGTGGTGCAAGTGGGCGGGTACGGGTGGGTACGGCATACCCGTAAGAATTTAGCCGTGGGTACGCCGTACCCACACCGACGGGCCGCCGCTCCTCTTCCCTCCCTCCCTCCCTCTGCTGCTCCACGCCGCACCCGCCGCATCGCCGCACCGCTGCTGATGTGAGGGAAGCAGAGCGCAGCCTGCGCCTCTCCTTCCCCTCAGTCTCTGAGCCAATCAGAGCTTGCGGTGCGAGCTCTGATTGGCTCACGGATCGGCGATGAATTAAACTGTGAGACACCCGCCGGAGACTGAGGGGAAGGAGAGGCGCAGGCTGCGCCCTGCTTCCCTCACATGACAGACAGGACGGCAGCGGGCAGCGGTGAGCAGGGAAGGGGGGTGCATGTTATACCTGGCACTGGGGGATATCTGGCACTTGGGGGGGGGGGCATTTCTATCTGGCACTGGGGGATATCTGGCATTGGGGGGGCATGTATACCTGGCACTGGGGGATATCTGGCACTGGGGGCATATCTGGCACAGGGGGGCATATATACCTGGCACTGGGGGATATCTGGCACAGGGGGGGCATGTATACCTGGCACTGGGGAATATCTGGCACTGGGGGGGCATGTATACCTGGCACTGGGGGATTTCTGGCACTGGGGGCATATCTGGCACAGGGGGGCATATATACCTGGCACTGGGGGATATCTGGCACAGGGGGGCATGTATACCTGGCACTGGGGGATATCTGGCACTGGGGGGGCATGTATACCTGGCACTGGGGGATATCTGGCACAGGGGGGCATATATACCTGGCACTGGGGGATATCTGGCACAGGGGGGGCATGTATACCTGGCAATGGGGAATATCTGGCACTGGGGGGGGCATGTATACCTGGCACTGGGGGATTTCTGGCACTGGGGGCATATCTGGCAGAGGGGGTCATATATACCTGGCACTGGGGGATATCTGGCACAAGGGGGCATGTATACCTGGCACTGGGGGATATCTGGCCCTGGGGGGGCATGTATACCTGGCACTGGGGGATATCTGGCACAGGGGGGCATATATACCTGGCACTGGGGGATATCTGGCACAGGGGGGCATATATACCTGGCACTGGGGGATATCTGGCACAGGGGGGGCATGTATACCTGGCACTGGGGGATATCTGGCACTGGGGGCATATCTGGCACTGTAGGGGCATTTCTGTATCTGGCACGGGGGGCAATGTATATCTGACACAGTGGGGGCATTTGTGTATTTGGCACTGTGGGGCAATGTGTATCTGACACTGTGAGGCAATGTATATCTGGCACTCTGGGGGCATTTCTGTATCTGGCACTGTGGGGCAATGTGTATCTGGCACTGTGGGGCAATGTGTATCTGGCACTGTGGGGCAATGTGTATCTGGCACTGTGGGGCAACGTGTATCTGGCACTGTGGGGCAACGTGTATCTGGCACTGTGGGGCAACGTGTATCTGGCACTATTGGGGTCATACGTGTATCTGCCCCTCCCCCCATATGTGTACCACGCCCCCATTTTCATTGGCCACACCCATTTCCCCAGTGCCCACAATAAAGCAGTGTGAGCACAGATATATGCAGCACACTGAGCACAGATATGGCGTGTTTTTCAGGCAGACAACGTATACTGGTGGTCACTGTCAGCAAAACTCTGCACTGTACTCCTCCTATATAATACAGCTGCTCCCCAGTCCCCACAATTAAGCAGTGTGAGCACAGATATATGCAGCACACTGAGCACAGATATGGAGTGTTTTTCAGGCAGGCAACGTATACTGGTGGTCACTGTCAGCAAAACTCTGCACTGTACTCCTATATAATACAGCTGCTCCCCAGTCCCCACAATTAAGCAGTGTGAGCACAGATATATGCAGCACACTGAGCACAGATATGGAGTGTTTTTCAGGCAGACAACGTATACTGGTGGTCACTGGTCAGCAAAACTCTGCACTGTACTCCTCCTATATAATACAGCTGCTCCCCAGTGCCCACAATTAAGCAATAAGCATAAATATTATTAATAAACGGAGAGGACGCCAGCCACGTCCTCTCCCTAACATTTCCAGTGCATGAGTTAAAATGGCGGCGACGCGCGGCTGCTTATATAAAGTCCGAATCTCGTGAGAATCCGACAGCGGGATGATGACGTTCGGGCGCGCTTAGGTTAACCGAGTCATACGGGAGAATCCGAGTATGCCTCGGACCCGTGTAAAATGGGTGAAGTTCGGGGGGGTTCGGTTTCCGAGGAACCGAACCCGCTCATCAATAGTATAATTCTATATTCTGGGCCTGATTCAGAGATGTACGCAAAGCCGATTGTTTACATACAACTCTGTATGGTCGGCGGACTGTGCATTTGCAGGACCTGTTGTGCACATGTGCAGATCGGGTCCTGCGTTGTCACACTCATAACTCCATAGGTTTGGTGATGGCAAGGCCAGGGTCTGTGTCTTCTTAGTTCCGGCAGTCATTCTCATTAATCTTAGGCTGATTGCAATGCCTGTCCTTTGCCTTCGGAAACGGCACTCGGAACTACAATGCCAGCAAGAGGCATCTTCTCTGTGATTAGCACACTGTATTTTCGCATTGTAGCTGCATTTACAGACATAGCAGCAGTGCAAATAGTATCCACCTCTGATTCTGGACCTCTGACGAGAGGTACCCAAGCACTTTACAGCTGTATAGTATATCCACAGTATGAACCTGTCAGTGAAATTAAATGTGTTTGCTGCTGTTTATACAGCACTCCGTGAGAGATACTTATCCCCATTGAACTGAGTTGTGAATTCCTGATAGTATGGGAGCTTTTAGGGAACATACTGTGAGATACAATGGGCCAGATGTATCATCGCTTGGAAAGTGAGAAAATGTAGAGTGAAAAAGTACCAGCCAATCAGCTCCTAACTGCCATTTTTCAAACACAGCCTGTGACATGGCAGTTTGGACCTGATTGGCTGGCACTTTTTCACTCTCAATTTTATCACTTTCCAAGCGATGATGCATCTAGCCGAAAGTATGGAATTCTTACTAAAACACATATGCCAAATGTTGTACAACTATAAAGTCTATGCATGCTCTGCATCAATCCCTTGGCTGCTGCTCGGCATGTTACTAACACACATGTCATATTTTGGTGCTATCTTAAATAACAGTTATGTCATAGGTTGATGGCTGTTTTATCAGCATCTCATTTCAGGACACATTTAAGCCACTCACTCTCATATACGTCACAATGGCAGCTCTGGCAAATGAAAATAAGAAAATGTCTTTGAAACCTTCACAGATGGGAGAAAGGCATTTTTAGATGGGACTTTACCTACCCAACATTTTGTAAACTTCAGTAATGACAAAATAAATCCAAAAGGAAATGCCAGAGACAGATTTTAGACTCAGTCCATTAAATAAATACATGTGTCCCCCATTTGTGTGTCAACCATTGCAATGTCGATCTTTTCACCCTGTCGGCCTATTAACCCTGTAAATGTAGACATTGGTGATGTATCGGCCTTTTGCCCCTGTTGACATTTTGTCTATGTCAACCACCAAATGTTGAGCATCTGGTGTCGACCTAATCATTTTCAACCTTTTAGCTGTCACTCCACACACTCAACAAGAATGGCAATATACAGTCAAGAGTTTGGAAAAGAACTTTAAGCCTGCGTCCACCACTTGGTGTATACCTCCGGAAGGTACATGTCCAAATCACAGGGGAGTATGTCTATTCCTATACTTAGACCCCTTTCATCTCCATTCTACCTGGACATGCTTACATACATGTGAAACCAAGGAGTGCAATTAAAGCATAAAAGCATTTGTGACCAAACGTACCTTTCGGTGTACCCCAAACTATATTTTATTGTTATTAGTTGCTCCTATGTGTTGATGTTTTTGTATGCCATGGGTATTTATATTTAATGTTCTATAAGTTAGAAAAATTATTCTTAGAGTGTTTACTCAGACATGAGAAAACAAGAGGAGTGGTTTAAACAATTAGCGTACGCAGATATAATACTGTCAACCTTTTCATGTTTAGTCAATAAGGTCATTGTGTGCTCGTGCTTTGGATTGGACTTCTAGGTACGTTCTCCACAGGGAGTCTACATTCCCTAACTGCCATGGAGGGAGGACATTCAGTACCAATAGCCATAAATGGAGGACACATAAAATAATTTTTTCATTTCTCCACCTATTACAATCTGGCTATCCACCTAATCCATCCGCCACTAGCTCCAACACCGTAGGAATAATAAAGAGGATATAATCTGTGTTTACAACTGTATTGGTGACCAGGAAATGCGCTTCCATCACCTGTGTATGCTGTACCTGCAAAGCATTGCATCTGGTGTTTGTAACCTCACATGTCTGTATTGCCATCTACAGAATAAACTGCGTGCTATTTGAACAATCTGCCTAGGTGATTTAAAATAACCCTCTAGGATGTGCATTACACACAGCACAACCAACAATAGGTAAAGATCCAAATATACATAAATACCTGTCTGCATTGCCTGACTGAAGACAGTCTAATGGGCAGCAATCCTGAATGTAATGAATGTATCATTAGATGCAACAGCCTGGTAACAGCACCCTATTTTCATAATGATCAGGGGCTCTTAGTTTCCAGGGACCTCAAGACTTGCAGAGACAGCTTCCCCTCTCATATCAGTTTATCAGACACAGGCCCAGATTTATCAAGCCTTGGAGAGTGATAAATAGCACGATGATAAAGTACCAGCCAATCAGCTCCTAACTTCCATGTCACAGGCTGTGTTTGAAAAATGACAGTTAGGAGCTGATTGGCTGGTAGTTTATAATTGTACTACTTATCACTCTCCAAGGCTTGATAAATCTGGGCCATTGTTTAATCATGTGGGTTGGCCACTGTCTCTGCAAGTAAAGAATCCCTTGCACAGTATCATCTTCTGCACTCTCACAGATCATTTCACATCCCAAGATAAATTCATGACTCTCAATCTATATCAGTTAAAACTTACCCCCAATAACTTCACGTCCTAAAATTTTATTCATGCCTCTGTCAGGTCCATTTCTCTCGCAAATAATGCCACCCATGTAATTCACTTATCCTCTAGCAACTTTCCTCCCAATTCAATTATACATAGACTTGCACACAGTCACATAAAATAAGCACACAGTCACATAAAATAAGCACACAGTCACATAAACCAAGCACACAGTCACATAATATAAGCACAAAGCCACTTAAGCATGCAAAAACAGTCAAACAGGCACAGGCAGCCTGATTCTGAGCTTTATGCAATCCACACACAATGATGATCCGTAGTTGAGCTATTATTTGCATCTGCACATGCACACAAAGTTTGCCCTATAAGTGAATTGTGAGAGTGTGTCAATGCAAGCGCCTGTAATTTTCGATGGGGTGCACCAATCAGTTTTTCTGCATGCACAGATGCTAAAAGTAGACATCACATCCTTGCACAATGGAGGGAGTTTGTAATGGCATTCGCAAAAACTCGCATTAGGGCGACCATCAATAGATGCTGCTGGTGCGCTTATATGTGCAACTCAGAATCAGGTGCAGAGTTAAAGACACAGATATGCAGAGTAGCACTGTCACACAGACATTGGCTGAGTTGTCATTTAGAAGACTGATGGGGATATTCAATTTGCCCTGAAGAGACATCGGGAGTAAAAACCCCCAATGTTTCTTCGGGTGTTGTGGTCGGGCTATTCGATTAGCTTGTCCAGTAAAAAGTGTCTTTACACGCGTAAACACACAGGTTCACTGAAACCTGTGTGTTTTCGGGTGAAATAGCCTCTGGCAGGTGAAGCAAAATCCCCAATAAGCCGAGGCACGCGCCGGCTTATCGGGACAAATTAGATAGCCCCCCCGGCGATACATTACACCCGACGGCTAGTTGGGGTAATTGAATTTCCCAGTGAGTCTGATACTGAGTTGCACTGGGCTCTTAAACAATATAGAGTACATGGTAAAAGTGAATGTTTTATTTGCAGTATTACCATGCCTAAATCTCAGTCTAGTTATGCTGAAGAATGTAAAGTCATACATATATAGGGGAAAATTCAATTAGCAGCAGGAATTTGTGGTGGCTAATTAATCCCATGGGGCTATTCAAATAGCTCAGACACCAACACTTATAGGGATATTTCTGCGGGAACGCTTAGGTACACCAGTGGATTGAGGGCCTAAATTAGCATGGATCGTAGATGTGCGAATAATCTCACATATACGACCCATTACACTGACATGCAGGGGCACGCTTAGCACATGGCAAGTCTGCCACGCATGCCGGATCCTGCTCCCCCCTTCCCCGCAAACATGCAAAAGCATTGCAGAACAGAGATGTTTTCACGTGTTTAGGGTTGCCCTCTGCCTACACAGCCTAGCTGCTAAGGTAGACGGCAACCTGCCATCTTTTGGGTCACAGTGGCTGCATGTGACGTTATTCAGCCACTGCGGCCTGCCCCACAAACGGTCTGGACACACCTGCGTTGTCTGGACTGCAACCCCCAAAGCCACCGCAAGGCTCTTAAAATGTTGCCGCAATGACCCTTCCTGCTCTGCGAATGCTTCTGACTATCAATCAGGCAGAGGCGTTTGCCAGTGGCCTAACTACCACCCCCGCAGCCACTGCGGAGGCGCAGGGCTGCGGGGGCACCGCCACTGATTGCTGCTATGTGTGAGACTATGAGTTCGGGAAGGAGCCAGAGGGCACAGCGCGTACCTCTCCTGTGTCCCTCCTAGGTCTCCGGCGGCGGCGTGTCTGTCAAATGAAGTGCTAGTTCATGAGCCAATCAGAGCTCACAGACCGGCAACCAATCAGGAGCTGCAGCTGCCGGTCCGCGAGCTCTGATTGGCTCATGGACTGGCACTTCATTTGACAGACACGCCACCGGAGACACAGGACAGACACAGGAGAGGCGGGCGCTGTACCCTCCGGCTCCTTACCGGACTGCAGGGTAGGGTGTGTACCGGGCACTGGTGGGGGCATATGGGGCACTGGGGGCATATGTGTATCTGGCACTGGGGGGGCATATTTGCACTGAGGGCATATGTGTATCTGGTACTGTAGGGGCATATGTGTCACTGGGGGCATATGTGTTTCTGGCACTATGGGGGCATATGTTTATCTGGCACTGTGGGGGAATATCTGGCACTGGGGGCACAGCCCTAGTAACAAGCATTACCCCCTGGTGCCCAGCTCATGAATTCCCTGGTAACAAGCATTACCCCCTAGAAGCGAGCGTGACACCCAGTGCATGAAACCCCTGGCAACAAGCATAACACCTACCGCATGAAACCCCTGGCAACGAGTATGACACCCTGAGCATGAAAACCCCTGGCACAGTGCATGGAACCAAGAGCATGATACCCCTGGCAACGAGCAGATAATTTAAAAGTAATTAAAAGCCTTACTGTGGGGCTTAATGTGTAATGGGCATTGCAGTGTGTGGCATAATGTATCACGGACATTGTGGTGTGTGGCATAATGTATCACGGACATTGCGGTATGTGTCATAATGTGTCACAGGCATTACGGTGTGTGGTATACTATATCACGGGCATTGTGGTATGTGGTATAATGTCTCAGGGACATTGCAGTGTGTGGTATAATGTATAATGGGCATTGTGGTGTGTGGCATAATGTATAACGGGCATTGCGGTGTGTGGCATAAGGTATAATGGGCATTGCTGTATGTGTCACAGGCATTACAGTGTGTGGTATACTATATCACAGGCATTGTGGTATGTGGTATAATGTCTCAGGGGTATTTTAGTGTGTGTCATAATGTATAACGGGCATTGAGGTGTGTGTCATAATGTGTCACAGGCATGACGGTGTGTGGTATACTGTATCACAGGCATTTTATGTGCTATAATGTCTCAGGGTCATTGCAGTGTGTAGCATAATGTATAACGGGCATCGCGACGCGTGACATTAATGTGTCACAGGCATTATGGTGTGTGGTATAATGTGTCAGGGGCATTACGGTGTGTGGCATATTGTGTAATGGGCATTATTGTGTGTGGCATAATGTCTAAGGGCCATTGCAGTATGTGGCATAATGTATTTTGGGCATTACTATAAGGAGGAAAAATGACAAATAATGTAAGGGGCATGAATCAGGATTTTTTTTTTTCCTGTGGTGGCTGACATCTGGGTGTGCAGATTGCAAAACTAGGGTATAAGGTAGTCTTTTCTTGCAGTGCCACGCCCCTTAAAGCAAAGCCACACCCATTTCAGCAAGGCCACACACCCTTTTGTGGCGCGTGCCTACGGCGCGCACAGATTCATTACTTTACTAGTGGCAATTATGGGTGGGTGGGGGGGGCGCTGGAGAATGTTTTGGCTTGGGGGAGAAAAATTTCTAGCTACGCCACAGGCATTCGCACACTGTGTGTGCACGCGCAGTAATGCTTCTGCACATGCGCACACTGCACTGGCCATCAGCATGCCGCAGCAGCGTTTCTTGCTGAATTAGGCCCTTAGTGTATTGAGGACTAAATGAATAACATTGCTGCAAAATGATGCAATATTTAAATATATTTCAGAGTGTATTAATCTTCCTCTCTAACTTCTCTGGTCCAAAAAAGATGAATAAACACAATTCTATCATAAACACAAATTGGACATACTAATGTCAATTCCAGTATGTAATAGTTTGTATTATGTAAGTAGCTATAATCTCCTTGTCAGCAATATTGTAAACTCCATTACTCAATTATTTTTTTTATTGTCACCTGCACAAAAAGGTCACTTCAATGTTCTCTTCCTGCCTTTAAGCAATGGAGTGAGACACAATGCATATATACAAATTTTAGTTTATTACAAGTAACACATTTCTGAAATCAATATTTACTGTACTCTGGGAGAAATAAATACAGTATGTCAATGTAGAGCATTTGTCTTAATTGTTTACTTCAGTTCCTGTGCTGTTTGGTTTTATTTGAACTTATTTTCCGTCTTTCTACGTATGGTTATTTTGTGTTGTACACTACACTTGTATTCACATTGGGGGCAGGATACATCAATCATCGCACATCCCACCACTCACTCACCACATGCATATCGGAGTTTACTAACACAGTATGTGTTGAATAAAAATCACAAAGGATAGCTCTTGCGGAAAGAGCTGTCCTTTGCGATATTAGGTCTTCTGGGTTTATGACCCGGCATCCTATCTGCGCATGAGTTGGGGGATGCTCGCGGTGTGGGGAGTGCTGGGAGGGATCCGACTGGATCCTTCTCAGAGGTGAAGTACGATAAGAAGCCCATAGGCTTCTCTAGGGCAATGTCATCTGAACATGGCGCTGCCCACTGCATCCAAGCTCTTGAATCATTGGCGTTTCTATAATTGGTGCAATGGTGCAATGGTGCGGTACACACAGGCACCTGGGTCCAGGGGGGGCCCACACCCCACCCATTGCACTCATTTTAATACTTACCTTTCCGGAGTCCAGCATCGGGAGCACCGGGAGGTGGAAATCGCAGCCAAAATGGCTGCCACGCATGCGCGGTAGCCAAATTGGTCTCCGGATCACGGCGGGCGCCATGTTTCCGGAGACCTGCGCATGCGCAGTAGACTCCGGCACAATGCCAGAGTCTACAGCGCCATACAGAGGAGGTGGCCCTCCTGGAATTTATTGCATTCCGTGGCTTGGTGCATACCAGGTAACAGGCCAAACTTCCGGAAATGGCATGTTCGGAGGTTTGGCTGCATTTTTAAGTTTGCTGAATTCTGAATTGCTTGGCTAAAAGGAGGTGAGGGAAAATGTGAAAATTGATTGTGAACCCCAACAAGTATGCTCAATAGATTACCCACTGTCTAGATGTAGATATATAGGAATTGTACAATAAATCAAGTTTTTTTATAAGACTGGAATTAATATAAAAATATATAATAATCAAGTAAATAGGTGACATGCCTTTCAGCAGAAGTATAGGACATTAAACGTGTGAGATTGACAATAGGAGATCCTAAAGCAGAAAAAACTAAGCATCAAATATGGTCTGATATTTCAGAAATGTAACTGGCCAAGCTACATGGGCCATGTGGTTCTTTTCTGCCATTAATTGTGGTGTTTCTATGCAAAGCAAAACATCTTAATTCATGGTGACAGATTTGGTTAAATTCAATGTGAAAGCTGTTTTCACAGGTCAATGTGGTAATACCATATAGTTATTAAATCTGTAACGTGAGATCACAGCATACTTTGTTTTTATTTGTAACTTAATTATCAAAGAGTTTAAGTTCTCATAAGCACTGACCTTCTCACCTTTGGTTGTAGTTTACGTCTTAATGCCATTATTTTGCATTGATTATTCCCCAGAACACTTGAAAGGTCTACAACACATTTCTTGTGTAAGATTTTTAAAAGAAGTTTAAAATACAGACATTTCAAGAGAACTTGATCAAAATGGTATCTGATGCAATCAGTGTTAACAATGTATTTTTCATTTGCACAATGTATCTATTTCTCTGGAGATCTAAGTTGTAGCCAATAATTATCATCGGCTTTTTAGCAATTTCAGTTGTGTGATTTTGCAGAAATGCAAATAATGATCTGCAGTTGAAATATGTAGAACAACACTGCCATCTACTGTTTCTATTACAGTAAGACTATTGCATTGTTATTTCTTATGTAAACGGAGCACATTGAAACACAATATTGAATTGATGTGTAATAGTATAGAGAAGTGCATTGACATAAACATTGTGCCGTTTTTCCACTATTTGTCACAAATAAATCTATTCCAAACTGTATACATTTCAAGGCATCAATTGGTACTTAAAGCCTGTGAAAATGATTGAATGCTGCCTTTAATTATTTGAGAAATTGAAATGTTATTGTCCTAGTAAAAAGATTGCATCAATAAAACCAATAATGTGTTAAAATAGGATAGGATAAAGAACTTAAAAATGATTACGTGTGCAGATAATCATGACGTAAAATTCAGTTTACACAATACAGTATATAGGGGTCATGAGAATGGAACAGCTCAATGCAAATGTATGCATCTCAGCGGGTGTAGTATGTGTTGCCGGCGGTCGGGCTCCCGGCGACCAGCATACCGGTGCCAGAATCCCGACCGCCGGCATACCGACAGCTGGGCGAGCGCAAATGAGCCCCTTGCGGGCACGGTGGCGAGCTACGCTATCTATTCTCCCTCCAGTGGGGTCGTGGACTCCCAAGAGGGAGACAAGTTGTCAGTATATCGGTGGTCGGGATTCCGGTGCCAGTATGGTGGTCGTCGGGAGCCCGGCCGCAGGCAACCTGAAGACCACCCCATCTCAGCTAAGTGTCTTCTTTTGTGCTCTGTGCACTAACATTACCATGTCTTCAATAAGCATAACATTTCTTAGTTCTTCAGAGGATTTTTGCATATCTATAACACCTTACAGTATCCGATCTCTAGGTCGACAATGTCTAGGTCGATCACTTTTGGTCAACATGCATTTGGTCGACATGGACACTAGGTCGACATGGACACTAGGTCGACATGGACTAGGTCAACATGACGAAATGTCGACATTAGTTTTTCACATTTTATTTAAACTCTTTTTTACTTTTTCATACTTTACGATCCACGTGGACTGTAACCTGTGCCGAGAGCAGCAGTAGCAGAGTGAGGCACCATGCCCAAAGCATGGCGAATGAAGCGAGCCATGCAAGGGGACACGGTGTACTATTTGGGGTTCCCGGTCACTCTACGAAGAAAACAACACCCACATTTAAAAAAAAAACTCATGTCGACCTTGTACATGTTGACCTAATGCTTGTGTCGAACTATTTCAGGTGTCAACTTAGTTACTGTCGACCAATAGTGGTTGACCTAGACACTGTCGACCTAAGTCTGGTTAATGATCCACACACCTTTCTGTATGTAAAGCTGCAAAGGAACACATTCATTAAATAAAAGTTTATTTCTGTTAATTGATGTCTCATATAAAGGCAATGGAGGACATTTTATATAGACCTAGAGTCTAGACATAAAGCTCTCAACCAATGGGTGCCTGGTACTGTATATGCACATTATGTGGGGTTGGCTTGGGGTGCCAGGTGGGAAAGTGGACCTATCGGGTCTCACAAGTGAAGAGGTGACAGGTGGATCTTCCATTGGTCAGGGGTACTAACTGATTATAGTGGCCTCTTCACTGGTAGATGTTGACCAGAGAAGTACACTGCTCGTGGTGTCTCTGTAATTTAGTGTGAATTTTGGTGTTTTATGCTCATGTGGTTCTCCTTTCCTGTTCCTGGTTTTTCTTTTTCTTTTACTCCTTTTTTTCTTTAATCCTTTCCTTTATTTTTAATGAGACTTTTGCTTTTTATTTCATTTTATTTATCTTATTTAAGCCTCTCTTCTTTCATCGGTCTTTCTCTTTTCAGCCTTTCTATTATGGCCCGGCCCCGTCGTTTTGCAGAGGTCCCTCTCCGGTATTTGGAAAGGGTTTCTGGGAGTAACGAGAGGTTGGATGACGTGGGAGGTGTGTGTTATGCTGTCAGGGGTTGTGCACACCCATGAGACTGGGCCTCCATACGCTGAGTATCTGCGTCACCACTGCTCAGAGGAAGTGGTTATGCTGCTAGTCGGCCTGCACGTGGAGGTCATACCCGCTGCAAGGACATTGATAACATGGTGGTGGCCATGGAAGCCTGTGGCTGCAAAGGTCGGAGGCTTACAGCCAGAACTGATCGGGTGGCTGTGATGCATCCCAGCCAGTGGTCCCGGTGGTCTGGGATGCGGGGGTATTGGCCATCGCGGAGTGCATTGTGCTCATCACACTTCCGCGTTTCGGTTACATCGGCTGAGCATGTTATGGAATCGATGGAGGACAGGCCCTATGGAGGGAGGTGAGGCCTTAGTTTCTCCCAACATTTATGGTGAGATAGCGTCTGGGCATCGGGCACTGCTGCCAATGTTGGGGACTGGAGGTGGTTGAGTGCAGGGGAGGATATGATGGAAGAAGCTATCATGCGTGTGCAAATATTATTCCCCCTTGTGGATAGGAGATGGTAGCAGGCTCGGTGGATATCTTATACTGATGCTATCCATGCAGGCCAGCCTGGCTCTACAACTAGGGTGACTTCTCGGGTCAGTTCTAATGGCCCGGTGGCGGGGAATGCACAAGAGGTCAGCCCTGGTATAGTGTCTGCTATTTCTTCTTCTTAAGTATCTGCTATGGTGCTGTAATGTCAGGACTGGCAGCTGGAGTGTCGGCTGGGGAAGGAGCGAATATTTTGCAGATAGCCCCTCAGTAGTCTCAAACAATCACAGCGACAGTCTCCGCAGCTTTTCAGGCTGGGAACAGTGTTGCTGGGTAGCAAGGAGTCCCTGATATTAAGGAACCTGCGTGGACGATGTGTCTCTTTTATTGTTGCCTGCAGGTGCTGAGGATATCAGGATGATGGATGAGGATTCAGGAGAGACCAGAGTCTCTATTGGTCAGAGTCTGTCAGCGACCCTTACTGGGTGGCTCCTACTTAATCAAGGTCACAGCTAAGTTCAGAGTCAGAGTCATCCAGCGCTTTGTCTAAGCATGGGTCATGCAAAGCAAGGAAATATAGTAGGAGGTCGCGGGGGAAATGGGGCTGTAATCACAGCTCATCTACGTCCTCCGCTACATCTACCGACCCCGAGGTTACCGATGCAAGAGGAAAAAAAGAGGCATAGGAACTTGGAAGCATAAACATCATTCCAACACATGCACAAATACTGTGGTTTTGAGGTGTCTGCGGCCTAGGGTTAGGGAGCGCATTCTTGCAGGAAGATACATAAATATGTTTGCCCTTACTACTAAATCCAAAAAGGCATTGGGGGCTGCTAGGAAGAATAACAGCATGGAGAGGAAGCATACATGTCCTATTTTAATTGGCAGAGAGGCATGTATGTTTTCGCTGCTTGTTATTTGGAGAAGCATCCAGACGAGTACATGAATCTATTAAGTATTTCTATTTGATCCATGAGGGGGTCGTGTGGCATATTTACGACAAGGAATTTCATAGAAAACAGCACGGTAGGGATATTATTGATTTTGGGACAAAGGATCTTGAGATTTTCGTGGATGTGACCCAGCCACAACATCCTCAAAAGGAGGGTGCCCAGACCTGCCATCCTGTAACTAATGTGAATTCGGTCCAGAGTAGATCTAGTCACGGCAAGTGTTTTGTATTTAACAATAGTCAGTGTAATTTGGGTACACAGCATCATTTTCATCACCAATGCATTCGTTGCAGGGGGTCACACCCCATTAAAGAATGCTCCGCAAGTGTGAGCGGTTGCAAGCAGCAAAGTTGCACTTTCACAGCTAGTATTGTGAAATAGGGCTCCCACTCTGGTTCGGATAGAGAAGTTCATCCTTTGGCTGGACACCTACCCTTATAGTGAGAAAGTAGAATTCCTGAAAAGGGGTTTCGTGTATGGGTTTCCTTTTACTTTTAAGGGGGAGGTAAAGAGTTGATTTGTACGTAACTTGCACTCTGCATAATAGTTTCCAGAGGTGCTGCAGTCAAGAGTGGATCAGGAGGTTGAGCTTGGGTGCATGGTGGGCTCTTTTGAAAGTCACCCTATTTATGGGCTTACATATTGTCTCCGGTAGGAGTAGCGCCTAAAAAAGGCACTGGAGACGTTCAGGCTGATTCAACATCTGTCTTACCCAGCAGGTTCCTCGGTTAATGATGCCGTCTCGGAGTCATGCTCCAGGGTAGTTTATCAGTCATTTGAAGAGGCTCTAGACTTAGTATGATCCTTCATGCCTGGGGCAGTGTTGTGTAAGATAGAAGTTGAACCGGCCTTTCGCTTGCTACCCATTCATCCTAGTTTTTTCCGTTTAATGGGTTTTCGCCTTTGGTCCGGGTTTTATGTGGGCCGTTGTCTACCTATGGTTTGTTCCATTTCTTGTGCATACTTTGAGAAATTCAGTAGCTTCCTGAACTGGTGTCTCTTGGGCAGGTCCGATGAGCTGGGCATTGCTTATTACGTGGATTATTTTCCCCTGATCGGTCCAGCCAAGTCACCCCAGTGTAGTAAGCTATTTTTCGATGTGCTTGCATTATTTTCGGAATTCGGTGCCCCAGTAACAAGGGGTAAAACTGAGGGACCTACAATAATGCTCACTTATTTAGTAATCACCTCTATGCTGATGACACACAACTCTACTTCTCCTCTCCTGACCTGTCCCCCTCTGTCCTCTCTCAGGTCTCCAGCTGCCTCTCTGCCATCTCCTCCTGGATGTCTGAGCGCTCTCTGAAGCTCAACATGGATAAAACTGAACTTATTATATTTCCCCCAGCCAGAGCAACACCCCCTACAAACATCTCTATCACTGTTGACAACACTATCATCTCCCCCGTTCCCCAACTCCGCTGCCTGGGCGTCACTCTTGACTCCTCCCTCTCCTTTGCACCCTACATCCAAGCTCTGGCGCAATCTTGTCGGTTCCAGCTACGCAACATTGCTCGCATCAGGCCATTTCTCTCCCAGAGTGCAACTAAACTTATCATCCACTCACTGGTCATCTCACGACTTGACTACTGCAATGTGCTCCTCACTGGCCTCACTTGCTCCCACATCGCTCCACTCCAATCTGTCCTCAACTCTGCAGCTAGGCTCATCTTCCTCTCCCGCCGCTCCACTTCTGCCACTCCCCTTCAACAAAATCTACACTGGCTCCCATTCCCCTACAGAATCCTCTTCAAACTCCTCACCCTCACATACAAGGCCATCTCTAATTCCACTGCTCCCTACATCTCCAACCTCCTCTCCCTTCATACTCCCTCCCGCCCACTACGGTCGGCTGATGACCGTCGCCTCTCCTCTGCCTTGGTCACTGCTTCCCATGCACGAGTTCAGGATTTTGCCCGTGCTGCACCCCTTCAGTGGAATGCGCTCCCCCGCTCCATTAGACTCTCCCCGACCTTGCAAAGCTTCAAACGGCCATTGAAAACCCACCTATTTATCAAAGCGTACCCCTCCAATGCATAACCTAGTCCTTAGGCTGCTCCTCCATCCCCCTGCCCCATGCCTTGGACATCTCTGCTTTGCTCGCATACCACCATCAGGCTTCTACCTGCTTGCATCTCATGTCATCTGTCTGTTGCCCCTCCCCACTAGATTGTTAGCTCTTCAGAGCAGGGCCCTCTTTCCTCTTGTCTAAACCCTCTTCTTGACACATTTCACTCAGCGACCATCTTTACCTGCTTTCTCTCCTGCTGGTAAAGGCTCATCTCTATCTATGGCCGCCTGCCCCAAGTAGTACAATGATTACTCCTTCGCTACTTACATCTAAGCTGTATTATGTTTTGAGAATTGTGTTGCTCTTTGTTACCTGCACTCCATTTTTGTTATTTATTTACTGTTATGCTAAGTTTTGTCTCCCTGTACTGTCCTTTGTACGGCGCTGCGAAACACTTGTGGCGCCCTATAAATAAAATGTAATAATAATAATAATCAAAGGTGATATGATGGAGGGCTGCTGTCATATGCCGGGAGAGAAGGTACTGCATAGTTTTGGTGTGGGCTCATAGTAAAGTTCCACTGCAGCAAGCATAATCACTGTTAGGACTTTTGAGTTTTGCTTGTCACATTATACCCATGGGTGAGGTCTTTTGCAGGAAGTTGGAGCATGTGACGGTGGGTGTACGCAGCCCATCCCATTTTATTCTCTTATCTGGTGAGATAAGAGATTTGGCGGTAAGGAACAAGTTTTTAAGCTCTTTTAATGGCATTAAGTCACATTTGACCTTCTCGCCCGGCTTCCAGTTTTGTTTTCCAACTGTTTACGAATGCAGCGGGATCAACCGCATTTTGTGGTTATTTAAATGAGAGTTGGTGTGCTGCTCTATGGCCTCAAGAATAGCATGACAGGGGTTTGCCAGGAAATTTGGTAATGTTGGCGCTATTTCCCATCACAGTCGCCTTGGAGCTGTGGCATTACTGGTTGGAGAACCAATCGGTAATTTTTTGGTGTGACAACCTAGGTGTTGTCCAGGCAGTGAATAGGCAGAAGGCTTCTGGCTTGGAATCTCTGTGTATTTTAGATAGGTAGTGTTGTGTTGCATGCAGGCTAACATTAGTTTTTGGGCTACACATGTCCCAGGTCTAGACAATTTAATAACCAATGCTTTGTCACATTTTGGATGGGAGAGATTTTGGTTGTTAGCGCCAGAGGCAGTAGCATCTGGAAAAAACATGCCCCGATTCTGCCTGGTGATTGGAGTAATTAGCGCTGCAATCCCTGGCTCCCTCCACCCTCTGTGCCTATCGGGTGGCTGTGCAGGAGTGGGATAAATATGCATGGCTGCGAAGGCACCAAGGTAGGAGGAAACATTCTTTGCTTCTAGCTTTTATATGTAGGTTATATGCAGAGGGCAGATCCAGGGCTACGGTTCTGAAGTTGCTGGCTGGCCTTTCATATTTTTTAGGTTAGAGGACTTAGCAAAATCATTCCTATTGACGCCTGTAATGAAAGGATGGGCCTGGGTGGCTCTGGTTGCCCTGGATACACACAGACCCATAGATAGGGATCTGTTGTGACAGCTCCTTATGGTCCTCGGGATTGTGTGCACTGATTCTTATGAAGATCTGCTTTTTAGTATGGCATTTGTTATAGCCTTTCATGGGGCTTTTCGGGTCGGTGAGCTGACAGCAGTTATTCGCAAGGCCGTATTACCATTGTTAAAACACATTGTAGTGAACCGTGACACAGTGCTCTGTAGGATACAGCGCTCGAAAACCAATCAAATGGGGAGGTGCCAATGGGTATTTTTGCATAGATACTGTATGTGGAGGAGGACATTTTCCCGGTTTGTCTGACAGAACTGTATGCAGGGTGCAGACCCTCAGGAGCTGGGGCCTGGTTAAGGCATTTAGATAGGTCTCCCAAGACTAAATACTAATGTGCTTGGGTTTTGAAGTACTGAATTCTAACTATTGAATTTCCAGCAGAAAGTTTTGGTATGCATTGGTTTCGGATTGGTGCAGCATCATCAGCAGTGGCAAGTAAGGGTTATGTGGGTGCAATCTTTGCTCTAGACAGGTGAAAATCTAATGTGTATAGGAGATACATTACATTTTAACTAGGAGCGGTCCGAGGTGCGGGCAAGCAGTGCCTGCGCCCAGGACGCTGCGGCCTGGGGGCGCGGCCGCTGTCACCCCGCAGGCACCGCCGCCTACCCCCACCCCACTCCCTGTTCCCCGGCTGCAGCGGATGCCGTGGCTTGTGTGGGCGTCCGCTGCAGCCGGCTCCAGTGACAGACACTAGAAATCAGGATTGACCTCTAGTGTCTGAGTGGCGCTGCTGCATACAGAGGAGCCGGGCGGCCAGACGGAGCGGCAGCAGCAGCCGGTCGGGAAGCAGGAGCGGGGCAGTGTTAAGTATTTTTTTTTTGTGTGTGTGTGTTAACAGGGGGCACAGCAGCAGAGGCCACAACTATTGGCACAACGGGGCACAGCAGCAGAGGGCATAACTATTGGTGGCACAGCAAGAGAGGGCACAACAGGGGGCACAGCAGCAGAGGGCACAACTATCGGGAGCACAGCAACAGGGGGCACAGCAGCAGAGGGCACAACAGGGGTCACAGCAGCAGAGGGCACAAGAGAGGGCACAGCAGCAGAGGGCACAACCATTGGGTGCACAGCAGCAGAGGGCACAACTATTGGGGGCACAGCTACAGGGGGCACAGCAGCAGAGGGCACAACTACTGGGGACACAGCAACAGGGGGCACAGCAGCAGAGGACACAAGTATTGGGGGCACAGCAACAGGGGGCACAGCAGCAGAGGGCACAACTACTGGGGGCAAAGCAACTGGGGGCACAACTACTGGGGCAAATCTACTGGGGGCACAGCAACAGAGGGCACAACTACTGGGGCAAATCAACAGAGGACACAGCAGCAGAGGGCACAACAGGGGGGCACAGCAGCAGAGGGCACAACTATTGGGGGCACAGCGACAGGGGACACAACTACTGGGAGCAAAGCGACAGGGGACCCAACTAATGGGGGCAAAGCAACAGGGGGCACAGCAACAGAGGGCACAGCTACAGGGGACAAATCTACTGGGGGCAAATCAACTGGAGGGCACAACTACTTGGGGCAAATCTGGGGTCATAACTGTGGCCATGCCTCTCCCCCTATGAAGCCACGTCCCTACTTTTTTAAACGCGGGGGGGGCACCAGTGGAAACTTTCGCACTGGGCGCCACAAGGTGTAGAACCGGCCCTGATTTTAACCATGCTCCTTTTTACTGACTTGGGGATTAGCCACTCGCCAGTTAATGGTGGTCTTGAGTAGGAGCATTTTAACATAGGAGGGGGCCCATGTGCACCTCTGGGTGGGCCCTGTTCTCTGCATGCCGCAGTATTCTCCGGCATTGTGCCGGAGTCTACTAGGCATGCATAGGTATCTGGAAACATGGTACCCACCATGTTACAGAGACTAATTTCACTACTGCGAATGTGCAGCGGCCATTTTGGCTGCAATTTTTGCTGCAACTGCAGCACCCAGCGCTGGACTCCGGAAGTTAAGTATTAAATTATGGGTGCAGTGTGTGTGTGGTGTGGGCCCCCTGGACCCAGGGGCCCATGTGAACCACACACATTGCACCCATTATCGAAACGGCAATGGAATTTTTGTTTCCATCTGGGTGCCTTAAGCCCTGGGGCATTGCCCACTCGGCAGGTTTTTGTTTTGTCTATCGCCAAGTCAGGAATCCCCCTCCCCTCAACATGCCCATTTATGCACACAGAGCAGTGCCCTTTTTTCAACTTAATTAAACATCCTACTTTCATAGTTAGCGCTTTGGGTGATTTAGCGGCTTGAAGGGGTTTATAAGGTCAGGGGAATACTTTTAAGGGAATGGTTAGGGTGTAGAATATGTGTTTTTTCTATATGAGTGTCTATTTTCTTTCTATCTGGTTTCTGGTTGATCGGCCACTCATTCATCAACTGGGCTACCCGGTTACCAGCTGGAATTGAGAGTATTTCAGAAGACAGCATAACTCCTGCATGCCTGGACCAATTTACAACAAACTTGCTACACATATGACTTACAAGCTGGGAACAAGCACTGTGTGGGTAAGACACCCCTAGCACCCCTAGGGGTGAGGCAGCAGCACAGAGCATAACTCTGGAATGACTCGGGCAATTTACACCAAACTTGCTACACATATGACTTACACTCTATGTTCAACGTACTTGGAACCCAAGAGATTGGGTAGCAATGGGAGGGTTCCGAGTACAGATATGTGAAGCTGCGATAGAACTGAGATACGCAGCTTCCCCTGACAAAAATCCCTGACTCCGTTGTCCTTCCCAGTGGTCGATTAACGCCTGCAAGACTATGGTTTCTTGTGCCCATGGCAGCCGCGTTTGAATGGGCGGATTAGATCCGCCCAGACAATGATGCCCCCCGGTCTTAATAGGAGACAAGGCGAAAACTAACTAAGACTGACACGACTAAAACCAAGAAGGATACAAAAAATAACAAAGTATTTTATGTGCAGTGTGGCCACCTGGAATAACAGCAAATCAAGTGATGCAGCCTAACTGCCAAATATGAACTCGTCGTAATAAGGCGAGGACAGCAATGCGGAAACCTCAGCAAAAATGACACAACCAAAAATAAATAAAGAAAATACGGCTTCAGCCATAAAGTGCGGCAGAGCTGCTACTCACGACACCATGACAGGTGTGCGCAGGAAACGACCAGAACCCAGAGGCTTCGGATACAGACCACTCCACTGGAAGGCAACTCGGAGAACAGCAGGAAATGATCCCTTGGACAGGACCCAGGAAACTGGACACTAGACACCAGAGTACACAAGCTGGATGCAGGAACACACCAGAGGCAGGAAGACAGACTCCACAGGAAGCTGCTGACAGGGACCAGAAACAAGCTTGTAGGAAGCTAACCAAGAACTGGAACATACAGGTACAATAACAAACTTCTATCACCAGCACTGGACTACAGGTGTAGCTGGGTAATAAGGGAAGCACGCCCAATCAGGATAGCTGGAAGCCAGGCACAAGGTAATGGCCAAAATACTGGCAGGTGAGGCTACACAGACAAGAGCCAGACTGCAGTACACAGACTCACCATATAATGACCAAATTATCTGACAGGTGAGGCTTAACACATAGAAAACAGGCTGCAGTTACACAGACTCACCACAGGCGGCCAACAAGAGTCTTCTAAACAAGTACAAGAGAAATCCTGGCATGCAAACAGAAATACAACATAAAATTCATGAACAGAAAGCAAACAGGAATGAACCACTGCTTGTGGTTCATAACACACTCTGGGAACAAACACTGTGGGGGTAACACACCACTAGCACCCCTAGGGGTGGGCCAGCAGCACAGACTATATGAGGACATGCATGATATGTCAGTGATGACAGGGCTGCATGTGACAGGGCCAGTGACATGATGTGAGGAGGGGAATGGAGGTAGCATGAACCCACACACTGACAGTTATATAGCGGAAGTAGCACAGTCCCCCAGCAGCATAGAGTATATCAGGAGATACATAATGTGCTACGCTATATAAGAAACTGTAAATAAATCGATAATTTCACAGGGGCACTGACATGATGTGAGGAGGGGAATGGAGGCAGCAAGAAGCCACAGACTGAAAGTTGTATGGTGGAAAGAGCAGGGTCCCTTGGGGGAACAAAAAGGGGTCCGGCCACTACACAGAGTGCGTCAGGGAAGCAAGATATGCCTATATACTAGATCTCCAACCAACATAAATTAACGAACAACTAACATTCTAATTTACCATCCTCATCCCGTAGCGAAGCACGAGTATTCAGATATCTACAATGTTATTTATACTGTGTGTTTAATATTTACATTTATTTTTGTAAACAGACATTCTTAAAATCCCAGGCAATGCTGGGTATTCCAGCTAGTCTTTAATAAAAGCTGACCTAACTGGTTTATTCAGCAATCTGCTGATGCGTGTCAATTATTTTGTACAGTATGTGGAGTGCTTAAGAGTGCATGGACTTGTGCAGACAATAGGCCAATATAGGTTTAAGGCAATGGAGCACAATTTATATAGACATAGTGACATAAAGCTCAAGGTTGATGGCTGCCTGGTATATGCATATCATGTGGGCGTGGCTTGGGTTGCCAGGTGAAGCAGTGGAACTATCGGGTCTCACAAGGTGGGTCTCCCATTGGTCAGGGGGACTAACTGATTCTAACAGCCTCTTCGTCTGGGAGATGTTTACCCTCCTTCCCATCCCGATAGCTGTGTGTCAGCTTACTGGGTGGCGGTGGGTGGGAAGGCCTAAGGGTAATTTTGTGACCAAGCTTATTGTGCCCTGAGGTGCTTTGTGGCATTCAATGGAGGATGGGTGAGATCCCCCATTGGAATAGGGGGCCCCATCGATCCAGGAGGGCTCCCCTTTCTCTACAGGGGGGTATATTGACAGGCACCCCAAGTTGGGGCACGGTGGCATAGGCAGTTGGCAACCACCATTCTCGCAGCAGCAGTAGGCTGGATGTTAAGTTGGAACCCCTCCTTTTTGAGTTACATAGGAGGTCGAGCCAGAGCTTGAGCCCGCCTCCTAAGAGGTTTGTTATTACACATGCATTGCATTACTTAAATAGGCCATCCCTTAACTAGCCACCATACTCTTTAAATATCTTTACTAAAAGCTGACCCAGGGGTTAAAGTGGGGGGGAACGAGGTGGAACTGAGTTCCACCACCTGCAATGGTAGGGGGAACTAGTCCCACCATCTCCATTGCCCTGCACAGTAATTCCAACAGAAAAGCCGACCCCATCATCTGCGTCAATCGATGATACAGGCGGCACTAGATACAGGCGGTTACTGATGAGCTGCAGCCACCTACTCCTTCCTCAGGTCCTGGTGCCTCCATGGTCCTCCTCCATGAGTTCCACCACCTCAGCAGGACCACTTTAAGCCCTGAGCTGACCTAATTGGTATATACGGCAATCTGGTGGTCTCTGTCAATTATTTTGTAGGTTGAGTGCTTAAGAGTGCATGGACATGTGCAAACAATAGGCAGATAGAGGTTTATTCACATTATGATTCTGAAAAACAATTATTCTTTTGGTAAACACTTAAAGTAACATATGGACCATACTTGCCTATCTGACCCTCTCCATGAGGGAGAAAATGCTCTGTTCCTGAACTTTCCTGCTAATGTATGAATGCCATCACCTGTGGTGAGCTAGTTAATTGATAAGAAAGGTGTTTCACCACAGGTGATGGCAATCATACATTACCAGGAAAGTCCAGAAACAGAGCATTTTCTCCCTCATGGAGAGGGTCAGGTAGGCAAGTATGACATGGACTCGTCCATCCTTCATAACTGGGGATTCCTTTAGAAACTTCCTTAGCTGTCATCTGGAACAAACTACAGCATTTTTCGACAAGCAGCAAGTTGGGTTCAGTTTTGAAAGTTTGGAGACACTGGGCTCTATTAAAACAAATTTCTGCTCAAATCTTAGAGAAACAAGCATCACAGCATAATTTAAGTATCCCAGCTATTTAGCAAAGAAGTATCTGAGAAGATAACACAATTCCTACAATATTAACATAAAACACAGCTGATGCAGGCAACTGTTCATTCAAGTAAAGTGGGGTACACACAGAGAGATCTGTGCTTAATATCTAAGCAATCTGACTAGTGCCATGCAAGCACAATCTAGTCAGGTCGCTCACTTCACTGCTGTGTGAAGCGAGTGCCTCCCACCGTCCTCCCCCTCCACCGTCCTCCCCCTCCGCTCATTACATATCGCGCTGAGCTGTTTGATCTGTGCTGAGTGGTTTGTGCTAGTTCGCTCAGCACACATCTCTAGGTGTGTACCCCCTCATCAACATGGTATAGCAACACATGATGGGTATGCGGAGGAAGCAGCAAGTGTGGGAAACATTGAGCGCCGACGGGTATGGGGTACCATAGAAACACCACAAGCCTTCCCAGTACACCGAGTTATACAAGCAGGTGTCGAATATTTGACCGCAGGTGAGTGTGGACTTGCAATTAGTGTAGTGTTTTTAGCGTTTCTGACTGAGCACTACAGTTACTGACCCATGGCTAAGGTGTGCACAGCATCCTGGAACAGCTGTTGGGAGGAAACATGACTGAGCTAGCAGGATGACTGGCACTATTGCACTTTGATGAGTAAATGCTGCTATACCATGTTCAGTGGTGCACGGAGGGGGGGTTTCTGAGTACCCAGAAACCCCCCTGATGGCCCAAATTCTTTTTTCCAGAGACGGAGACAGCTATGTCTCCGTCTCAGAATAAATCGCGATCGCAGCAGAGTTCTTTTTCCGGCAGAGCTAACAGAATGTCACGGACGGGAGAGCTGGGGAGTTGCTGCGCGTGCTCATCCCACAGCTGCTCCTTCGTCCAACTTGTCACATTCTGAAATGCAGGGGCCGGCTGCCACCAGTCTCCTCCTCTCAGCACTAGGTTTGTGTGTATATAAGTAAAGTGTGTGTGTGTGTGTGTGTGGGGGGGGGGGGTATGATATGTATGATTTTGCAATGTATATGTGATTGCAGTGCTACTGTGTGTGGTATGATAAGTATGTTTGTGTAGTGTACTATGTATGTGTGTGCAATGTTTGTGGTGAGCTATATATATGTGTGTGTGTGTGTGTGTGTGTGTGTGTGTGTGTGTGTGTGTGTGTGTGTGTGTGTGTGTGTGTGTGGTATGCTGTGTATGATCATTTTGTACTATGTATGTGTGTGCAATGTGCGTGGTGATCTATGTGTGTATTTGGATGGGATACTATGTATATATGTATATGTTTTGTACTATGTATATGTGTGTGTGTGTGTGTGTGTGTGTGTGTGTGTGTGTGTGTGTGTGTGTGTGGTGTGCTATGTATAGTGTGTGTGTAATGTGTGTATTTCTGTGGTGTGCTATGTAATGTGTGTGTGTGTGTGTGTGTGTGTGTGTGTGTGTGTGTGTGTGCTATGTATGTGTATGCAATGTGTGTTTACAGTATGTATGTGTGTGTGTGTTATGCTATGTACAGTATGTGTATGCAATGTGAATATGAATGTGTGTGTGATGTGCTACTGTACACACATACATATGTGTGTGTGTACAGTATGGAAACCCCCCTCAGAAAATCCTGCGTTTGCCCCTGATGTTGTTAAATGAACTGTCACCTGCATCATCTGTTTTTTACATTCTTATGGATATGCCCTTTTTGTAAATTATCCATTTTTCTTTTTGCATTGTTCTGGATGTTGCTGGCTTTTTTCTCTAATATATATATACTAGCTGGAGTACACGGCATTGCCCGGGATTTTAAGAATGTCTGCTTACAAAAATAAATGTAAATATTAAACACACAGTATAAATAACATTGTAGATAGCTGAATACCCGTGCTTCGCTACTGAATGAGGATGGTAAATTAGAATGTTAATTGTTCGTTAAATAACGTCGGTTGGAGATCTAGTATATAGGCATATCTTGCTTCCCTGTATAGAAATACAGAAGGACAATTTTTTGCTTTTATATAGTAGCTATATATATATATATTGTCAAAGTCAGAAAAATGTCTCAATGCACGTTGCCATATTTGCACCGCACACTGGTCCGCGCTGCGCGTGCGTACGCTCTCCCGTGGAAGCGCATACCCGCAATAGCGTGCACTCGCAGGCGCGGTATGCGTATTTACGGTAGAGTTTATGTGGTCGTAGCGTGCGACTCATTCGTTACATATTTTCACAATTAATGTAGTTTATAGATCATGGTCCCTTTGATAGATTCTGAAAGTTTGGTTAAAATACAATGTCCCAGAGCTGAGGAATCCCTCTTTATATCGTACGAAGGGTCTAACAGGAATCATACAGCAGTGTTTGGTACCCATCGGAAGAGTATTTAATTAGCAATATTCCGGTGTTGGTTTGGAGCGTATTAATCGCTCGTGCGAATAGTTATGGACATAAGAAGTTTATGTCCATTTCTATTATTTACACATACTCAGGTATGCGGCGGGAAACCCAGTTTCCCACCCACCTGAGCTGTTGGAAATCGTCACAGCCCACCTGTATGAATCACCCTATGACCTTTTGTTATGATGCAGGGCCGAATTCCTTCGGCCAATGGACAATGGGATTGTAGGGACTATGAGATTGCATTGTGTGTGGGGCATAAATAGGCAGGCCGACCACATCCAGCTCTCACTCTCTCATCAACGGTTATCTGCTGATAGCCGGGAGCTGGATATCGAGGCGCAGGCGATCATACCCTTTGTGCGTAAGTTTCTCTCCGTAATCATTGTCTTTCTGTGAGCCAATTTCTCTCTCTCTCTCTCTCTCTGTTCTGTTCTGTTCTCTCATATCTCCCCTAGACTAGGCTAGTATTGTATTGTATTAGATAGTATTGTATTGTATTGCATTTAGGTCAGTGTAGTATTGTCTTTTTGTATTTATTGTTTAGTTCTGTGGTTAGGAAGTCCTTGTTATATTGTAGTGTATCATTTGTACTGTTATCCCCTTTTTCAAGTATATTAGATATAATACAGTTAATAGGCTTTGGAACCTAAACCAGTATCTGTGTATTTCCTATAGTGTTAAGTGTTCACTTGAGCGTCGGTGACGCTCAAGCAGCTTTTTAGTTAGTCAGGTTACACAAGGTTACATTTACACCCTGTACTCACATTAAGGTATTCAGTGTATTTCATTGGTATAAGGTTTTAACATAAAGGTATAGTGTTGTGAGCGTCTGCATCGCTGGTGACCTCCCCGTGGTCTCGAGCGTACGCTACGCTACAGCGAATCATTCCCCTAGTCATAACCAATAACGTGTCCTGTGATCACTGGGCCGTGAGCGAACGTGACGCTTGAGCGTCTCGCCTACGGCTGAGCGATCGCTACGCCAATAGCGTACCATTACGGTACTTCTTAAGCAAACAGCGTACAGTGTTCTTAGCTTCATAAAGGGTTGTTTATACGACAAAGGAATTTAGCATTGTCAATTGGGGACTCGTCCTATCCTTCTCATATCTGCACTAGGTAGATCAGCAGACATTATCCCCCCAGCAAAGGGTGGGAGGTTGTCTCGCTGTGCTGACGGGATAAGCGTCTGCTTCGCTTAGATAAAGAGTGCTGAAGGAATCCGGTAACCGGAAGTAAGAACAAAACGCTTGTGTCTTTTTAAAACTGTTTATTTTTCTTTTGTCTTGCGTACGCACGCATATATCTGCATTTCTGTTTCATTTTCGTATATCACTATTCCTGTTTGCCAATTTTATAGTTGATAGAAAGTGCTAAAAAGAGATTTGCTGTTATTTCATAGTAAAGGTAATAGTTAAAGTATAGAACAACACACGATTTGTCTAGGAGATAAGGCAGTCAGTGTGGATTGCGGTAGATGATCAGGGATCATTTACATTGATAAAAGTATATATATTGTGTTACGGTGGATCCTTTGCATTGCGTACACGTGTCGCTAACAAAGACTAGCGTACGCAATCCAAAAGGCAGATGCACGCAGCGTTCATTACGCAACGTAGCGTCCGGTTACGCCCACGTAGCTCAAGCTGTGATAAAGTGAAGTAACGCAAAGGCGATAATTAACGCACAGCGGTAGATAACGCGACGCGGTAAATAACGCAAATCTATTTTTGGAAAAATCTGAAATTTAGTTTAACAGATCCTGCTCCTAATTGGTAACACTTTTGGCCTAAAGACAATTTCTGCGCAGAAATAGATATAGAAACAAAAGTGTACATGTGTTGAGTGAGTGTGTTTTGTATACAAAAGTTTATACAACTTTAAGGTGGAACCAAAAGGAAAGCCGGGTACTCGTCAAGGGACATACGTGTAAGTGACATATACGGTGGCTAGGGAGGCATCCCTGGTTAAATAATATTTGAGCATTAGAGTATAGCGGACCATAAAGGTAACAAGACCAGGAGGTCATAAGGTAACAAGACCAGGAGGTCGTAAGGTAAAAGGTCCGCTATAAAAGTCCAGTGGCACAACGCCTGGGGTGTTGGTGCAGAACCCATATAGGCCATAAGCTCTTGCTGAAGGAATCGCGGCCGGAAACATCGATTCCATTGATCTTTCAGTACATGACAAGTAGTGCTCGTGTACTGAACGATTGGACCGCACGTAATTGTGTGCAGTAGTTAGTAATCTGACCTAATACCATTAGAGTAAAGTGGTCACAAACGCTATTTGTACATTCTGACGTGATTTGTGTAATTTTTTATTTTTGGAAGGGAAGTTCGCTGGTCACTCAGGAACTATCCAACAACCGATACTTGCTGGGGAACGCGCCCCAGTAAATAAAGGTTCACAGGGGCCCTAGGTTGGGTACAGCAGCTCTGGTTACAGTGATTGCAGTACTGGCCAACGTGGGCGAGAAGTAAGTGGGGTACTTGATAAACCACCACCGCCGGCCTGCCCAAGGACATCTTGGTTTGTTTGTAAGGGTTCGCTGAAAACCTTGAGATAAAGATCCAAGGAGGAATAAGCAACGCCTGCAGATTATGGGGGCCATTTGTTCAGGTAGGGGGCGATCAACCTCGGTTCGGGTTGATTCAGAGAACCGACCAGTTGGGTCGGCACGATATGTAATGTGTGAAAAATACGGTAGTCACACAGAGGTTTTATGTGATGAATGGGAGAGAATGACTGTACAAGACAGGGACAAATTCCCAAGAATAGGTAGCTTCAGTCCAGAAGTGTTACAAAATTTAAGGAGGAGGATATGTCTCGTAAAATCAGCAAAGAGACGAATTCAGCACCATGATTATTTACAGTTATGGCACCAGGAAGGTGAGATACAGAGAGGTTTGGCTCTGGCGGCGGGATCTGGGGCAGTCAGGAAGTTGATTGCCACAGCTCCTCCTCCACCATACATTGCAGGAGAGAAGTTGATTGCGGAGAGAAACGCACTGGGTTGTAAAACACAAACTCTTAGTAACACTGTAAATGTTAATGATGTTAACCAAATAACTCATGCAAGTATTAACCCGTGCAAGTTGTACCCTGTTTTGAACCTTCCTCAGGAGTGTGATCAAGAAGACGATTCAGCAACAATTTCAGCTCTCTCTCTTGCAGCCACCATAGCAGAGACCACAGTAGGCACAGCAACACCCACGAGATTAGTGAAAGCCCCTAGCGGAGGGATAGGTGAGGTCGTGTCAACGGGTAAGTACGGCACCATGCACTACACTGAAACAATTGTACCACAACAAGCAGTAGAATCTACACAGGAAGAGGCTGTTAGAATTGCTCCTGTAAGGGTAATAGCAGTTCCCAATGGAAAAACAGATGTGTCTGGAGCCACTCCCATAAGGAACATTGCCATGTACACTCCATTTTCCAGAATGGAATTAAGAACAATAGTGTCCGAATTTCCTGACCCCAGGAAGGATTTAGTTGCTAGCCAAAAATACATCAGGGATCTAGGTAACACTGTAGAACCCAACAACAAGGATTGGCAGATACTGCTAAGAGCTTGTTTACCTTCCAATGTTGACGCAACTCAATTTTTAGCTGACTGTGCATTGGATAAAGATGTACCGCTTACAGACGTGTACAACAAGGATAATGTAAAAAGGATAAATTTACAGCTAAAGGAGTATTTCCCAGCCGTTGTTAAATGGAATAAAATATTTTCCATTAAGCAAAAGGAGTCCGAAACGGCAACAGAATATTTTCACCGGGCACTATTAGAAATGGCAAAGTACACTGGTATAGAAGACATTAAGACCAACCCAAACCATCGAGAAGTAGCAGTATCTGTACTGATGGATGGTTTGAAAGAAACATTAAAAGCTAGGGTACAGACCACGCAGCCATGTTGGCGAGGTCTGTCAGTGTCCACATTGAGAGAGGCTGCTATTGATCACGACAGAAACATCACTAGGCACAGAGAGTCGCAAAGTGATAAGTTGATGTCCGTAAGTATACAGGCGCTGACCACAAGGCAGCCTGCGTATGTACCACCGAATCCTGTGGGTAAGGCAAGTGTAATAACATGTTTTTCTTGTAACAGACCGGGACACTATGCACGAGAATGTAGAACAAAGAATGTACAAAGATCTTTTCAACCCCCTAGACAGCAACACAACACACGACATTGGGAGCAGGGTCCACAGAGGCGGAGTTTTGAGCCACATACAGGGGAAACAAAAAGATATCCCCCGAACAGAGATTGGCATGCCTCTGGTAGTTCCCAGCTAACTCCCCCACAAGTAGTTGCTGCCAATGGGATTCAGGGAGGTCAGCATACCCAATAGGGGTGTGGCCATACCTGTAATCTGCAGCCAGTTAAGTTGATTGCCAGTCTTGGAAGCGAACCAGAGATTGCAATCAATGTGGCTGGTAAAACTTTAAACTTTCTTGTAGACACAGGGGCGGCCAAGTCAGTGATAAATTCGACAGTGGGCATGAGAACCACTGGTAGGACAATTCCAGCCATGGGAGTAACAGGAGTAGTCCAGCACTACCCTGTTAGCAAACCAGCCGAGATTACAATAGGGCCTTTGCATACCAAGCATTCCTTTTTGCTGGCTGCATCGGCACCAACTAATCTCCTGGGTAGAGACTTACTATGTAAAATGGGTTGCGTCATTTATTGTACTCCTGAAGGTGTATTCTTGGACATCCCTGAGAATCACGCTCAGGAAGTACGAGACATGTTAGACTCCCCATCAAAATTAATGTCACATTCCATTATGACAAATAGGAATCCATCCCAAGTAGAAGAGATGACATCTCAGATACCAGAGTCACTTTGGACAAAAGATGGACAGGACACTGGATTAATGGCAAACGTAGCTCCAGTAGTTGTACAAGTAAAAGATGGTAGGATAGCTCCAAAAATCCCACAGTATCCTCTGAAGCCAGAGGTGGAGTTAGGAGTTTTCCCAGTAATAGAGCGCTTGCTACAACAGGGCATTCTAGTAAGAACGTCCAGCACAGCAAATAGTCCCATCTTCCCTGTTAAAAAGAGTGGGGGGAGGGGTTACAGGCTAGTGCAGGATCTAAGGGGGATTAACAAAATAGTTGAGAGTCAGTTCCCCGTAGTGCCTAATCCAGCTGTCATCCTAATGCAAATTCCTCCCACTGCCAAATTTTTCACTGTTATTGACCTCTGCTCCGCATTCTTTTCGGTACCTCTGCACCCTGACAGCCAATATTTGTTTGCATTCACATACAGAGGAGTCCAATACACGTGGACTCGGTTACCCCAAGGTTTCATAGATAGTCCAAGTATATTTTCTCAGGCTTTGCATGATTGTTTACAGTCTTTCCAACCGGAGAGTGGATCAGTGTTGATACAGTACGTGGATGATCTACTACTGTGTTCTGATTCATTGGAGGCATCCCTGAAGGATACGAAACAGCTCCTGTTTCATCTTTCAGACACAGGTCACAAGGTTTCCAAAGACAAGTTGCAATTATGCCAAGCTAAGGTAAAATATTTGGGACACTGTCTAACACAAGGACTGAGACACCTGACCGCTGATAGAATCCAAGCCATTAGAGACATGACACTGCCACAAACCCAACAACAGATCAGGACGTTTTTAGGAATGTGTGGGTATTGCCGTAATTGGATCCCAGGGTTTTCCATATTGGCGCTACCTCTGCAGGAAATGGTCTCTTCAAACAAACCTGATCGGATTTCGCATACAGACGAATCTGAAACGGCATTTGAGAGACTCAAGCAATGCCTAACGCAGGCACCAGCACTAGGTATGCCAGACTATGGGAAACCCTTTGAACTATACGGAACAGAAAGTGCTGGGTGCGCAGCAGGTGTACTAACACAAAAACACGGTGATGCCAGCAGGCCAATTGCATACTACAGCGCTCAGCTAGACACGGTAGCGCGATCCCTCCCCACATGCTTGCGTAGCGTTGCGGCGATAGCATTGCTAGTGACGAAAAGCGAAGATGTCGTGCTAGGCCACAATCTCACAATCCATACACCGCATGCGGTATCTGCCTTATTGAATTCTGCCCAAACCAGACACGTCTCATCAGCAAGGTTTACAAGATGGGAATTGGCATTAATGGCCCCCGTAAACATCACCATAAGGAGATGCAGTGCATTAAACCCTGCAACATTTCTCCCAGGTGTGCCTGGTCAGACACAAAGGGTGGAAGGTGAGAGTGATGGGGAAGGAGGATTTAATGCAAAGGAAGATGCACATGATTGTATGGAATATTTGACCCAAAATTTTACCGCAAGGCCTGACATCAGTGACAATCCACTGGAAGATGCAGAACTCACGTTCTACACGGACGGTAGTTGTCACAGACAGTCAGACTCGGGAGACTTGTGTACTGGATACGCAGTCGTAGATGACCAAGACACCATAGAAGCGGAACCGCTAGGCCCACCTCACTCAGCCCAGGTTGCTGAACTGGTCGCCCTAACCAGAGCATGTGAATTGGCTAAGGGTAAGTCTGCCAATATCTACACCGATTCTAGATACGCGTTCGGGGTAGTCCATGATTTCGGAGCCCTATGGCGGCTCAGAAATTTCATGACGGCAGCTGGCACACCGATAGCGCATGCAGCTCATATAAAAAGGCTTCTAACAGCGATACAGGAACCCGACAGAGTGGCTGTTATCAAATGTAAAGCACATACATATAGCCAAGACCCAGTATCCCTTGGTAACAGCCGAGCAGACGAAGCCGCAAAGCTTGCAGCTGCTACCCCCACACGGACAGACACCACACAGTTGATGGTATTTAATACCATCAACACACAAAAGTTGTGTGAGATGCAGAATTTGTGTTCCACACAGGAGAGAGCAGTCTGGAAGGCAAAGGGATATGGCCAGGAGTCCTCAGGGCTCTGGACGGATGGACATGGTAAACCAGTGGCCCCCAGGGCATACCTTCCATGTCTGGCTGAAGCAGCTCACGGGCTGACTCATCTAGGCAAGGAGGGGATGTGCAAATTGGTAAGAGCATACTGGTGCGCCCCAGGATTCTCCTCTCATGCGAGTAAAAGAGCAATGTCATGCCTTACCTGTCTGAGAAAGAATATTGGAAAGGCAATACCTACAGAACCATCCCATATCCCACCTGCCGGCGGCCCTTTTCAAGTAATACAAATTGACTTCATTCAATTACCCCCATGTCGAAATTTGAAATATGTACTTGTTTGTATAGATGTTTTCTCGAATTGGGTCGAAGCTTTCCCAGCAGCTACAAATACCGCCATGTTTACAGCTAAGAAAATTGTGCAGGAATTTGTATGTAGATATGGTATCCCTAGAATCATTGAAAGTGATAGGGGTACCCATTTTACCGGTGATGTCTTTCAAGGAATGTGTAAATTGATGGGTATTGATAGCAAGCTGCACACTCCGTACCGTCCACAGGCGAGTGCGAAGGTCGAAAGAGTGAACAGCACTATTAAAAATAAATTGAGTAAAGTAATGGCAGAGACAGGATTGACGTGGCCAGAAGCTTTACCCATTGTTTTGTATAGCATCAGAACCACTCCCAGGTCCCCTCTTAACCTGTCCCCTTTTGAAATTCTGTTTGGTCGACAACCGCATGTCATGATTAACCCTCAGGATGATTTGAAATGTAACAATGAAGTAACTGTAAAATACTTGATTAACATGAGTAAGCAGTTGAGGAATCAAAATGATAATCTGAAGTTGGTGATTCCTGATTTACCAGATAGTAATTGTCATGACATTGAACCTGGGGATTATGTAATGATACGAAATTTTCTACGCTCAGGTTGTCTTATTGATAGATGGGAAGGACCATACCAGGTCTTATTGACTAGCACCACAGCATTGAAAGTTGCTGAGAGAGAGACTTGGGTCCATTCATCCCACTGCAAGAAGGTTGCTGATCCCGAGAAGTCCCGTGATAAGGAACAGACGGTAGAGGTTGTATCACTGGAGTGTCTGTTCCAGGAGGACTGAGGCGGCACCTGAGCCTTGAAGACCGAAAGCAGCTGTCGACTCCCCTCTCCCTTTTATTGTTTTCTCCACTTCCCATCCCCTCTCCCTTAAAATTTCTTTTTCCCCCTTCTCATTCTTCTCTATTTCCTCCTCAAAGATGGACTTGCCCCAAGAGACTGTGATCCGGATTTTGATGTTAACCATGATGTTGACCAGAGCAGTCTGTTCCGGCGAGAGTACCATAGAGGTCGAGAGAGGTTCTGGAATGGGTTCCGATTATGATGATGGAGGCGTAGTTTTCCAAGATCAACCAAACCAACAAGCAAAGGCGAGTATCAGAAAACGATCCGATAGAAGGAATTGTGATGGATTGTTAGCTGAAGAAAATTGTATCTGTAGGCTCTGTGATAATCTGGTTGAAGATGGATGCATAAAGAAATGCCAATCTAGTTTTAATATCCATATGGACCGGCATCCATTGAGTGACTATCACTCTCTAGTGGGTAATGTGTTAAACAAGACCGATTGTTGGGTATGCTCTCAAGTACCTCAGGGTCACAGTAAATCAGGGCTAGTACCATTTCCTTTAACGTTAGGGGAGGTACTTGAGCTAAGTGGTGGGAGACCGGTGGACCGGAGGTTTAACATCTCCAGCCCTCCTAGTTTGAAGCTCCACCAATACCATGTGGATAGGTCCCTCTTATGTTTTAACATCTCCAATCCCAGAAAACCGGGAAATTGGGAAGTGTCGTGGAGCAACCTTACCATGACCTTTTCACACAGAGCAGATAGAATGCCTACAGATACAGAGCTCGTACGCCACATAGCCAGTAGAGGAAAATCTTTCCGGTATCGATATACTTTAGGAAATAGGATTACTAGAGTTGGAGAGGTATCACCAGGATACTGTGCACATATCGTACAAACCGATACGTGCATTAGGCAGATGGAAGAATTAGGGTCAGGAGATTTCACCTGGAAGGTTTGTAACATGGTCATGTCCTTCTCCGTCCCATATGTTCTCCCCGATGATGCATATTTCATATGCGGGAGAAAGGCGTACAAGTGGCTTGCCCCAAACTCTGAAGGATTGTGTTATATTGGAAAAGTATTGCCTGAAGTGATGACTGTTACACATGACAAAATGAAGGACATACACCGTGGTGCCCAAGCTCCTTATACTCACACTCATTACGAGCACCGAGTTAAAAGACAACTGTCAGAAAGGTTAGAGCATCCGGCCTCTGATCTTATCCATGAATCCACCGGGATTCAGGTTCTGGTAGCGTTAGATTTCACTCGTACCGCTCGGGGAGTGATGAATTATAAATACATTTCCGCACTCGCCAATTTGTTAGATAATATCACTGAAATGTATGATGACACGTTTAGATACACTGGAAGAGAACTTCAAGCTTATAAAACAGAACTAGTTCAGCATAGGATGGTTCTTAATTATCTTACAGCAGTAACAGGCGGATATTGTGTTACATTGGCAACACAGTACGGCATAAAGTGTTGCACGTATATCACAAATAGCACCGAGGATCCGGTAGAGGTCATAGACCAAAAGATGGACGATATTCTGCAATTAAAGTGGGAATTTCGTCGAAAACACAATCTCACCCTTGCTGCTGTAGGTAATGAGCTGACTAGTTGGGTGTCATGGTTGAACCCGCGAAATTGGTTCTCCGGTTTAGGAGACTGGGCTCAAGGAGTCATAATGGATGTTGGAAAGTTTCTACTATGTATCTTGGGTGTCGTTATATCGATTGGATTGATATTTAGATGCGGGCAGGCTTTAATGAGGTGCAAACAAAGTACAAAAGTGATGAGCTTGAGGAGCGAGGAAACTGTAATTAACCTGGATTTGATTTATGACCCAATGATAGAAACCAGAATGTGATGAAAATGCGATTATACGGTCCGTTTCTTTCACCTGTTTTTCTGCTTTTCTCCAAGATACAAAGACCCCCTTGGACGAGGAAGTTGACGAGACGCTATACAGACAACAGACAAGCACCAAAGAAGAAGATTTGACAACTTTAAATATGGACACTTGATGAACTTTGCCATGGATCCCCAGTTTCCCTAGTATTTTTAAACTCACGCTAGCCCAACATTTTTTGTAAATCTGATGGCTCAGACAAAGCTATTTGCTCATGCCCAAGGAGCAATACAGCGCAAAGAAGACGACTCTCAACAGATACCGAACACAACTTCAACAACAGATGTACATTTCCCTGACATAGAATATCATTGCATTTTTCGTAAGTGTTCTTTATCTTCATCTCTACAACCCCCAGGTAACGACACACATAGACGATAGGGAATACAGGCACAGATAGCAGCAACCACATACCTCCCCCATTCATGTATCATCAACTAAAATGTGCATCCCCATTTTGTTACAACCACAGCCGAAATGAGCTCGGTAGAGTTTGACAGCCCATCCACAGACCTGTACCACAGGATAAGAAGGAATTCAAATGTATACTTCGCAATACCTCGAAGCTTGATTTACCACACGTACGGCACGATGATACATGACCCTCCAAACATGGACTCATACACACATGCTTCTACTTTCTCACTAGGTCATACCCTTTTCACACCTACTCCTCTCTTCTTCCTTACCCAACCATGGAAATCAATTAACCCCTGACTTACATTTTTCTCCTTAAATGTTTTGTGGCAGTTATTATTGACTGCCAAAGGGTGGACTGTCAAAGTCAGAAAAATGTCTCAATGCACGTTGCCATATTTGCACCGCACACTGGTCCGCGCTGCGCGTGCGTACGCTCTCCCGTGGAAGCGCATACCCGCAATAGCGTGCACTCGCAGGCGCGGTATGCGTATTTACGGTAGAGTTTATGTGGTCGTAGCGTGCGACTCATTCGTTACATATTTTCACAATTAATGTAGTTTATAGATCATGGTCCCTTTGATAGATTCTGAAAGTTTGGTTAAAATACAATGTCCCAGAGCTGAGGAATCCCTCTTTATATCGTACGAAGGGTCTAACAGGAATCATACAGCAGTGTTTGGTACCCATCGGAAGAGTATTTAATTAGCAATATTCCGGTGTTGGTTTGGAGCGTATTAATCGCTCGTGCGAATAGTTATGGACATAAGAAGTTTATGTCCATTTCTATTATTTACACATACTCAGGTATGCGGCGGGAAACCCAGTTTCCCACCCACCTGAGCTGTTGGAAATCGTCACAGCCCACCTGTATGAATCACCCTATGACCTTTTGTTATGATGCAGGGCCGAATTCCTTCGGCCAATGGACAATGGGATTGTAGGGACTATGAGATTGCATTGTGTGTGGGGCATAAATAGGCAGGCCGACCACATCCAGCTCTCACTCTCTCATCAACGGTTATCTGCTGATAGCCGGGAGCTGGATATCGAGGCGCAGGCGATCATACCCTTTGTGCGTAAGTTTCTCTCCGTAATCATTGTCTTTCTGTGAGCCAATTTCTCTCTCTCTCTCTCTCTCTGTTCTGTTCTGTTCTCTCATATCTCCCCTAGACTAGGCTAGTATTGTATTGTATTAGATAGTATTGTATTGTATTGCATTTAGGTCAGTGTAGTATTGTCTTTTTGTATTTATTGTTTAGTTCTGTGGTTAGGAAGTCCTTGTTATATTGTAGTGTATCATTTGTACTGTTATCCCCTTTTTCAAGTATATTAGATATAATACAGTTAATAGGCTTTGGAACCTAAACCAGTATCTGTGTATTTCCTATAGTGTTAAGTGTTCACTTGAGCGTCGGTGACGCTCAAGCAGCTTTTTAGTTAGTCAGGTTACACAAGGTTACATTTACACCCTGTACTCACATTAAGGTATTCAGTGTATTTCATTGGTATAAGGTTTTAACATAAAGGTATAGTGTTGTGAGCGTCTGCATCGCTGGTGACCTCCCCGTGGTCTCGAGCGTACGCTACGCTACAGCGAATCATTCCCCTAGTCATAACCAATAACGTGTCCTGTGATCACTGGGCCGTGAGCGAACGTGACGCTTGAGCGTCTCGCCTACGGCTGAGCGATCGCTACGCCAATAGCGTACCATTACGGTACTTCTTAAGCAAACAGCGTACAGTGTTCTTAGCTTCATAAAGGGTTGTTTATACGACAAAGGAATTTAGCATTGTCAATATATACATATACATACATTGCCTCCGGAAAGTATTCACAAAGCTTCACTTTTTCCACATTTTGTTATGTTACAGCCTTATTCCAAAATTGAATAAATAAATTTTTCCCTCAAAATTCTACACACAATACCCCATAATGACAATGTGAAAAAAGTTTTTTTAAGATTTTTGCAAATTTATAAAAATAAAAATAGAAATCACGTGTACAAAAGTATTCACAGCCTTTGCCATGAAGCTCGAAATTGAGCTCACGTGCATCCTGTTTCCACTGATCATCCTTCAGATGTTCCTACAGCTTAATTGGAGTCCACCTGTGGTAAATTCAGTTGATTGGACATGATTTGGAAAGGCACACACCTGTCTATATAAGGTCCACACTTGACAGTGCATGTCTGAGCACAAACCAAGCATGAAGTCAAAGGAATTGTCTGTAGACCTCAGAGACAGGATTATCTTGAGGCACAAATCTGGGGAAGGGTACAGAAAAATATCTGCTGCTGTGAAGGTCCCAATGAGCACAGTGGCCTCCATCATCCATAAATGGAATAAGTTCGGAACCACCAGGACTCTTCCTAGAGCTGGCCGGCCGTCTAAACTGAGTGATCGGGGGAGAAGGGCCCTAGTCAGAGAGGTGACCAAAAACCTGATGGTCACTATGTCAGATCTACAGCATTCCTCTGTGGAGAGAGGAGAACCTTCCAGAAGGACAACCATCTCTGCAGCAATCCACCAATCCAATCAGGTCTGTATGGTAGAGTGCCCAGACGGAAGCCACTCCTTATTAAAAAAAAACACATGGCAGCCCACCTGGAGTTTGCCAAAATGCACTTGAAGGACTCTCAGACCATGAGAAACAAAATTCTCTGGTCTGATGAGACAAAGATTGAACTCTTTGGCGTGAATGCCAGGCATCATGTTTGGAGGAAACCAGGCACCGCTCATCACCAGGCCAATACCATCCCTAGAGTTAAGCATGTCGGTGGCAGCATCATGTTGTGAGGATATTTTTAAGCGGCAGGAACTCGGAGACTAGTCAGAATAGAGGGAAAGATAAATGCGGCAATGTACAGAGACATCCTGGCTATAAACTGCTCCAGAGCACTCTTGACCTCAGACTGGGGCGACAGTTCATCTTTCAGCAGGACAACAACCCTAAGCACACAGCCAAGATATCAAAGGAGTGGCTTCAGGACAACTCTGTGAATGTCCTTGAGTGGCCCAGCCAGAACACAGACTTGAATCCAATTGAACATCTCTGAATAGATCTGAAAATGGCTGTGCACCGGTGCTTCCCATCCAACCTGATAGAGCTTGAGAGGTGCTGCAAAGAGGAATGGGTGAAACTGCACAAAGATAGGTATGCCAAGCTTGTGGCATCATATTCAAAAAGACTTATAGCTGTAATTGCTGCCAAAGGTGTATCAACAAAGTATTGAGCAAAGGCTGTGAATACTTATGTACATGTGATTTCTTAGTTTTTTTATTTTTAATAAATTTGTAAAAATCTCAAAAAAAATTTTTTTTCATGTTGTCATTATGGGGTATTGTGTGTAGAATTTTGAGGGGGAAAAATTAATTTATTCCATTTTGGAATAAAACTGTAACATAAAATGTGGAAAAAGTGAAGTGCTGTGAATACTTTCCGGATGCACTGTATATACAGTATATGTATATATATGTATATATATATATATATATATATATATATAATGTATTGATTATACGAAGGCCAGTATTGCTGCTGAATTACTATGAAAGTTTGTATACTGTGTTACCTAGGTAACCGCTAAGTGGCTGACTATTGGCTTACCCCGCGGGCGCCGTCTGATGACGTCATACGCCCGGCTTCAGCATATCTGCAGGAGAAACGTGTGCTCTGATGGCGGGGCTGGCCAGGTGAGCCTAATTTGATTCAATTCAATTTCACATGTTGATGGGGGGGGGTTACAAGGTATATATGTCTGTAATGTTTAATGTGCACTGTTTGTCTCTGACAACGCGCGTTGGATATGTATGCAAATAAAACTTGATTCACTGCTGTAAATCCAACTCCTGAGTGCCGCCTTTCCAGCCTATATACATATGGTACCCACATACCTAGGAGGGCACCGAAGAAAGTACTCTACGGCTGTGTGTAAGTAGAGGAGTGCCGGGAATAATTGCTCTTTCTCTTTCTCTCTCTCTATCTCCAGAAATCCACCGCAATCGCCTTTCCTAGGAATGGGATGCACCCCTGCACTCGCCATTTCCAGGCAGGGGTGCAGTGTCCTGTGGCCACATTGCTTAAATAAATATATAACAGAGAGCTCAGCACTCACAACAGTAAACTCACTTACCTTAGTACATAATAAGGGTCTCTTGATGTTGGGCTGAAAGCTTAAATGAATTGTTCAATTGGTCAATCAAAACTCAATTATTTATGTTATTTATGTATTAAGGTAAGTTTCCTGTTGTGAGTGCTGAGGTCACCCCAACCTCGGAATGGTGAGTGCAGGTATGCTCCCCTATCCTGTATATATACAGTACTGTGCAAAGGTTTTAGGCAGGTACTTATCCTTCATGCAATATCCATTATGCAATGCCATCAGGAAAGCACCTGATTGGCTCCAAATGTATTCTGCAGCAGGACAACATTGCTAAATATACAGCCAAAGTCTTTAAGAACTATTTTCAGTATAAAAGAAGAACAAGGGGTCCTGGAAGTGATGATATGGCCCCCACAGAGCCCTGATCTCAACATCATTGAGTCTGTATGGGATTACATGAAGAGACAGAGGATTTGAGCTAGCCTAAATCCACAGAAGATCAGTGGTTAGTTCTCCAAGATATTTGGAACAACCTCCCTGATGAGTTCCTTCAAAAACTGTGTGCAAGTGTACCTACTGTAGAAGAATTGATACTGTTTTGAAGGCAAAGGGTGGTGACATCAAATATTGATTTGATTAAATTTCTCTGCTGTTCAGTGGCAGAACTTGTGCTGGTGCAACCGGTGCATTGCACCAGGGCCGTCGCCATGATGGGGCCCACAGCTGTTAGCATACAATGAGTCACATTGACCTCATTGTATGCTGCCACAAGCGCTGCACCCACCGCCGGTGCCCCATTCAGAGTCCGCAGCTGGTCGGTGTGTGTGTACCGTCAGGAGGGAAAGGAGGGTCCGCTCTTCCCTCTCTGCTGTGGCTGCCTGTGTGACGCCTTCCTGGCACACACTGAATGATGGGAGTAAGGAGGCGGAGGGACGAGAGCTGTGGACTGGCCAAGTGTGGAGTCAGGATGCTCTGGAGCAGTGAAGCAGGCTGAGAAGAGCCATTAGCCTTACCGCGGCAGCCAGCCATGCCATCAGCCTTACAAAGTATGTTGGGGGGTGGATACTAGTGTATATGTGTGCATGCACTGTGTGTGTATATATTAGTAGATGATGCGCTCTGTGCCTGCCTCCTTCTACCATAGAAGTCTATGGGAGCATCCCCTAGTGTTTATCCCCTTGTGCCAGTGTCTCTCGGAGGCGGAACTTAGTGTGTGTAATGCTCTGATCCTCCATCTTAGAGTGAGTAAGTGTGCAGAGCTGAGACTGGGAGCGGAGCTCAGTGAAAGAGACTTATAGCTTTTCCATGCATGTACTGCGGCTCCGGAGCAATCACAGAGCCGTGCAATGCACCTTCTCTACAGCGGGAGTAAGACTGTACGGCTGTGCAGTCCTCCATCCCTTACCACCAGAGATAACTTCTGCTGAGATACCGCAGCCACACAAACAGATTGCTAAGTACCGCTACCATTGCTGTGTTACCTTGTATGATATAAGGGGGCCAATTACATATATCAATAATACATCCAAGTCACCTGTGTGTTTACTGAATTAACCTGCATTACTGTTTAAGTTCAGTAAGTCTGTGGACTGATGTCAATGCACCAGGCAGTCCTCTATACTCTGCCAACATATATGAGTGTGCATAGATCAATATATGTGTGTGTGTGTGTGTGTGTGTGTGTGTGTGTGTGTGTGTGTGTGTGTGTGTGTGTGTGTGTGTGTGGTTCTACATGTGAGAATATGCAGTGTATGTATATGTGTGTGTATACATAGTTACATAGTTACATAGTTAGTGAGGTTGAAAAGAGGCAAAATGCCCATTGGGTTCAACCTGTATTCTATGTTACGCTGTTCCTAATATAATGCACCTGCTGAAGTAATGGTTTAGTACCAATTGACAACTATGATTCTTCCCACTCCCAGATATTAATGACACTATGTTAAATGCCATAACCCTGGATATTTTCCCAGTTAGAAATTTGTCCAATCCCTTTTTAAATACATTTACCGAGTCTGCCATTATTACCTTCTCCGGCAGGGAGTTCCAAATCTTTATTGCCCTTACCGTGAAGAACCTTTTCCTATGTTGTGTGCGAAAATTTCTCTCCTCTAGCCTCAGCGAGTGCCCACGTGTCCTACACTGAGTTCTTTTAATAAACAAATCCCCTGCTAATTCCTTGTAATGACCCTTTACATATTTGAAGATATTAATAATGTCTCCTCTTAGAGGCCTCTTTTCTAGTGTATACATATTTAACCTAGTAAGCCTTTCCTCGTACTCCAGTGTCTCTAACCCTTTAATCAATTTAGTAGCTCGCCTTTGAACCCCTTCTAGACCCCGATATCTTTTCTATAATATGGTGCCCAAAACTGAACACAATATTCCAGGTGCGGACGTACCAATGATTTGTACAGTGGCAGGATTACATCCTCGACCCTTGTCTCAATGCCCCGTTTTATACATGCAGGCACTTCACTTGCTTTTTTTGCTGCATTTTGACATTGTGTACTATTATTAAGCCTATTATCTATGAGCACCCCCAAATCTTTTTCCACTACAGTTAACCCTATATTTTTCCCATTTAGAGTGTAGGATGCATGTGTGTTTTTTGTCCCAAAATGCATAACTTTGCATTTTTCTATATTGAACCTCATTCCCAATTTACATGCCCAGGTTTCGAGCTTAAATAAGTCATTCCGTAGAGACTCCACATCGCTTTCTGAATTAATTACCTTACACAGGTTAGTATCATCTGCAAAGATTGACACTGTGCTTTCCAGGCCTATTCCTAGATCATTGATAAATAAATGAAAGAGTAGCGGGGCCAAGTACGGACCCTTGTGGTATTCCGCTGACTACTGGTGCCCAGCTGGAGAATGTCCCGTTGACCACTACTCTTTATACTCTGTTATCCAGCCAATTACCTATCCATGTACAAATAGTATATCCTATGCCAAGTTCCCTTAATTTGATGATCAGTCTCCTGTGAGGCACTATATCGAAGGCTTTTGCAAAATCTAAATACACCACATCCACTGCTTTTCCCTGGTCAAGATTCTTGCTCACTTCCTCGTAGAAGTTAATTAAGTTAGTTTGACATGTTCTATCCCTTACAAACCCATGCTGACTTTTGCTAATAACCTTATTAACCTGCAGATAATCCTCTATGCTATCCCTCAAAATACCTTCCAATATTTTACCTACTATAGAGGTTAAACAAACTGGTCTATAGTAACCAGGGTTATTTGTAGTTCCCATTTTAAATAAAGGCACTACCTCAGCTATGCGCCAATCCTTTGGTACCATGCCTGATTTAATTGAACTATGGAAAATCAAGTATAGGGGTTTTGCTAGCTGAGCCCTAAGCTCCATAAAAACCCTCGGATGAAAACCATCTGGGCCTGGTGATTTATTAATCTTTATGTTGCTTAGTCTCTCCAGGACTACTTCCTCACTTAAACAAGCATCAAGCCAAGAGTCATTACCTTCACTATCGTTATGCACTACTTTCACCGTCTGATCCTCCCTGGTGAATACCGAGGGAAAAAACTGGTCAGTATTTCAGCTTTTATTTTATCATTGTTTATCAAAGCTCCCAGTTCATATTTTAATGGGCCTACATTCTCCTTCTTTAACCCTTTACTGTTTATGTATTTATAAAACTTTTAGGATTGGTTTTACTCTCTATAGCAATTTCCTTTTCGTTTTTAATTTTTGCTGCCCTTATTACTTTTTTGCATTCTTTATTGCATTCCTTATATTACCGGAATGACTCCTCCCCTTCATTAGATTTAAATGTTTTGAAAGCACGCCTCTTATTAGCCATTGCTTCTTTGACCTTCTTATTAAGCCACATTGGTTTGTACTTAGTACTTCTGCATTTACTGCTCATGGGAATGAATTTGTGAATATTGCTATCAAGCAAGCCTTTTAAAGCATTCCACATTTCCGTTGTGTCTTTACCATGAAACAAAACTTCCCAGTCAATGTCGTTTAGTGCCTGTCTCAGTATATTGAAGTTAGCTTTTCTAATGTTAAATGTTTTAGTTGCTCCCTTGTAGCTATGTTTCTTGAAACTGATGTCAAATGTGACCATATAGTGGTCACTGTTTCCCAAGAACTCCCCAACTTTAGTGTTTGATATAATGTCCACATTACTGGTAATAACTAGGTCCAGAATAGTTTTACCCCTAGTTGGGTCCTCGAATAAATGAGTCAAGTATTGATCCTTTAATGTATTTAAGAACCTGCTGCTCCTAGTTTTTACACATGAATCGTAACTTCAATTTATATCAGGATATAAAACTCACACTAATTTTACTTAGAAAGAGGCAATCAGGCGCACTTATTACCAACTTTAAATAACCTGGATAAGGAAGATCTACAATGCTGCTCCCAATGAATAATCTGCAATTATTAAAACTGAACAAGAAATTACAATAAACATGTGCACACAGGGAGCGCTAAATAATCATAATTATCTAATTTATTTAGACAATAAAAAATAGAATGACAATGCCCAATTTAATAATAATAAGATATATCAATTAAAAAATTAAAAACCATATCAAATGGACATTTCTCGTGGAAATAAACAACTCAGTTGCTGGTGTTAAAGGGTCCAGATTAGGCTATTTAGCCAATATTTACTGAGCAAATCCAGAATCCTAGTGTATCGTTAATGTCACCAGCAAGTAGCTTTTAACTGTTAAAATATGTACTGTAGCAGTCCAATGCCACTTAAATTTAAGCTCACCACTGTTGGAAGTGTTTCCAAACTCCCATCTATTGCTGTTCAGCGATGTCCCCGTCTCCCCTGCAGGCTTACCGGTGTGCGCTGATGAACCGTGGCCACACAGCCGGATGTCTCCGGCAGTGATGTGGAGCCTGATTTGCAGACTGGGGGAGAGAGCTGGATGCAGGCAGCACGGAGCTAAGTGGTGACGGATAGATATAAGTTGATTTCCACAGAGAAATTACAGTTTCCTTGACGCATTTCTCCGCTATAGGTAGAGTAGCGGTTTCATCAGAAAGTATACTCAGTGTCCACTTTGGATGATATTTATACAGTGGCCATCCAATCAAAAGGCATTGTCCATTAAATAACAGGTGTAGAATAAACAGGTAATTAGTTTGGTGCCTTATCCAGGTTTTTGAAACACAATCAGTGTAAATAGAAATGAAACAACCTTTTTTATCATTAATCAAAAAGTCTCCTTATAAGGAGCTCCATTAAATTAAAAAAGAAAGAATGTTTAAGATATTAAGAGCATAAAAATATATATTAATATTCTATATATGGCATCGATCCGAAACATTGCGCAATATACTTCAAAGACAACCTAATATGCTCATTTAGATCCAAGAGCTCAGATAGCCTGGTGGGCTAATGCTGGAGAGCACCAATCTAGACAGATCAACCTCATAGCTACGATTCCCATGACATTTTCTTAAAAACAAATGTGGGTAATTTTTCCCCCCCTTATCTTGTTATTTTGTTAACCCAAAAATTACTTCTGAGGAGACTTAAGAAAAGAAAAAGAAAATATAAAAAGACTTTCTAATTGGCTACATTATTTATACCAGTTTGTGTTGTGAAGCAGACATAGCATAACTTAACATTGCACAATATAACCCAGTATATTTTCTTTATGACCAAGCATTCCATTAGCTTAATGGGCTAATTCAAGAGAGCACCAAAGTAGATGACTCAACCCTACAGGTTCGATTCACATATATACATTTTTCCAAAAACCGATACATACAAAATTGATATTTTATTAATACCATATATTACATAGGATATAAGGAAACATTAAAACAGAAAATTATGGGAGGAACCTCCAGTTAGATTTATTACACCATTCTAGGTTTTGATGCAGACATATCTTAAATTACATATATAGAGATATAATGAGGTAAATAGGTTTCCCAGATTATAGGGAGCTTAAAAGACAGAGAAGGAGAAAGAGCTTACTACTACTCCAATTTTAAGGTGATGCAAGGATTATTTGTACTAAGGAGAGCTAATTACATTGCATATGGTATATGAATACCATTTGTAGACATATGTATGTGTGTGTGCATGTAAGGCACAACTAAGTGTCGCTAAAAACACACACACACACACACACACACACACACACACACACACACATGACCATAACCAAACATGGAGGAGGAAGGTTGGCTAACTCTCAATGGAATCTAATGAAGCTAAAATAAAGGACTCTTGCTTGCAAGGTGAAGATGTACGAATTAACAATTTTTCTAATGGGAGGGCCACAATGATTCGGCACTAACTGGATATATTTAGACCAGCTAGGTCGAGCCATATAGGTAGCCCAACCATCAACAGACACTCAAATCTGGTTAATTTCGATGTTTTCATTAAGACCTTCGGGGTAGAGAGTGCCCAAGGAAAATATCCAAAAGGCCTCCCATTTGCATAACATGTTAAATCTGTCGCCACCCCTAGGGGTAATTTGTATATGTTCAATACCTTGGATTTTGAGAGCACTCACGTCACCATGATGTTGATTCACTACATGCTTGGCTAAACTATGCAGACAAAGATGTTTCAAGACGTTTCTCCTATGTTCCAAAAAGCGGATATTCAGACTACGTGTGGTTCGACCCACATATTGTAGTCCGCATTTACAGGATATCAAATAAACTACATAATCCGATCTACAATTAATGTAGGAAGCAATGGTGTAAGATAATCCAGATGTAGTGGAAGTAAATTGTTTGTTTACATCAATAAACTGGCACGTTATACATTTAAGTCTCCCACATTTGTAGCATCCTTTTTTATTTCATTTCAGTTCGCTCAGCCAGTCAGGCTCCTTAGTACAAATAAATTCATTCGTAGTGAAATGGCTTGGTGACAAGAGATTTTGTAAATTTCTAGCTTTTTTAAAAACTATTTTGGGTTGTCTATTATCACCTTGTAAAATAAAGTCGTTTTTCTTTATGATTGAGCTCAACTCACAAGAGTAATTATTGAATTTGGAAATAAAAATCGGTTTATTATTAAAGTTTCCTCTTATGTGATCAGTTTCTTTCGCTGCTGGGTTTAGGAGGGTAGCACGATCATAGGTTAGCGTATCATGAAATGCATGTGCTAATATTGTTCTGGGGTAACCTTGCTCGCTAAATGAACTAGCAAGTTCAGAGCTTTGTTGTAAAAAAGTCTCTTGATCTGAACAATTTCTACGGATTCTAAGAAATTGACTTTTCCGAATGTTGTTAATCCACGGTCTATGATGACAGCTAGAGTAATTTAAAAAGGTGTGACAATCAACTTCTTTGGTAAATGTAGAGGTGTTTATCTTATTGTCTCTAATACAGAGTGCAATATCAAGAAAGGTGATGTTAGTAGAGTGAATGGTGCTAGAGAATTTTAAACCAAAAGTGTTATTGTTCAGAAAGGAAACAAACTGTGTAGCCGATGTGTAATCCCTATCCCAAACAAAAAACATGTAGTCAATATAGCGTCCATAGAACACCAGGTTCGCCCCCACCGGGCTCCCCCAGACATGCATGTCCTCAAAGAGACCCATGTACAAGTTGGCATAACTGGGGGCGAACCTGGTGCCCATCGCTATGCCGTGAATCTGTAAAAAGAATTCTCTATTAAAGGTGAAATAATTATGTGTAAGAATAAATTGAATGGCTTCAATCAAAAATTGTTGTTTAATGGCACTGAGATTGCTGTCAGATAATAAATATGTCTCAATTGACTGCAATCCTAGTGTATGTGATATATTAGTGTAGAGTGACTCTACGTCACATGTCATAAACAAAAAGCTTTCTTTCCATGTGATGTTGCCAATTAGATTAAAAAAATGTGTGGTGTCCTTAACATGTGATCTGAGTGATCTAACATGTGGCTGCAAAAAAAAGTCAATAAAAGCGGATAGATTTGTGGTGAGGGACCCAACACCAGAAATAATGGGACGCCCAGGAGGTGACTGAAGAGTTTTGTGAATTTTGGGTAAGTGGTAGTAAGTGGGGATAATAGAATGAGGGCAATTTAAATAATGAAATTCATTCTTGGATATTGCACCACTGTTAATTTAATGGAGCTCCTTATAAGGAGACTTTTTGATTGATGATAAAAAAAGGTTGTTTCATTTCTATTTACACTGATTGTGTTTCAAAAACCTGGATAAGGCACCAAACTAATTACCTGTTTATTCTGCACCTGTTATTTAATGGACAATGCCTTTTGATTGGATGGCCACTGTATAAATATCTTCCAAAGTGGACACTGAGTATACCTTCTGATGAAACCGCTACTCTACCTATAGCGGAGAAATGCGTCAAGGAACCTGCAATTTCTCTGTGGAAATCAATTTATATCTATCCGTCACCACTTAGCTCCGTGCTGCCCACATCCAGCTCTCTCCCCCAGTCTGCAAATCAGGCTCCACATTACTGCCGGAAACGTCCGGCTGTGCGGCCATGATTCATCAGCGCACACTGGTAAGCCTGCAGGGGAGACAGGGACACCGCTGAGCAGCAATAGATGGGAGTTTGGAAATACTTCCAACAGCGGTGAGCTTAAATTTAAGTGGCATTGGACTGCTACAGTACATCTTTTAACAGTTAAAAGCTACTTGCTGGTGACATTAATGATACACTAGGATTCTGGACTTGCTCAGTAAATATTGGCTAAATAGCCTAATCTGGACCCGTTAACACCAGCAACTGAGTTGGTTATTTCCATGAGAGATGTCCATTTGATATGGTTTTTAATTTTTTAATTGATATATCTTATTATTATTAAATTGTGCATTGTCATTCTATTTTTTATTGTCTAAATAAATTAGATAATTATGATTATTTAGCTTTCCCTGTGTGCACATGTATGTATACATTATTGTAATTTCTTATATCAGGATAGTTAAAGTCCCCCAACACTAGGATGTCCCCCATTCCAGCAGCTTTTTCAATTTGCTGCAAGCGTTGTTCCTCGTCATGTACGCTAATATCTGGTTGCTTCTAGCATGTGCCAATGACTAATTTCTTTGCTTTTGTGCCCCCACTTGTGATCTCAACTCATAGCGACTCCACGTTATCTCCAGTCCCCTCGTAAATACCATCTATTAAGTTTGGTTTTAGAGATGGTTTAACAAAGAGACATACCCCTCCTCCTCTTTTGGTAGCACTATCCCGCCTGAAAAGAGAATATCCCTCCAAATTTGCAACCCAGGCGTGAGAGTCGTCCCACAATGTTTCCGTAAAACCTATAATATCATACTTTAATACAAACCATTCCAATTCCCCTATTTTACCTGATAGGCTTCTTGCGTTCGCAAGCATACATTTTAGCTTAGCCTCTCCATTGCCCATATGTTTTAATGGTATCTTATCTATATTTACAAGTGCCTTTTTAGAATTACGCTTACCGACTGTTATTCTCCTTCTCCCTCCCTTTCCACCCCATCATACTTAATACAGCCGTTCGCACCACTATCTCTATTTGACCCATTAAGACTTTCTAACCCCCCCCCCCCTGATATTAGTATCTTCCCTTATGCGATGGACATCATTTTCTATATACCGTATTGTTGAGCCAAATTCGTCATTAGGTAATACATAGGGATTATCTTGGGCAATGTGTCCATATTTCTGGTGCCAATATCCATGCAAATACCCTTGCCCTTGCTGGCTGATCTTTCGCTCCCCCCTTCTCCACCCCCAAATTGTTCACTACCCCCATTCTTACTGTTCTCACTGCTTGACCCGTAGCTTCTAGCTAAACCCTCCCCCCAGGCTCCTAGTTTAAAAGCTCCTCCAACCTGCTAACCATCCTGCCCCCCAGCACCGCAGCCCCCTCCTCATTTAGGTGCAATCCATCGCGACAAAAAAGATGGCGCCTGACTGAGAAGTCCGCCCAGTGTTTCAAGAACATAAACCTCTCCTTCCTACATCAGTCTCTAAGCCACACATTTACCTCCCTAATCTCCCTCTGCATCCCTGGGCTAGCTCGCGGCACAGGTAATATTTCAGAGAATATTACCCTTGATGTTCTTGCCTTAAATTTATTGCCTAATTCCCTACAGTCTTTCTTAAGGACATCCCACCTACCACTAACTTTGTCATTGGTGCCAACATGCACCAAGACCGCCGCGTCTTTACCAGCCCTTCCCAACAATCTATCTACCTGGTCCGCGATGTGCCATACCCGAGCACCTGGAAGACAACAGACTGTACAGCGATCATGGTCCCGGTAGCAGATTGCCCTATCTATCCTCCTGATAACAGAATACCCTACCACCACAATCTGAAAAGGTACCTCACTAACTTTTTTCCATCTGTCCCGGGGGAACCGCTCCTCTGGTTGCTAGACAGAACAATCTCCTCTGGTTCCGTCATCTGCTCACTGCCATTCTCAGAATCTTCGTCCAGCAAATTTGTTGGGGTTTGGCTGATCGGAGATGGGATGTCCTGTCTCCCCCTCCCCCTCTTCTTCTTCCTTCTAACCATGACCCAGCTGTCTACCTGATCATCCTCGTCTACCAGTGATCCCCCCTGCAACTCCTCCCCTGTTCTATCTAAACTTTGCTCGAGATTGTGAATACTCCTCAGTCGCGTAACGGTCCGCTCTAGATCAGAAATTAAACATCAGACAGTAATTGATAATACAATCAAGGAGAAAAAAATAATAAAGTTTAAGATATGTCATACTTGCGTGTCCGGCCCACGTCTGACCTGCCCTCAGCGATGTTCTTCTTCGGCTACGCTGTCCACCTTCCCTGCAGCAGCCCTGCACTTACGCACGCTCAGTGACTCCCCAGCACACTCACTCACACTCCAGTGGCTCTATCAAGCCCTCACACACACACATAAAACAGCAGTAGCTGCTCTCTCAATATGATACATACTTACACCTGCAGCCTGTTTGGTCCCCGTGTCTCACACACACACACATGGAGCAGCAGCCCCCTCTCCTGCTGCCTGCTCCGCTAGGTCCCCCTCTCACACACCCGCACGCACAAGATCCTCGCTCCTAGCACCTCTGGCACAGCCCGGTTTCAGCCCCTGAGCCCTTGCGACTGGCTCTCTATGTAGGTGAATTAGCGCTTCCTGCTTGCGCTCCTGGCACTCAACAACCGTCCCCCATCACTTCCGGTTCTGGGTCTCACAGCGTGTCTCAATCAGCGTGTCTCAGATCCCATGTCTCCGCATGTCTCTGGATTGTGTGTTGTGTCAGCATTGTATAGATCTCTTTATGTGTGTGTGCACTCACTATATATATATATATATATATATATATATATATATATATATGTCCAAATATAGAGAGAGCACTCACCAGTCTTCTTTCTTTAGATTCAAAATGTTTTTTAATACCTTACATCATATTTAAATGCACACATGTCGACGTTCCGGGCCCAGCATGGCCCTTTTTCAAGACACAGATGTCCAAGTGGAAAAAAGCATATCTCACCTCTGGCCCAAATGGGCCTATATGTACCTGTAGAGCACTCCCAGCACCCGCCCATGTGTCACACCCATAGGAACTAGGCCGCACGTAGGCCTTATACACATTACAGGCCACTTAGGGCATGAATAACACCAGATAGTCTGTTCAACACTGCTTATATAAATAGTGTTTTAAATATAAGGAGCAATAATAAAGGACCTACAGAATAATCTTACAAAATAAAATGTTTGCGTTTCAGGCACAGGTACCAGAATTAGAGCGCAATGGATCACCCATATAACAATTCACCCCCGAGAAACAAATGTATTCAACTCGAGGTTCCACAGCGCTCAGCCATCAGTAATTCACAGTTGCAAGAGCACCAGTAACAGGCAGCGCATCAACATCAGCTGCCGCTCACTACTTCCGCCAGCTGCTTAACGTGGCCGCCATCCAGGACTATACAGCGGGTTACTACATATCACTTCCGCCCGACGCTTACAGCGTTTGCCAACCAGCCCCTCGGAAGTAACACAGCGCTTCACTAAATTTAAATAGAACCCAAAACCCTGTAGCAATATTGAGTGGGCACAATGTTTAGGGCACAGTAGTATTACACAGGTATAAATATTAAGTGTAAAAACCCAATATAAAAAACACACAAAAGACACAACTCACAAAACATATTACACACCCTATAGAGCCATAGGACTTAGAGATTCATAGATTTGGTATGAGTGATCTTACTCACAACACACAAAATAAAATTTTTGAAGATTTTTTTTTTTACAAAATCATATTCAAGGGGTTCATCTCATTCAAACCCCTTGGGGCTACTGTATCTAATACATGGATCCATCTTGCTTCTCTCTTTAACAACAAGAGGTCCTGATCACCACCTCTCGTCAATGGAGGTCTCCGATCTATAATCATGTAGCGCATTTGAGATAGCTGATGATGTTTCTTCATAAAATGTACAGCTACAGACTTGTCAGAAACACCAGTTTCTAATGCTAATTGGATGGTATATTGATGCTGGGTCATCCTTTCTCTAAAAGTGCGTATAGTTTTCCTCACATATAATAAGCCGCAGGGAGAACTAAGGAAGTAAACCACATGATCAAACTGACACGTGAGCCTTTGTTTCAAGTAAATTTTACGTCCACTGTGTGGATGGCAAATTTTTTTCCGATAATCATAGCTCTGCATATGGTACAGCCAAGGCACTTGAAGCATCCTTTAGTGCAGGACAACCAGTTCCTTCTCTCTACTGGCTCAGGACGCAGATATGGTCTGAGGAGATAGTCCTTCAAGTTGCGACCCCTGCTGACACTTATTAGCGGAGGCTTATGTTTCAGACCTTTAAATGTAGGGTCCCCCTCCTCTTCTTCCTTCTAACCGTGACCCAGCGGTCTACCTGATCATTCTCATCTACCAGTGATCCCCCTGCAACTCCTCCACCGTTCTAGCTAAACTTTGCTCGAGATTGTGAATACTCCTCAGTCGCGTAACAGTCTGCTCTAGATCAGTTACCAGGTCTTCCAGGGCGGCATCTTGCACAGATGTACCCACACTTGGACTGTTGTGCCAGGTGAGCATACATCTTGCACGATACGCACTGAGTGAGATTATCAATCTCGGCCCCACCCATTTTTAATTAGTGTTAACTCCCTGTTACCTTTAGAAAATCAAAAAGTCAAAAAGAGGGGGTCAATCTATATATAAGGACAATATAGAAGGGACAATAAATCGAAGAGGGGGACAATCTATATGTAAGGACAATATATAAGGTACTATAGCCTAGCTGTGAAGAGAAACAAAATTAAACAACAGACAGTAATTGATAATACAATCAAGGGAAAAAAATTAAGTTTAAGATATGTAATACTTGCGTGTCTGGCCTGCCCTCAGCGATGTTCTTCTTCGGCTTCGCTGTCCACCTTCCCTGCAGCAGCCCTGCACTCACGCATGCTCAGTGACTCCCAGCACACTCACTCACACTCCAGTGGCTCTGACCTCTTTTTTTTTACAATCAAGCCCGCACACACACATAAAACAGCAGTAGCTGCTCTCTCAATATGTATCACACTTCCATCTGAAGCCTATTTGGTCCCCGGCTCTCACACACACACACGGAGCAGCAGCCCTCTCTCCTGCTGCCTGCTCCACTAGGTCCCCCTCTCACATACCTGCACGCACACATAAGATCCCCGCTCCCAGCACCTCCGGCACAGCCCGGTTTCAGCCCCTGAGCCCTTTCGACTGGCTCTCTATGCAGGTGAACGAGCGCTTCCTGCTCGCGCTCCCGGCACCCAGCAACCGGCCCCGTCACTTACGGTCTGGGTCTCACAGCATGTCTCTATCAGCGTGTCTCAGAACCCGTGTTTCCGCATGTCTCCGGATTGTGTGTTCTGTCAGCATTGTATAGATCTCTTTATGTGTGTGTGCACTCACTATATATATTATATATATATATATATATATATATATTTATATATATATATATATTTGATAAAAATTAACAATTAACATCCGGGTCTCACAGCAATACTCTATCAGCGTGTCTCAGAACCCGTGTTTCCGCATGTCTCCGGATTGTGTGTTCTGTCAGAATTGTATAGATCTCTTTATGTGTGTGTGCATTTACTATATATATATATATATATATATATATATACTGTGTATGTATATATATATATATATATATATATTTATTTGATAAAAATTAACAATTAACATTTCTGTTTTTGAAAGCATTCTTACTTTTTTTCCATGCTTGCTCAAACCTTTTGCAGTAGTACTATTGTAAGTCCTTCCCGGACACTGCACCAACCCCCAATGGGGTAAACACTGCAATTTAGATGTCAGTTTGAACACACCCCATCCAAATCTAAATCTTTCTGCACATTACATGTGCCCCACCTGCATTGTAACATGGTTTTGTCCAATTGCTTGCTCTTTTGCTTTGCTTACAAACATGAATCAAGCACATAATACCTCATTTAATTTTCAGAGCTATGTCAATTGAAAGGTAAATTAAGCCCTAATAATTGCTTAAGTTTTAAAGTTATGTAAAAGTCCAATATATCAATCTTGGTCATATTTATTGCATTTGAACTTTGAAAACATGGGAGCATCACATAAAAGTTAAGACAAGGTTGCATAGCGGAATTAAAAGTCAGAGAGGGACTATACAGTAGAAACCAGGCTGGTAAAAATGAAATGTAGTGCCAAAGGAAAGGTGACACCAAAGGAGAGGAGAGAACTAGTGTGGGGTGTAAAGTTCTCTCCTAACTGAAGTTGGGGCATCAACAGTAAATGAGAACCAAAGCAACAGAAGAAAACAAGAAGCCTGGGACCACAGAACAATAAAAGTGTGTATTATGAAGCTCATAAACTTAAAAAAAAAAAAAAAAACTGTGTATACATATATCAGGTTGCTTATTTCAAAAGTTAAACTTTCTTGATGGAGCTCAGAAGACTGTGGCATGAAAAGTTTTTGCCACTTTCCTGATTTCTTCTATTTTTGTTTGTTTGTCACACTTAGGCCCTCATTCCGAGTTGTTCGCTCGCTAGCTGCTTTTAGCAGCATTGCACACGCTAAGCCGCCGCCCTCTGGGAGTGTATCTTAGCATAGCAGAATTGCGAACGAAAAATTAGCAGAATTGCAAATAGAAATTTCTTAGCAGTTTCTGAGTATCTCGAGACTTACTCAGCCATTGCGATCAGTTCAGTCAGTTTCGTTCCTGGTTTGATGTCACAAACACACCCAGCGTTCACCCAGACACTCCCCCGTTTCTTCAGACACTCCCGCGTTTTTCCCAGAAACGCCAGCGTTTTTTCGCACACTCCCATAAAACGTCCAGTTTCCACCCAGTAACACCCACTTCCTGTAAATCACACTACGCTCACCAGAACGATGAAAAATCCTCGTTATGCCGTGAGTAAAATACCTAACTTTTGTGTAAAATAACTAACCGCATGCGCTCTGCGAACCTTGCGCATGCGCAGTAAGCGACTAATCGCAATATAGCGAAAATTGGCAATGAACGAACAACTCGGAATGAGGGCCTTAATTGGTTCAGATCTACAAGCAAAATTGCATATAAGACAAAGACAACCTGATTAAAAAAATTCAAATTTTAAATGATCATTTCATTTATTGACAGAAAAAAGTTATCCAACACCAACTAGCCGTGTGTGAATAATTGTCCCCTCTGTTACTCATTCAACCAATGAACCAAATTTAATTGATAATTGGTTTCAATTAGACTAAACACAATCATTCTTGATTAGTTCCAGCTCTAAATAAGGAGAGAAAGGAAGACTCTTTTGTGGGCGCACTCTTTTGTATGTATATATAGCCGTCTCAAAGAAACGAGAAAGTTTAAAAGATATAGTTTTTATTTGTAACAACAATAAAATAGTAGTAGGGTACTTTGTCAATCGAAAGAAAGAAAAAATGGGGGGAAGGGTAGGGGAACATAGAACAGATGTTAGCAGTAAAAATACTGAATGATGGTTCTAGGCTGCCTGGGTTTAGAAATGCCGATTATTATCAAATATAGGCTTGAGAATGCTATATATTCAAACATAAGCCTGAGAAGCACGCTATATGTCCTACATCGGTATGCATGTCAATTGCTGCCTAGTTGAGGTAGATAATGTATCTCTTGTGAGAGAGACTTAAGAAAGGAATAGATGACAATAAAGAAGGCTGAATGAGCAAGATGAATCTGCTGTCAGTGTTAGACGCTGAGCATATCCGTCCAAATGCTTCTACTGAACTGAGTATTCCTCAAGAGTCACCCACTTGAGTACTAACCCAGCCCAACACTGCTTAGCTTCCAAGATCGGAAGGATTCGGGCGTTGCCAGTGTGGTATGAACGTAGAAGGAATATTCAATATCTAATGCTCTGGAATCACTGATGAGAGTTCACGAATGGGGAAGGGAAAGGTAGATGTAGATTGAAGAGGAAAAATAGGGGATCTGCTGCCAATGTTAGACAGGGATAAATACCCCTGAATCAGTGGTGAGAGTCCTGAAAAATAGGGAAAGTCAGGGAAAATAGAAAAGTAGGGCACGGTACAATGAAATATTCCAAAACAGTGACTGTAATTGGATATACCTTTAAATTATGGATGCATAAGGTATTTATAATGGTAATAATCCTAGATGTCAAAGGAGGCTAATTGTACATGAAACAAAGATGTAATTTTAGATCATTAGACACATCCTGGTAAATTGATATCGTGTGTCTCCCAATAGGATATCCTATATCGAGAGATGTAACAAGGTAGCTGATTAATGGCAACAAAATAAAGTGGGTTGCTGTTCTTGTTACAATAATGTCAAAACAGAAAACATGATTAAAATATCTGGAACAGACAATGCTACTATAATGAGTCTCTCCTAATGGATATTGGGAAACAGGGAGAGGGGGGAAGAGAAGAAAAGAAAAGAGATTCAGCGATATAAGAATGAATATGTCAGATTTTATAACTGACCAGGGCTCTGATACTCTGTTCGCTACACAATGTTATATATCATAAAATAATAAACCGTTTATATATCAAAAGCCTAAAATTAACAAGTCTATTTTAGAATCAAAAAGGACTGTTATGATAAACTTAATGTAAATCAATATTATGAGGCAATATATATAATGGACATAGAAGTTAATGCCAGTGAGAAATATAATATAATTGCACGGATATTACCCGGGATGAAGAAAATATTCAATCACTGGTAGCAGGCAGAGTAAAGTGTAAACTGTGGAGTCCAGCGCGTGCTGAAATTGTGCACCACGATGTGTCCACAGGGCCGGGCAGTCTCCCGTGATGTGTCCACGGAGTAACGCAGTCTATCGGATACGTGTAGGAGATAAAGTCTCTGTATTTGGGATGGAGCGCTTGGTAGCAGGTATCACGTCTCGGCGGTGTGCGGCGGTCCGTGGATCTGGCGGCTGGAAGTGACCAAGCCCGGAGAACGGGCGAAACGCGTCTTCCGTACTCCACTGCCTGGGGTATAGCCGATTCCCGATTGTCTGAATTCTGCACAGCTCCGTTCATCCAGCCGCCAGATCCACGGACCGCCGCACACCGCCGAGACGTGATACCTGCTACCAAGCGCTCCATCCCAAATACAGAGACTTTATCTCCTACACGTATCCGATAGACTGCGTTACTCCGTGGACACATCACGGGAGACTGCCCGGCCCTGTGGACACATCGTGGTGCACAATTTCAGCACGCGCTGGACTCCACAGTTTACACTTTACTCTGCCTGCTACCAGTGATTGAATATTTTCTTCATCCCGGGTAATATCCGTGCAATTATATTATATTTCTCACTGGCATTAACTTCTATGTCCATTATATATATTGCCTCATAATATTGATTTACATTAAGTTTATCATAACAGTCCTTTTTGATTCTAAAATAGACTTGTTAATTTTAGGCTTTTGATATATAAACGGTTTATTATTTTATGATATATAACATTGTGTAGCGAACAGAGTATCAGAGCCCTGGTCAGTTATAAAATCTGACATATTCATTCTTATATCGCTGAATCTCTTTTCTTTTCTTCTCTTCCCCCCTCTCCCTGTTTCCCAATATCCATTAGGAGAGACTGATTATAGTAGCATTGTCTGTTCCAGATATTTTAATCATGTTTTCTGTTTTGACATTATTGTAACAAGAACAGCAACCCACTTTATTTTGTTGCCATTAATCAGCTACCTTGTTACATCTCTCGATATAGGATATCCTATTGGGAGACACACGATATCAATTTACCAGGATGTGTCTAATGATCTAAAATTACATCTTTGTTTCATGTACAATTAGCCTCCTTTGACATCTAGGATTATTACCATTATAAATACCTTATGCATCCATAATTTAAAGGTATATCCAATTACAGTCACTGTTTTGGAATATTTCATTGTACCGTGCCCTACTTTTCTATTTTCCCTGACTTTCCCTATTTTTCAGGACTCTCACCACTGATTCAGGGGTATTTATCCCTGTCTAACATTGGCAGCAGATCCCCTATTTTTCCTCTTCAATCTACATCTACCTTTCCCTTCCCCATTCGTGAACTCTCATCAGTGATTCCAGAGCATTAGATATTGAATATTCCTTCTACGTTCATACCACACTGGCAACGCCCGAATCCTTCCGATCTTGGAAGCTAAGCAGTGTTGGGCTGGGTTAGTACTCAAGTGGGTGACTCTTGAGGAATACTCAGTTCAGTAGAAGCATTTGGACGGATATGCTCAGCGTCTAACACTGACAGCAGATTCATCTTGCTCATTCAGCCTTCTTTATTGTCATCTATTCCTTTCTTAAGTCTCTCTCACAAGAGATACATTATCTACCTCAACTAGGCAGCAATTGACATGCATACCGATGTAGGACATATAGCGTGCTTCTCAGGCTTATGTTTGAATATATAGCATTCTCAAGCCTATATTTGATAATAATCGGCATTTCTAAACCCAGGCAGCCTAGAACCATCATTCAGTATTTTTACTGCTAACATCTGTTCTATGTTCCCCTACCCTTCCCCCCATTTTTTCTTTCTTTCGATTGACAAAGTACCCTACTACTATTTTATTGTTGTTACAAATAAAAACTATATCTTTTAAACTTTCTCGTTTCTTTGAGACGGCTATATATACATACAAAAGAGTGCGCCCACAAAAGAGTCTTCCTTTCTCTCCTTATTTGTGGTATGCTTTGTTGCTGACTCAGGGTGCACCACCAATCTTAAGATTATTAGAAAACATTGGTTTTCTTTTTTCATTTATTACATCTTGGTTAAGATACTATCTATACTATATACACTTATTACTCTCCAGTGCGGTATAACCCTAATACATGAATTAGTTCCAGCTCTATAGAATGTAAACATCATGTAAATAGAATCTTTCCAGCAATGTGACGTTGCCTACAAGTTCTTAACAAGCAGCACAGTATACTACAAGAAACAGAAATTCCAGAAGCGATCAGAAAGAAAGTTTTTGAAATATACCAGTCTGGAAAGGGTTACAAAGTCTTTTCTAATGATTTGGGACTCCCTTGATCCACAATGAGAGCTATTATCCACAACAGGAGAAAACTCAGAACAGTGTTGAATTTTCCCAAGTGTGGCCGCCCTAACAAAATCCTCCAAGAGTGCATCAATGACTTATTCAGGAAGTCACAAAAGAACCAAGAGAAACATTTAAGGAACTGCAGGCCTCACTCACCTCAGGGCAGAGGTTCTCAAACTCGGTCCTCGGGGGCACACACAGTGCATGTTTTGCAGGTAACCCAGCAGGTGCACAGGTGTATTAATTACTCACTGACACATTTTAAAAGGTCCACAGGTGGAGCTAATTATTTCACTTGCGATTCTGTGAGGAGACCTCTGCCTCAGGGCATACTTGCCTACCTGACCCTCTCCATGAGGGAGAAAATACTCTGTTCCTGGACTTTCCTGGTAATGTATGATTGCCATCACCTGTGGTGAGCTAGTTAATTGATAAGAAACGTGTTTCACCACAGGTGATGGCAATCATACATTACCAGGAAAGTCCAGGAACAGAGCATTTTCTCCCTCATGGAGAGGGTCAGGTAGGCAAATATGCCTCAGGTAATGTCAGCGTTCATGTTTCCACCATAAGAGATTGAGGAAAATGGTATACATGGGAGAGGTACAAGGCAAAAATCCACTGCTTACCAACAGGAACATAAAGGCTTGTCACATATTTGCCAAAAATAAAAAATAAAAATGCTTTTACAACTCCCAAGCCTTTCAGACTAATGTTCAGGGACTGATGAGTCAAAAATAGAACTTTTTGGAAGACATGTGTCCTGTTACTTGGGCCATAATGCTAACATAGCATTCCACAATAAGAACATCACACCAACAGTTAAACATGGATGTTTTAGTGCAGGCATGTCCAAACTGCAGCCCTCCAGCTGTTGTGAAACTACATATCCCAGCATGCCCTGACACAGTTTTGCTGTCAGAAAAAGCTAAAGCTGTGTCAGGGCATGCTGGGAAGTGTAGTTTCTCAACAGCTGGGGGGGCCGCAGTTTGAACATGCCTGTTTTAGTGTGATGGTGTGGGGATGCTTTGCTGCTTCAGGACCTGGACAACTTGTCGTAATTGATGGAATCATGAATTCTGCTCTCTACCAGAAAATTTTAAGGGAGAATATTTGTCCATCAGTCCATGATCTGAAGCTCCTATGCAATTAGGTAATGCAGCAAGAAAATGATCCGAAGCACGAGATCAAGTCCACCTCTAAATTGCTCAAACCAAATAAAAATTAAGGTTTTGGAATGTCCTAAACTTAAATCTAATTTAGTTGCTGTGTCAGGACCTTAAACAGGCAGTTCATTATCCAATTTTTTCAACTAGGAGTTAGCTTGTTTCCTTAAATCAGGGGTGGGGAACCTCTAGCCCACGGGCCGTATAAGGCCCGCAAAGCCATTTGTTCTGGCCCACCCGCTTGTGTCAGTGAGACATGCCGCGTGTCTCAACTGTCAGGGCAGGGAGGAGAGCGCAGCTACATGTCCGGTGACAGGTTTAAAGATCTCAAACCAGCCGCCGGTTCGTGAGCCACTCAGAGCTCGCGGACCGGCAGCCAATCAGGAGCCACCGCTGCCGGTCCTCGAGCTCTAATTGGCTCACGAACCGGTGGCTGGTTTGAGGTCCTACATGCCTCTGCCACCCGACATAGCCATGCTCTCCTCCCTGCCCTGACCCCCTGACAGCTGAGACACGCTGCCAGACGGAGCAGCAGCGGTGAGCAGCACAGTGGGGTGGGGGGGCACTGTGGGGGAATTTGTGTATCTGACACTGTGGGGGCATTTATGGATCTGGCACTGTAGGGGCATTTGTATACCTGGAACTGTGGGGCATTTGTATACCTGGCACTGTGGGGGCATTTGTGGATCTGACACTGTGGGGGCATTTGTGGATCTGGCACTCTGGGGGGCATTTGTGGATATGGCACTGTGGGGGCATTTGTGGATCTGGCACTGTGGGGGCATTTGTGGATCTGGCACTGTGGGGAAATTTGTGTATCCTGAATTGTGTTGGCAATTGTGGATCTGGCACTGTGGCGGCATTTGTATATCTGGCACTGTGGGAGCAATTGTGTATCTGGCACTGTGGGGGCAATTGTGTATCTGGCACTGTGGCGGCATTGTGTATCTGGCACTGCACTGACATGTGTATCTGTAACTGCACTATTGGGGGCATATGTGTATCACGTCCCATTTTAAATGGCCAAACCCATTTTTTGGCAGAACTACTGGGGACAGGGTAATTTTTAAGTTGATAATTTTTATATAGCCCCCGAAGGATTTTATAAATATCCAAATGGCCCTTGGTAGAAAAAAGGTTCCCCACCCATGCCTTAAATTAATGAAATAATCAATTCCGGTTGTCTTTGTCTTCTATCCAGTTTTGTTTGATCTGAACCAAATGAGTGTGACAAATTAGCAAAATTAAAAGAAATCAGGATGGGAGTAAAATAGAGATGAGCGGGTTCGGTTCCTCGGAATCCGAACCCCCCCGAACTTCAGCCTTTTTTGCACGGGTCCGAGCAGACTCGGATCCTCCCGCCTTGCTCGGTTAACCCGAGCGCGCCCGAACGTCATCATCCCGCTGTCGGATTCTCGCGAGACTCGGATTCTATATAAGGAGCCGCGCGTCGCCGCCATTTTCACACGTGCATTGAGATTGATAGGGAGAGGACGTGGTTGGCGTCCTCTCCGTTTAGAGAGATGAGTGACATTTGATTTACTACTAATTTTGGGGAGCAGTTGTTAGGAGTACTCAGTACAGTGCAGAGTTTTGCTGATAGTGACACTGACCACCAGTTTTATTATAATCCGTTCTCTGCCTGAAAAAAACGATACATACCATATCTGTGCTCAGCCTCAGTGTGCTGCATGATATATCATCTATGTATATCTGACTGTGCTGAGTGCTCACTGCTAACACAGCTTAATTGTGGGGGAGACTGGGGAGCAGTTATAGCAGGAGTACAGTGCACACTTTTGCTGCCAGTGACCACCAGTATATTGTCTGCCTGAAAAAGTTAAACACTCCTGTGGTGTTTTTTTTTTTTTTATTCTATAAACGCATTCTGCTGACAGTATCCAGCAGGTCCGTCTTTCATTATATTATATAAATATTTACCTACAGTAGTGTTATATATTTTTTTTCATCTCTATCATCTTTATCATCTCTATATTAGCAGACGCAGTACGGTTGTCCACGGCTGTGGCTATCTCTGTGTCGTCAGTGCTCGTCCATAATTGTATACCTACCTACCTGTGGTGGGGTTTTTTTTTCTATCTTCTTCATACTAGTAGTTTAGGAGTCTGCTGACAGTGTCCACCAGGTCCGTCATTATATTATATACCTACAGTAGTAATATATTTAGTATATTATCTATACTAGCAGACGCAGTACGGTAGGCCACGGCTGTACCTACCTCTGTGTCGTCAGTGCTCGTCCATAATTGTATACCTACCTGTGGTAGTTTTTTTTTTCTATCTTCTTCATACTAGTAGTTTAGGAGTCTGCTGACAGTGTCCACCAGGTCTGTCATTATATTATATACCTACAGTAGTAATATATTTATTATATTATCTATACTAGCAGACGCAGTACGGTAGTCCACGGCTGTGGCTATCTCTGTGTCGTCAGTGCTCGTCCATAATTGTATACCTACCTACCTGTGGTGGGGTTTTTTTTTCTATCTTCTTCATACTAGTAGTTTAGGAGTCTGCTGACAGTGTCCACCAGGTCCGTCATTATATTATATACCTACAGTAGTAATATATTTAGTATATTATCTATACTAGCAGACGCAGTACGGTAGGCCACGGATGTACCTACCTCTGTGTCGTCAGTGCTCGTCCATAATTGTATACCTACCTACCTGTGGTGGGTTTTTTTTTCTATCTTCTTCATACTAGTAGTTTAGGAGTCTGCTGACAGTGTCCACCAGGTCCGTCATTATATTATATACCTACAGTAGTAATATATTTATTATATTATCTATACTAGCAGACGCAGTACGGTAGTCCACGGCTGTGGCTATCTCTGTGTCGTCAGTGCTCGTCCATAATTGTATACCTACCTACCTGTGGTGGGGTTTTTTTTTCTATCTTCTTCATACTAGTAGTTTAGGAGTCTGCTGACAGTGTCCACCAGGTCCGTCATTATATTATATACCTACAGTAGTAATATATTTATTATATTATCTATACTAGCAGACGCAGTATGGTAGTCCACGGCTGTGGCTATCTCTGTGTCGTCAGTGCTCGTCCATAATTGTATACCTACCTACCTGTGCTGGGTTTTTTTTTCTATCTTCTTCATACTAGTAGTTTTGGAGTCTGCTAACAGTGTCCACCAGGTCCGTCATTATATTATATACCTACAGTAGTAATATATTTATTATATTATCTATACTAGCAGACGCAGTACGGTAGTCCACGGCTGTGGCTATCTCTGTGTCGTCAGTGCTCGTCCATAATTGTATACCTACCTACCTGTGGTGGTTTTTTTTTTCTATCTTCTTCATACTAGTAGTTTTGGAGTCTGCTAACAGTGTCCACCAGGTCCGTCATTATATTATATACCTACAGTAGTAATATATTTATTATATTATCTATACTAGCAGACGCAGTACGGTAGTCCATGGCTGTGGCTATCTCTGTGTCGTCAGTGCTCGTCCATAATTGTATACCTACCTACCTGTGGTGGGGTTTTTTTTTCTATCTTCTTCATACTAGTAGTTTAGGAGTCTGCTGACAGTGTCCACCAGGTCCGTCATTATATTATATACCTACAGTAGTAATATATTTAGTATATTATCTATACTAGCAGACGCAGTACGGTAGGCCACGGCTGTACCTACCTCTGTGTCGTCAGTGCTCGTCCATAATTGTATACCTACCTGTGGTGGTTTTTTTTTTCTATCTTCTTCATACTAGTAGTTTAGGAGTCTGCTGACAGTGTCCACCAGGTCTGTCATTATATTATATACCTACAGTAGTAATATATTTATTATATTATCTATACTAGCAGACGCAGTACGGTAGTCCACGGCTGTGGCTATCTCTGTGTCGTCAGTGCTCGTCCATAATTGTATACCTACCTACCTGTGGTGGGGTTTTTTTTTCTATCTTCTTCATACTAGTAGTTTAGGAGTCTGCTGACAGTGTCCACCAGGTCCGTCATTATATTATATACCTACAGTAGTAATATATTTAGTATATTATCTATACTAGCAGACGCAGTACGGTAGGCCACGGATGTACCTACCTCTGTGTCGTCAGTGCTCGTCCATAATTGTATACCTACCTACCTGTGGTGGGTTTTTTTTTTCTATCTTCTTCATACTAGTAGTTTAGGAGTCTGCTGACAGTGTCCACCAGGTCCGTCATTATATTATATACCTACAGTAGTAATATATTTATTATATTATCTATACTAGCAGACGCAGTACGGTAGTCCACGGCTGTGGCTATCTCTGTGTCGTCAGTGCTCGTCCATAATTGTATACCTACCTACCTGTGGTGGGGTTTTTTTTTCTATCTTCTTCATACTAGTAGTTTAGGAGTCTGCTGACAGTGTCCACCAGGTCCGTCATTATATTATATACCTACAGTAGTAATATATTTATTATATTATCTATACTAGCAGACGCAGTACGGTAGTCCACGGCTGTGGCTATCTCTGTGTCGTCAGTGCTCGTCCATAATTGTATACCTACCTACCTGTGCTGGGTTTTTTTTTCTATCTTCTTCATACTAGTAGTTTTGGAGTCTGCTAACAGTGTCCACCAGGTCCGTCATTATATTATATACCTACAGTAGTAATATATTTATTATATTATCTATACTAGCAGACGCAGTACGGTAGTCCACGGCTGTGGCTATCTCTGTGTCGTCAGTGCTCGTCCATAATTGTATACCTACCTACCTGTGGTGGGTTTTTTTTTCTATCTTCTTCATACTAGTAGTTTTGGAGTCTGCTAACAGTGTCCACCAGGTCCGTCATTATATTATATACCTACAGTAGTAATATATTTATTATATTATCTATACTAGCAGACGCAGTACGGTAGTCCACGGCTGTGGCTATCTCTGTGTCGTCAGTGCTCGTCCATAATTGTATACCTACCTACCTGTGGTGGGGTTTTTTTTTCTATCTTCTTCATACTAGTAGTTTAGGAGTCTGCTGACAGTGTCCACCAGGTCCGTCATTATATTATATACCTACAGTAGTAATATATTTAGTATATTATCTATACTAGCAGACGCAGTACGGTAGGCCACGACTGTGGCTATCTCTGTGTCGTCAGTGCTCGTCCATAATTGTATACCTACCTACCTGTGGTGGGGTTTTTTTTTCTATCCTCTTCATACTAGTAGTTTAGGAGTCTGCTGACAGTGTCCACAAGGTCCGTCATTATATTATATACCTACAGTAGTAATATATTTATTATATTATCTATACTAGCAGACGCAGTACGGTAGGCCACGGCTGTAGCTACCTCTGTGTCGTCAGTCACTCGTCATCCATAAGTATACTAGTATCCATCCATCTCCATTGTTTACCTGAGGTGCCTTTTAGTTGTGCCTATTAAAATATGGAGAACAAAAATGTCGAGGTTCCAAAAATAGGGAAAGATCAAGATCCACTTCCACCTCGTGCTGAAGCTGCTGCCACTAGTCATGGCCGAGACGATGAAATTCCATCAACGTCGTCTGCCAAGGCCGATGCCCAATGTCATAGTACAGAGCATGTAAAATCCAAAACACAAAAGATCAGTAAAAAAAGGACTCAAAAATCTAAATTAAAATCGTCGGAGGAGAAGCGTAAACTTGCCAATATGCCATTTACCACACGGAGTGGCAAGGAACGGCTGAGGCCCTGGCCTATGTTCATGGCTAGTGGTTCAGCTTCACATGAGGATGGAAGCACTCAGCCTCTCGCTAGAAAAATGAAAAGACTTAAGCTGGCAAAAGCACAGCAAAGAACTGTGCGTTCTTCGAAATCACAAATCCACAAGGAGAGTCCAATTGTGTCGGTTGCGATGCCTGACCTTCCCAACACTGGACGTGAAGAGCATGCGCCTTCCACCATTTGCACACCCCCTGCAAGTGCTGGAAGGAGCACCCGCAGTCCAGTTCCTGATAGTCAGATTGAAGATGTCAGTGTTGAAGTACACCAGGATGAGGAGGATATGGGTGTTGCTGGCGCTGGGGAGGAAATTGACAAGGAGGATTCTGATGGTGAGGTGGTTTGTTTAAGTCAGGCACCCGGGGAGACACCTGTTGTCCGTGGGAGGAATATGGCCATTGACATGCCTGGTGAAAATACCAAAAAAATCAGCTCTTCGGTGTGGAAGTATTTCAACAGAAATGCGGACAACAGGTGTCAAGCCGTGTGTTGCCTTTGTCAAGCTGTAATAAGTAGGGGTAAGGACGTTAACCACCTCGGAACATCCTCCATTATACGTCACCTGCAGCGCATTCATCATAAGTCAGTGACAAGTTCAAAAACTTTGGGCGACAGCGGAAGCAGTCCACTGACCAGTAAATCCCTTCCTCTTGTAACCAAGCTCACGCAAACCACCCCACCAACTCCCTCAGTGTCAATTTCCTCCTTCCCCAGGAATGCCAATAGTCCTGCAGGCCATGTCACTGGCAATTCTGACGAGTCCTCTCCTGCCTGGGATTCCTCCGATGCATCCTTGAGTGTAACGCCTACTGCTGCTGGCGCTGCTGTTGTTGCTGCTGGGAGTCGATGGTCATCCCAGAGGGGAAGTCGTAAGACCACTTTTACTACTTCCACCAAGCAATTGACTGTCCAACAGTCCTTTGCGAGGAAGATGAAATATCATAGCAGTCATCCTGCTGCAAAGCGGATAACTGAGGCCTTGGCATCCTGGGTGGTGAGAAACGTGGTTCCGGTATCCATCGTTACTTCAGAGCCAACTATAGACTTGATTGAGGTACTGTGTCCCCGGTACCAAATACCATCTAGGTTCCATTTCTCTAGGCAGGCGATACCGAAAATGTACACAGACCTCAGAAAAAGACTCACCAGTGTCCTAAAAAATGCAGTTGTACCCAATGTCCACTTAACCACGGACATGTGGACAAGTGGAGCAGGGCAGACTCAGGACTATATGACTGTGACAGCCCACTGGGTAGATGTATTGACTCCCGCCGCAAGAACAGCAGCGGCGGCACCAGTAGCAGCATCTCGCAAACGCCAACTCTTTCCTAGGCAGGCTACGCTTTGTATCACCGCTTTCCAGAATACGCACACAGCTGAAAACCTCTTACGGCAACTGAGGAAGATCATCGCAGAATGGCTTACCCCAATTGGACTCTCCTGTGGATTTGTGGCATCGGACAACGCCAGCAATATTGTGCATGCATTATATCTGGGCAAATTCCAGCACGTCCCATGTTTTGCACATACCTTGAATTTGGTGGTGCAGAATTATTTAAAAAACGACAGGGGCGTGCAAGAGATGCTGTCGGTGGCCAGAAGAATTGCGGGACACTTTCGGCGTACAGGCACCACGTACAGAAGACTGGAGCAACACCAAAAATGCCTGAACCTGCCCTGCCATCATCTGAAGCAAGAAGTGGTAACGAGGTGGAATTCAACCCTCTATATGCTTCAGAGGATGGAGGAGCAGCAAAAGGCCATTCAAGCCTATACATCTGACCACGATATAGGAGGTGGAATGCACCTGTCTCAAGCGCAGTGGAGAATGATTTCAACGCTGTGCAAGGTTCTGCAACCTTTTGAACTTGCCATACGTGAAGTCAGTTCAGACACTGCCAGCCTGAGTCAGGTCATTCCCCTCATCAGGCTTTTGCAGAAGAAGCTGAAGGCATTGAAGGAGGAGCTAAAACAGAGCGATTCCGCTAGGCATGTGGGACTTGTGGATGGAGCCCTTCATTCGCTTAACCAGGATTCACGGGTGGTCAATCTGTTGAAATCAGAGCACTACATTTTGGCCACCGTGCTCGATCCTAGATTTAAAACCTACGTTGGATCTCTCTTTCCGGCAGACACAAGTCTGCAGGGGTTCAAAGAACTGCTGGTGAGAAAATTGTCAAGTCAAGCGGAACGCGACCTGTCAACATCTCCTCCTTCACATTCTCCCGCAACTGGGGGTGCGAGGAAAAGGCTCAGAATTCCGAGCCCACCCGCTGGCGGTGATGCAGGGCAGTCTGGAGCGACTGCTGATGCTGACATCTGGTCCGGTCTGAAGGACCTGCCAACGATTACTGACATGTCGTCTACTGTCACTGCATATGATTCTCTCACCATTGAAAGAATGGTGGAGGATTATATGAGTGACCGCATCCAAGTAGGCACGTCAGACAGTCCGTACGTATACTGGCAGGAAAAAGAGGCAATTTGGAGGCCCTTGCACAAACTGGCTTTATTCTACCTAAGTTGCCCTCCCACAAGTGTGTACTCCGAAAGAGTGTTTAGTGCCACCGCTCACCTTGTCAGCAATCGGCGTACGAGGTTACTTCCAGAAAATGTGGAGAAGATGATGTTCATTAAAATGAATTATAATCAATTCCTCCGTGGAGACATTCACCAGCAGCAATTGCCTCCAGAAAGTACACAGGGAGCTGTGATGGTGGATTCCAGTGGGGACGAATTGATAATCTGTGAGGAGGGGGATGTACACGGTGATGAATCGGAGGATGATGATGAGGTGGACATCTTGCCTCTGTAGAGCCAGTTTGTGCAAGGAGAGATTAATTGCTTCTTTTTTGGTGGGGGTCCAAACCAACCCGTCATTTCAGTCACAGTCGTGTGGCAGACCCTGTCACTGAAATAATGGGTTGGTTAAAGTGTGCATGTCCTGTTTATACAACATAAGGGTGGGTGGGAGGGCCCAAGGACAACTCCATCTTGCACCTCTTTTTTCTTTCATTTTTCTTTGCATCATGTGCTGTTTGGGGACTATTTTTTGAAGTGCCATCCTGTCTGACACTGCAGTGCCACTCCTAGATGGGCCAGGTGTTTGTGTCGGCCACTTGGGTCGCTGAGCTTAGTCACACAGCTACCTCATTGCGCCTCTTTTTTCTTTGCGTCATGTGCTGTTTGTGGAGTGTTTTTTGGAAAGGCCATCCTGCGTGACACTGCAGTGCCACTCCTAGATGGGCCAGGTGTTTGTGTTGGCCACTTGGGTCACTGAGCTTAGTCACACAGCTACCTCATTGCGCCTCTTTTTTTCTTTGCGTCATGTGCTGTTTGGGGAGTGTTTTTTGGAAGGGCCATCCTGCGTGACACTGCAGTGCCACTCCTAGATGGGCCAGGTGTTTGTGTCGGCCACTTGGGTCGCTGAGCTTAGTCACACAGCTACCTCATTGCGCCTCTTTTTTTCTTTGCGTCATGTGCTGTTTGGGGAGTGTTTTTTGGAAGGGCCATCATGCGTGACACTGCAGTGCCACTCCTAGATGGGCCAGGTGTTTGTGTCGGCCACTTGGGTCGCTGAGCTTAGTCATCCAGCGACCTCGGTGCAAATTTTAGGACTAAAAATAATATTGTGAGGTGTGAGGTGTTCAGAATAGACTGAAAATGAGTGTAAATTATGGTTATTGAGGTTAATAATACTATGGGATCAAAATGACCCCCAAATTCAATGATTTAAGCTGTTTTTTAGGGTTTTTTGAAAAAAACACCCGAATCCAAAACACACCCGAATCCGACAAAAAAAATTCGGTGAGGTTTTGCCAAAACGCGTTCGAACCCAAAACACGGCCGCGGAACCGAACCCAAAACCAAAACACAAAACCCGAAAAATTTCCGGTGCACATCTCTAGAGTAAAAACGTTTTTTTTTTACTCCTCTGTATAACACTGACTTGATATCCTGAATAAGGAAGTTGATGAGCTAGTAGAGACCTTATCTTCAGATGAGAATGGCTAAAATGTGGCTTAAATACTGAAATACAGTTTTTCTAGAAATACGGGGCAGGATGTAATGGAGTCCGAGATTGCCAGACGTGTGGGCTGCTTGCAGAACTAGGACTTTTTAAAATAAAAAGTCTGAGATCGTCCGTGATCCCGCACATACAGCAATCTCAGACTCCATTATATCTCACCTGTAATGTCAGGCTGAAGGCAACTTGAGGATAGGCAATTGGTTTGACTGCTGTGAGGTTCATTTTCTGTTGGTGTGAAGAACAGACATTAAAGTACATAGTGTCAACAACAGCTCAATTTAATTGACAAGTCATTCAACTTATTCCAGCATTTACCTCAGGGATGTTTGTGCTACAGTTATGACGAACCTGTAGTAAAAGTAAATCACCAAATATGAACTCATCATTGAAGTTACAGTTCACACAGATCCTCACATTTTGTTATCTTTCTTCACTTTAACATCCTCCTGACCCCTGGCCAATATTGCTGTGTGCCTATATCATACAGCCCACCAAGAACCATTGCAATCTGGCTGGACCACTCCTTGTATCAGTGCCTATTTCCCTATAGATTATAAACTTGTGAGCAGGGCCTTCCTTTTCACTGTTTACAATTGTAAAGCGCAACAGGATTTGCTCAGCTATATAAGAAACTGTTAACAAATAAATAGTAAATAAACTAATGTCGATATTGCTGTTATTTGCCAACATCCAAACAAAACTAGCTCATGCAAAGCATTGTCACCAGTTTTCTGACATATACCCCTAAAGACATATTGGTGTGGAAGAATCACTTTATTTTTAATTCTTAACAGGATTTTGTTAACTTCAATGATGAGTTAATTTTTGGTGATTTACTTTTACTACAGGTTCATCATAACTGTAGCACAAACATCCCTGAGGTAACTGCTGCAATAAATTGAATGTCTTGTCAATTAAATCGAGCTGTTGTTGACACCACGTACTTAATGTCTGTTCTTCACACCAACAGAAAATGAACCTCACAGCAGTCAAACCAATTGCCTATCCTCAAGTTGCCTTTAGCCTGACAGTTTTTTTTCACATTACGGTGAGATATAATAGAGTCTGAGATTGCTGTATGTGCAGGAAGCCGGCCTACCAGACTCAGTCTAGGAAACTGTGCCCGAGGAGACGGACATACTTTGACAGAAGGATATAAAGGATAGTGGTGAGAGTCCGAACCAGCACACACAAACCAGAGGAAAGCTATGCTAACCCAACATTAAACAGGAACAGCAACAGATGAACCAACATTACTTAACAAAGTAACAGTGCAGGAAGACCGAAGCACCGGGCAGGCGTCCAGTATCCTCTACAGACTATGAGAAAAAGATTTACCGGTAGGTAATTACCTTTTTTCTCTTACATCCTAGAGGATACTGGGGTTCCATTTAGTAAAATGGGGATGTGCCAAAGCTCCCAAACAGGGTGGGAGAGTGCTGAGGTTCCTGCAGAACTGATTAACCAAACTGAAGGTCCTCAGAGGCCAAAGTATCGAACTTGTAGAATTTAGCATATGTGTTCGAACCAGATCAAGTAGCTGCTCGGCACAGCTGTAAAGCCGAGACACCCTGGGCAGCCGCCCAGGAAGAACCCACCGACCTAGTAGAGTGGGCCTGTACTGATTTTGGAACTGGCAAACCTGCCATGGAATAAGCATGCTGGATAGTAAGCCTGATCCAGCGTGCAATGGATTGCTTTGAAGCAGGACACCCAATTTTATTGGGATCATAAAGAACAAAACAGCGAGTCCGATCTTCTGTGACGAGCTGTTCACTTTACATACATCTTCAAAGCCCTCACAACATCCAAAGATTTTGAAGTAGCAGAGGTACCAGTGACAACCGACCCCACAATAGGTTGGTTGATGTGAAACACAGACACCACTTTAGGAAGAAATTGCTGACGAGTTCTGATCCTCATGGAAAATTAAACAGGGGATTTTGTGAGACAATGCCCCCAGCTCTGACACACGTCTTGCTGAAGCCAAGGCCAACACTGTGACGGTCTTCCACGTAAGATATTCTACATCCACCTCCTGTAACGGTTCAAACCAGTCTGATTGGAGGAACTGCAGCACCACATTGAGATCCCAAGGGGCCGTGGGAGGCACAAAGGGAGGTTGGATGTGCAGAACACCTTTCAAGAATGTCTGGACCTCAGGGAGTGAAGCCAGTTGTTTTTTAAAGAAAGTAGACAAGGCCGAAATCTGGACTTTTATGGAGCCCAGACATAAGCCCATATCCACACCTGCCTGCAGAAAAAAGCAGGAAACGTCCCAGATGAAATTCCACCGCAGAATAATTTCTGCTCTCAAACCAAGAGACGTATTTCTTCCAAATACGACTATGATCCAAGCCTTCCTGGCTTGGATCATAGTCGGGATAACCTTGTCAGGGATACCTCTTCTGGCTAGAAACAGCCGTTCAACTTCAATGCCGTCAACCATAGCCTCGGTAAGTCCTGATAGTCGAATGGGCCCTGTTGCAGAAGATCCTCGGGAAGAGGTAGAGGCCACGGATCTTCGAGGAGCATCTCCAGAAGGTCCGCATACCAGGCCCTTCTTGGCCAGTCCGGAGCAAAGAGTATTGCTTGAACCTTTTCCCTTTTTATTCTTTTTAGAATCCTTGGGATCAGAGGAAGTAGAGGAAACATGTACACCATCTAATAGACCCATGGAGTCGTCAGGGCATCTACCACCACTGCCTGTGGGTCTCTTGACCTGGAACAATACCGCTTGAGCTTCTTGTTGAGACAAGAGGCCATCATATCAATCTGTGGACATCCCCATCAACGTGTTAAGCACCTGAACACTTCCGGGTGAAGGTCCCACTCCCCTGGGTGCAGGTCGTGTCTGCTGAGGAAGTCTGCTTCCCAGCTGTCTACTACCAGCATGAAGGGTGCTGACAACACCACAGCATGTTTTTCTGCCCAGAGGAGAATTCTTGACACCTCTGACATTGCTGCTCTGCTTTTCGTTCCGCCCTGTCGGTTTATGTACGTCACTGCTGTCATATTGTCCGACTGGACCTGAATGGCCCGATCTTGAAGAAGATATGAGGCCTGCAGAAGGGCATTGTATGTGGCCCTGAGTTCCAGAATGTTGATTGGAAGGATGACTTCTTGACTTGACCATCTTCCTTGAAACTGCTCCCCAACCTCTGAGGCTTGCATCTGTGGTTAACAGAGTCCAGTTCTGAATTCCGAACCTCCGACCCTCGATGAGGTGAGGTCTGTAGCCACCACAGAAGGGAGATCCTGGTTTTTGGCGACAAACGGATCCTCTGGTGCATGTGATGCGATCCGGACCATTTGTCCAACGGATCGAGCTGGACGGGTCTTGCGTGAAACCTTCCATATTGAAGTGCCTCGTAAGAGGCCACCATTTTCCAGAGAAGGCAAATGCAAAAATGCACCGATATCTGGGTTGGCTTCAGTACATCCCAAACCATCGACTGGATTACCAATGCCTTTTCCAACGGAAGGAACACTTTCTGCGACTCCATGTCCAGAATCATTCCCAGGAATCCTCCGTGTTTGCTCTAGGTGAGATTTTGGAAGGTTCAGAATCCACCCATGATCCTGGAGAAGTTTGGTTAAGAGACCAATGCTGTCCAGCAACCTTTCCCTGGATGGAGCCTTTATCAGGACATCGTTCAGGTACGGAATTATATTCACTCCCTGTTTGCAGATCAGAAACATCATCTCTGCCATCTCTTTGGTGAACACCCTTGGTGCCGTGGAGAGACCAAATGACAGGGCCTGGAACTGGTAGTGACAGTCCTGCAGTGCAAATCATAGATAAGTCTGATGAGGTGGCCAGATTGGGATGTGAAGGTACGCAGCCTTTATATCCAGAGAATATAGGAATTCCCCCTCCTGCAGACCTGAGATTACCGCTCTCAGAGACTCCATCTTGAATTTGAACACTCGTAAGTACGGGTTTAATGACTTGAGGTACAGAATCGGTCTTACCGAACCATCCGACTTTGGTACTACAAACAAGTTGGAATAGTACCCCTTGTTTTGCAGATGAGGTGGAACTGGAACAATGACTTGAGTCTGTACCAGTTTTTGAATGGCATGCTGTAAAGTTATACTTGCCTCTTGTGAAACTGGTAAGCCTGATTTGAAGAATCTGTGAGGTGGGAGCTCTTGGAACTCCAGTCTGTAGCCCTGGGAAATAAGATCTATGACCCAGGGATCCGGGCACGAACTTGACCAGATGTGACTGAAGAATTGTAGTCGGGCTCCCACCTGACAGCCTTCCAGGCATCGTGGTCCACCATCATGCTGAAGGTTTTGAGGAAGCAGAGCGTGAGCTCTGTTCCTGAGCACCTGCAGCTACTGGTTTGCGTGGTTTACCTCTTGTGCCGCTGGAGGCCATAGAAGCAACTCTGGATTTGCCCTTAAACTTGGCCGTCTGAAAGGACTGTAACTTAGAAGCTGAATAAGCCTTCTTGGCTGGGGGGCTGCGGAACGAAGATACGTAGACTTACCCGCAGTAACCGTAGAGATCAAATTGTCTAGTTCATCTCCAAACAAGGCCTCTCCTGTGAATGGTAGGCATTCCACGCCTTTCCTGGAGTCCACGTTAGCAGTCCACTGGCATAGCCACAAGCCACTGCGTGCTGACACTGCCATTGCAGTGGTGCGTGCATTAAGCAAGCCTATCTATTTTATGGCTTCCACCATAAAGTTTGCAGAGTCCTGTATGTGCTGTAGGAGTAAAACAACACCCCCCCTAGACAACGAATCTAACTCCTCAATTAGGTTACCTGACCATTTAGCCAATGGCTTTTGTGATCTATGCACATGCAATATTGGGTCTCTGGGCCGCCCCAGCAGCTGTGTACAATGATTTGAGTGTAGTCTCAATTTTACGATCAGCCGTGTCTTTTAGGGAGGCTGCAACAGGAACAGACAATACAATTTTTCGTGACAGCCTAGAGACTGATGCGTCCACTATCGGTGGATTTTCCCATTTTTTCCTATCCTCCAGAGGAAAAGGAAAAGATGAGAGAAACCTTTTAGGGATTTGAAATTTCTTATCACGATTAACCCACGGTTCTTCAAACAGGGTATTCAATTCCTTTGACACAGGAAAAGTGACTGAGGACTTCTTTTTTACATTAAAATAAGATTCCTCACACTCCTCTGACACCTTATCAGGAATATGCAGAACATCTCTGATAGCCTCTATAAGAACCTCTATTCCCTATGACAGAGCAGCATCCCCCCCTCCAAATCCACCTCACCCTCCTCCATGTCTGACCTGTCAGCGTCAGACTGCAGGATATGGGCCAGAGATAGTTTTTGCGGACAAATGGGAGGAGATTGAGATGCTGGTTTGGGGACTGAGTCTCTGTTCATAAACTTATCCACAGTCTGTTTTAAGTATTGCGTCTCTTTCTCATTGCGGTACAGTTTCGTTGAAATATTGGAAATCATTCCTTTAAGGGAATTAACCCACTCCGGTTCAGCCCCACTATTCTGGGAAGGTGCACTGCCCTGAGTATCCAGTAGTGAGCCTCCTGATGAAGAGGAATACTCTGCTGTACAATAAATACACTCTTTGCCTGACATAATGTAAATGTGACAGCACACACACACACACAGGAAAAGGTTAAGCACAATTAACCCAGAAAGAGCCCTTCAGGGAGACACAGAGTTGTTTGGAGCCAGCCCCCACTGCGCCCTTACGCTAATGCCAAGCTTAGCCAGGTCGCAGACTAAGTACCCTGATAGGGGACTTAGTACACTAATAATGGCTCCCCCCCTGCTGTGACCACCTGGTACCGCTGAGGTAAACTGGAGTCCCTCCGTAGGAGCTGTGCGTCCCTGTCAGTCAGCGTCTGTGTCCACTGCAGAGGGAAAATGGCGCTGGTGAGCTGCTGGATCTGCTCATAGTGAAGGCCCGCCCCCTCAATGGTGCACGTTCTTCCAGCTTTTTTATACTGGCTGAGGTAATCTGATACTTACAATGGAGAGAAAACCATTTAAGGCTGTTTTTGCCAGTGTGGGTACTGTGTACAGTGTACTGAGACGCAGCTGTGTACTGTGTCTGGAGACGCATTCCACCCCAGTTAGAAGCCGTGCGTCTCTGTACCCTCATGCCGCCATAATGGCCGGCGCCCCGCTAACCGGTACGCTGGCTTAGTACTCACCACTCTTCTTTCTTCTGGCTCTGTTAGTGGTGGCGGCGTGCTGCGGGAATGTATGCTCGCCGTGGTGGGGCTTGTGAATAGTTCCCTCAGGAGCTCAGTGCCCTGTCAGCGGGGAATGGGACCATTAACCTTTCAAGAGGTTGGTCCGTTCCCCCCCCACCACCTAAGTCCCATGAAGCAGGCAGGCTGGTACCATCCAGCCCAGCCTGAAAATAATAAACATATAAAATAAATGCTGAAAACTCTTCAGGAGCTTCCATAAGCATGACCGGCTCCTCCGGGCACATTTTCTAAACTGAGTATGGTAGGAGGGGCATAGAGGGAGGAGCCAGACCACACTATCAATTTCTTAATGTGCCCATGGCTCCTAGTGGACCCGTCTATGGGATCAGTACGAAATCTCGCCAGACGGAATCCCGGCGGTCAGAATACCGACACCGGAATCCCAACCGGCACAATCCCGACAGGGGAGCGAGCGCAACGCAGCCCCTTGCAGGCATGCTGCGCTAGCCACACTGTGGGCATGGTGCCTCGCTATGCTCAGCACACTAATTTATTCTCCCTCTGTGGGTGTCGTGGACACCCACAGAGGGAGAATATGTTGGGATTGTGCTGGTCGGGATTCCGGTGTTGGTATTCCGACTGCCAGGATTCCATCCGGTGGGATCTTGACAGCATCCCCCGTCTATACCCCATGGTACTAAATGGAACCCCAGTATCCTCTAGGACGTAGGAGAAATATATTTAATTCTGTTTTGGAAGTGTTAACTGGTGGTGAGATGACATCCAAGATGAAATGGCAGAAAGGCATTCAGGAATGTGGACCAATACAGATAGTGACAAATCTGGGAAGGATAGGTAAATTTCAGTATTGTCCACATACTGATTATACCGAAATTGAAAAAAGCTGATTAGTTTGCCAAGAGATGTGGTATGGATAGAGAAAAGCAGAGGACCTAAGACTGAGCTTTGAAGTACTCCAACTGATAGAGAAGGTGGATTCAAAGAAGCAGACACTGAAAAAGTGATAAGATAGGTTGGATGAGAACCAAGAATGCGCTGTGTTCTGAAGACCTAGGGATTGTAGTGTTTGTATGAGAAGAGAGCGGTCAATGGTGTCAAAAGCAGCAGAGAGATCAAGAAGAATAAGAAGTGAGTAATGGCCTTTAGACTTAGTGGTGACCAGCTTATTCACTACTTTCGTCAGTGTAGTCTCTGTAGAGTGTAGAGAATGGAAGCCTGACTGAAGTGGGTCCAATAGGTTGTGCAAGTTAAGAAAGTGTGTGAGGCAAGTGTAGGTAATTATCTCAAGTAGCTTGGAGGGGCATGGGAGCTGAGAGATGGGATGGTAGTTTGAGAGAGAGCTTGGGTCAGAATTTTGTTTTTTCAGAATGGGAGTAATCGCTGCATGCTTGAACAGTGATGAAAAGATACCAGTATAGAAAGAGATTACAGATTTTAGTTAAAATTGGGATTTCTGTGGGTATAGGATCAAGAGGAGAGGTAGTAAGAGGATGAGAAGAGAGGTGATACTTCATTGTCATTTGTGGGATCAAATGAAGTGAAGGTTTCAGAAGGTTCAGATAGGGAATTGAGCAGGTCACTGGCTAAAGAAGAGCATACAGTACTATGTCATTTCTGATCTTATCTATGTTGTCCTTGAAGTAGGAAGCAAGATCTTTCACATTGATAGTGGCTGGTGTTTTGCATGAGGGAGGGTTAAGAAGTGATTAATATATATACAAAAATGATTAATGGAGATAGAGGCTTGAGCAGAGATGAGAAATTGGAAAATTGGAAATATGTTTATTTGGCAGTATCCAGGGCATTACAATACGAGTGGTCGCTTGGAGTATAAGATTTATGTCACTGCCCTTCTTCCTTATGTAAGAGTTTTTGCAGTTGTCTTGTTAATTTAGATTGCCACAGTTGACATCTAAGCCTACGTGGAGTGTGATGAGTAGCTGGAGCCACTTCATCAAGGTCTGTTTCTAGAGTCTACAGAAACAGCATGATTTCGAAAAACACCTCTGGCGCTACCACCTTACTAATTCAGCAGTTTTTCTAGTTTTAAATGAACACAACTTCATAAAAAAGTGTTGTAAGAATCAAAATCCAAAGAAAGAATTAATGTCCAAAAATATAGAAGAAAATAGAGTCCAGTCCCCAAATTACGTCCTTTCCAGTAAATACAGTGCAGTTGCTTGCAAATATTCCAGCAAATATAGGCCCTCATTCCGAGTTGTTCGCTCGCTAGCTGCTTTTAGCAGCATTGCACACGCTAAGCCACCGCCTACTGGGAGTGAATCTTAGCTTTGCAGAATTGCGAACGAAAGATTTGCATAATTGCGAATAGAAATTTCTTTGCAGTTTCTGAGTAGCTCGGGACTTACTCTGCCACTGCGATCAGTTCAGTCAGTTTCGTTCCTGGTTTGACGTCACAAACACACCCAGCGTTCGCCCAGACACTCCCCCGTTTCTCCAGCCACTCCCGCGTTTTTCCCAGAAACGGCAGCGTTTTTTCGCACACGCCCATAAAACGGCCAGTTTCCGCCCAGAAACACCCACTTCCTGTCAATCACACTCCGATCACCAGAACGATGAAAAATCCTTGTTATGCCGTGAGTAAAATACCTAACTTGTGTGTAAAATAACTAAGCGCATGCGCTCTGCGAACCTTGCGCATGCGCAGTAAGCGACTAATCGCAATATAGCGAAACTCGGCAACGAGCAAACAACTCGGAATGAGGGCCCTAGTGCAACACAGTGTAGGAATTGCAGTTTAGGTTCATAGTAAAATATATGGGTTTCTTCATAAAATGTTTTAAAATTCGTTTTATGGGGGTGATTCCGAGTTGTTCGCTCGCTAGCTGCTTTTAGCAGCATTGCACACGCTAAGCCGCCGCCCTCTGGGAGTGTATCTTAGCTTAGCAGAAGTGTGAACGAAAGATTAGCAGAATTGCGAATAGAAATTTCTTAGCAGTTTCTGAGTAGCTCCAGACTTACTCAGCCATTACGACCAGCTCAGTCCTTTTCGTTCCTGGTTTGACGTCACAAACACACCCAGCGTTTGCCCAACCACTCCCCCATTTCTCCAGCCACTCCTGCGTTTTGCAACTCGAACGCCTGCGTTTTTCCGCACACTCCCATAAAACAGACAGTTTCCGCCCAGAAACACCCACTTCCTGTCAATCACACTACGATCAGCACAGCGTTGAAAAAGCATTGTTATGCCGTGAGTAAAATACTTAACTTTTATGTAAAATAACTAAGCGCATGCGCTCTGCGAACCTTGCACATGCGCAGTAAGCGACTAATCGCAGCACAGCGAAAATCGGCAATGAGCGAACAACTCGGAATGACCCCCAATATACTGTATGCTTTTCACGACAAAGCTGGTATGAAATTAAAATCATACCATGCCAAGCTCCTGGCAAGGAGCAAAGGATTGAGTATTTGATGGGATGCTCCGGATTCCTTCCTTCCTCCCTCCAAGCTATTTGCCAGCAGCTTGGAGGGAAGGAAGGAATCCGGAGCATCCCATTAAATACTCACTCCTTTGCTCCTTGCCAGGAGTTTGGCATGGTATGATTTTAATTTCATACCAGCTTTGTCGTGAAAAGCATACAGTATATAAAACAAATTTTAAAACATTTTATGAAGAAACCCATATATTTTACTATGAAAATAAACTGCAATTCCTAAATTGTGTCACACTATATTTTTCCCTTTTCCCTTTTCTCTTTTCTATAGCCCTCTGTTTGGAATTGCTGCAAGTAAATGCACTGTATTTGCTGGAAAGGAGGTCATTTGGGGATAGGACTCAATTTTCTTCTTTTTTAAAGGACATTAATCCTTTTCTTTGGTCTTGGATTTTTAGAACATTTTTTTATGAAGTGATATTGTGCTAATTTAAAACTAGAAAAACTGCTGAATCAGTAAGGTGGTTGCGCCAGAGGTGTTTTCGAATTCATGCTGTTTCTGTATATTTAATTGGCAGTTGGGTTCCACGGGAAGACACCTGAGCAGCTGTTAAATCCATCAAGCGCCATTGTCAGGTCTACCCTTTTTCGCATTTATTGTTTCTAGAGTCTGTTTCAGGTGTTATACAACATTCTCAGGAGAAGTGAATGTAGAAACTGGAGAGAGCAGTTTTTGCAAAGAGGTGGAAAGTTTTTAATAATGTTAATATATTTGCCTATTTGAGGATTGGAGTACTTCAGTAATATTGAGTACGAAGAATTAGGGGGGATTGCAGGCTAAAAGGCTGTGATCTGAGAGATGGAAATGAGTGTTAATGAAGTCAGAAACTGAGCACAGTCTGGTAAATACAATACCAAGGCAGTGTCCTTCCTGATGAGTAGAAGAGTCAGTCCACTGGGAGAGACAGAAAGAGGAGGTTAGAGTGAGTAGTTTGGGGGCATGAAGAGATAGTGGACTGTCAATTAAGAAATTGAAATCACCCATGATGATGGTAGGGATGTCAGAAAATAGGAAGTCTGGCAGAAAAAACTTCAAGAAATTGTTTGAGTTGCCCAGGAAGCAGCAACATGCAGAGAGAAAGGGGTGAAAATGCTGATAGCATGAGTTCAAATTATGTAAATGTGAGTGATGTACACCGTGGTAGAATTGTGCATGTGAAAAATTTGGACAGTAATATTCCAACCCTACCTCCTTCACTGTTACCAGGCCTGGAAGTGTGTGTTAAGTGGAGACCACCATGTGACAGTGCTGCAGAGACCATGTCCAATTGTGTGAGCCATGTTTCTGTTATAGCCAGAAGATTGAGGTTGTTAGAGATAAAAAGGTCATGGATGGATGTTAATTATTTGCAAACAGAGCATGCATTCGATAAGGCACATTTTAGTGTTTTGGAGGGTGATGTGAGACATGAGATGTTTGAGGTTAGCTGGATTTGTGTATTGTTACAAATCAGCTGAATGTGAGTGGGGCAAGTGGTTGGGCCCTAGATTTGGTGATATGTCACCAGCTAATAAAAGCAAGAGAGAGAAAGAGATATACTGTAGTTGTAGAAGGTTTGTGAATGTTTTTTATTGTGACAGGTAGTGGATGTTACTGTCAATGTATAAAGATAAAGAAAAAGCTCATGAGTGTTAATAAAAGGGGAGTGAATAATTGAGGCTGCAATGTGCATAGAGCAATAAGATGCATGGAGAGTGAAGTACTGTATATAATAACTTTGGAGAAAGTGGTTTTGTTGAAACCCTACTCTGAACTTTAGGACTCTGCAATCTCCCCATTTTGTGTTATCTCTTCTAGGGGTAGACTATACCACCCAGGGTAATCCTATGCAGTGCGCCAAGATAGCTGCCTCACCTGGTACCTTGTCAGGGTAGAATACACAACCCTTGGAAGCTATTGCCCAAAATGCTTACAACTATCCTGCACTATCCTGCATTATGCTGTCATTATGGTGAAGGTTTTCTTTTATGTCTGTGTGGCTTGTCTATTGCTGCTTTACTTACATTTTCTGTATTATGTGCATTGTTTTTGATGTCTGTAAAGTGCCTTAAGTCCTGTTGGTGAAAGAGTGCTATATAAATAAAAAATGTATTATTATTATTATTATTATTATTATTATTATTATTATAATTAATAAATACCATGGAGTGCTATACATAAAGGGAATTTGTGGTACAGGGTGTATTTAAATAACACAAAAAAATTGGGCTTAGGGCATAATGAAGTGGCAGTTGTTAAAGGTAAGAGCAAGGTTGGGGGAGGGGGGGTTGGGTTTAGGGTCCAGGGGGAGTGGGGTTAGGGATTAGGGGTAGGGATTAGGGATAGGATCTCCAGACAATCACAGATCGGATTCAGAAGTAACAGATGACTGTCAGGACTCAGAAGCCATGCTGGAGCTGCTGCAGCCATCAGGAACAGGTATGTCACCGCTAGGCTACCAGGGATGATACGTCGACATTCTAACATGTTGAAAAGTCATCTCTATTTAGGGCAGTACGGATGGTGTAATGGTTAGCATTACTGCCTACCAGCACTGAGGTCATGGGTTTGATTTCCACCATGGCCCTAACTGTGCGGAGTTTGTATATTATCCCTGTACTTGTGTGGGTTTCCTCCTGGTACTCTGGTTTCCTCCCACAATCTAAAAATATACTGGTAGGTTAATTGGCTTCCAACAAAAATTAACCCTATTGTGAATGTGTCCGTGTGTACATGTGATAGAGAATATAGAATGTAAGCTCCACTGGGGCAGGTACTGATGTGATTGACCAAATATTCTCTGTAAAGTGCTGCGGAACATGTGTGCGCTATATAAAAAAACTGGTAATAATAATAATGATGATGTTGACATGGTCAATGTCGACAATATGACCGTGTTGACATTCTCACTTCAACAAGATTAATGTTGACATATGATACCACACCAGTTTTGTGTACAGTATATTTTATTAGTAATGATAGGTAACTATACAAAAGATATTTGATCTACACCTTCCCAGCATATGGGACTGTTATTTCTAGAGCAACCAGGTGTGTTCGAGTGGTGCCACCACCCAGTGTGCAAAGCTATGGGGGCGTACCCATTGCTGAGACAGCACCCTATAGAGCCAGAGAGCTATCTTTAGTACAATTACAGCCTGATCCATGTTTGTAAGTTAAACCGTGTGTGTGGGCAAACCGTGTTACTTTGCAGATGGGGCAGATGTAAGTGTAGAGAGATTTAGATTTTGGTGGAGTATGTTCAAACTGAAATCTAAATTGCAGTGTAAAAATAAAGCAGCTAGTATTTACCCTGCACAGAAACAATATAACCCACCCACATCTAAATCTCTCTGCAGATGTTACAACTTCCCCACCTGCAGTGCAACATTGTTATGACCAGTTGCTTGCTTTTTTGCTTTACTTATAAACATGAATCATGCTCTTAGTACGCAGCTCTTACTTGGTGTTGGGTGGTACCACCCTCTCATCACAATGTCATTATGTCACATGTTCGTGGGCAGGTATGGCACAGGGAAGAATATTGCCCTCCTGCAGCCTAGGTAGTTCCTATTACAGCAATTGGTATACACTGATTATTAATATTATATAAGGTTGTTTGTAGCAGTCAATTGCAATGCAGTTTGCCATGAGTTTGGACTGTCTACCACACACTGCCCAACATAAAATGGCAGCTGCCACAAGGATAAAGCTTGAGATTCAGGAAAGTGACATCTTGACTTGCTTTCATATCCGATGTGAATGTGAAAATCTGAGCCTTAAATATATGAAGCAGTAATGTAACTTGCTCTGGATCAGCTCATGTGACTGCTACGGAGCTCGGCGCAGGGGATGTAGATGGTAACACTAGTTCATTTATTGAAGCTCCTGAGTACAGTAAATAACAAACAACACCAGAATTCAGACAACATTGTAGGTGGATATTGCTTTTATATTATTACTAATAAAACTGTTATACTGATGAAATCTTCATTTCTGTTTCATTTATCTATCTGTAGAGAGAGAGGGAGAGGAAGATAAACTATTTCCATACACTTCTATTTCTAATCTTTGTTTTGATATTTTAATTTTTTTTCCAAATAATTACCTGGAGATTTTATTTATGTTTTAATTTTCAGTTACATATATAACTCAATATTTCCCATTGATTTCTCATCATTTACCATTTTACTTATATCATGTTACTATTGTTGATGCTACTGTAGACATTTTGGTACCCTGTGCCAGAAACAGCACCAGCCCCCCCCCCCCCCCTTCCCCCAACAATATTCCGAAAAGGGACAGTGCATCCAAAAAAGGGGACATGGTCTTGCATGTACAACACACAGTACTGCCACTTATCCACTTTATGCCACAGTAGTACCCCTTATACACAGTATGCTACACATTAGTACACATTATGCCACAGTAGCACGCCTTATACATGTTACGCCAAATAGTACCCTTATACACAGTACGCCAAAAAGTAGAACACCTGCTATACAGTATGCCACACAACAGAACACCTTAAACACAGTATGCCACAGTAGTAACCCTTATATATAGTATTCCACACAGTAGTACCCCTTATATACATTATGCCACATGGCATTGCCCTTTACTGTATTCCATAAGGTATTACTGACAATTTGAAACACTAGTCCTGCTTCTAGATCAGACTTAGGCATTCAACTGTTACATTGAAGGACAATAAATTATTGTTAATTCTAATATCGTTGCTTATTCTAATATCTCACATACTCCCCTCGCTGCCTTAGTCTGATCTAGCAGCACTGTACTATTTGGGTGTAGTGTGTAATATTTGAGAAAGCAGTGAGGGCAGGTGTAGGCAGCAGTAAGTGAGGGTGGGTGGAGGGAGCAGTGAGTAATGGTTGGTGTAGAGTGCAGAGAGGGAGAGTAGGAGTAGAGAGCAGTGAGGGTGAGTGGGGAGCATAGAGGATGAAGCTCTATGTACTGCTGTAGGTAGCAGTTAGGGCGGGTCATTGTAGAGCGCAGTGAGTAAGGTTGAATTTAGGAAGCAGTGAGGGTGGGTGAGTGTAGGGAACAGTGATTAAAGGTGTAGGTAGCAGTGAGTGAGGATGAGTGCAGAAGGCAGAGAGAGTGGGTGTAAAGAGCAGTGAGTGAGGAAGAGTGTAGGTAGCAGTGAGTGATGATCATCATTGTAGAGTGCAGTAAGGGAGAGAGTAGAGCGCAGTGAGGGTGGGTGGCTAGCACAGAGGATGGGTGAAGTGAGTGAGGGTCATTGTAGAAAGCAGTGAGTAAGGGTGATTGTGCAACACCCCCGGGTTGGCGTGTATGTTTAAGTGGTTGAGAGAGGTTTCACAGGTGTTGGTTGGCTATGTAACAGATCTTTCCCTTTCCCTATACAGTGCCTTGTTTTGTAGTACTTTGCTCAGAGACGTAGGATAGATTGATACAAAACAGGAGTGAGTCAGCAATTCCAACAGAATGTCTTTTTATTGAGCCACAATGAATTCTGTATTGAGGGTGATGATTGGTTAATTGTCAAAAATAGTAGATAATTACAAGATGAATATGGCAGTAAAAGAAGATAAAGAGGTGACAATTGACTACAGTTCACATCACATTGGCTCATTCAAAAATGCAAAAAACAATAAATTAAATCACAGATATTGACATATTACAATCACAAGCTATAAGAGTAATGAAAAACACATGTACAATAACAGTTGCTAAATTTCTAGCTTTCCCTAACCAAATTGTTATTACCTAATCAAATTGTTATAATCTTCACCAGCAAATAATGTTGGATCTCTTTTTAAATACTGTGGTGCCAAGGTGTTGCCATGGGGGAATGGCACACCTTGAATACAAGCAATCCTGGGATGCAAGTATATCACTGTATTTCAGTTTTATGCAAAAAGGATGTGCTGTAACTAGCGAAGGGATTGTAGTGTCTCCTGACAAATGCAGCTTACTCATACCCCTTTTCCACTAGAAGTCTCGGGTATGACCCGGGATTTGGAACACGATTCCAAGCCAGGTCAGACCCGAGACGGACCCCTTTTCAACAACAGCATCGACACTGGAATATCCTGGGTCAGCGCCGTTTACACTGCACCCGGGTGCAGTGTCTTCTGGCCAGCGCTTAGAGATGACGTTATCTCCAAGCGCCAGGAAAACCAGATCGGGACCCTCAGAGCATGACCTCAGTCCCGTTAAGCCACGCCCCCAATGTGATGCTGCCTCCATCACGCTGGGGGCAAGCCTAGCACTCTGGAAGCTGCTGGGTTACCGCCAGCCTCCGGCACGCACTGTCCCAGCCAGTGCTGCTGTCTGCTCAGCAGGACAGACAGCAACACTGACAGCATGCCCTGCCCCCCTACCTCCCAACTGCCCACAGTACACTGCGGTCAGGGAGGTATGGGCTCTGAACATGCTGTAAGCGGGTCCCTGGTTGGATAAGCAGGGTAACCCATTTATACTACACCCTTACCTGGGTCATTCCCAGGTCCAACTCAGGTAGCTACCTGGGTAGGATTCCTGGGTCACTTGACCCAAGTTTTTTCAGATGGGGCCTTTTCCACTACCAAAAAACTGGATAAATGCGTGCCCCCGTGCAAAAACCCGGGTTTTTGGAGCTAGTGGAAAAGGGGTATCAGTCTCTGTCTCCAGATAAAGTAACTCACTTGTACTTGCATAAATGACTCAGGACCCTATCCAGGTTGGACTGCAGATTCTGCTAAAAAGCAATTGCTGCAATAAAATAGTTGCTACCAAGAAATAGAGACAAAAGGCTCATAGCAGAAATTGCAATTACATCACAATGCAAGCTGTGATCGCATAACCATACACAAATATTGAAGATTTTTTCCATCTGCTCCAGGAAAGGTCGTCCACAATTCTGCATACACAAGAGGCTGGAAGTGGTCATCTCTGATGTCAGAGACCCACCCAAATAACACCTTGCCATGCCTGCATTATTACAAACACCCCCAATAAACCGTCCTTAAACGATGTCTTCCTGTCAATTAAAATGCGATTACGGTGAAGCACAATGCATTCACAAAAATAATCACTATTCGTGGGTGCACATACGCAATGCAAATGCTGTGCATGTGCAGTCATTCGATAATTGGCCGGATTGTTTTTTCTTAATTTTGTAATCCAACCTGAATAGGGTCCTCAGTCTTTTCAAGATAAGTAACTCACTTTCACTTGCATAAATCACTCTTCTCTTCCATGCTCATTAATATATCTCCCAACAGTGTTTAAGCATGGGGTAGTTGTCTTAGCTATTCTCAAAACAAGTGCTGATTTGTAAGATGTTGCACTGTAACACTATTATGCTTCCTGTTCCCTTTACACTACACAGAGTGTGACAAATTGAATACTTTGGGTGGGTTCTTTATTTGCCCATGGTTTGTGACAATAGCAGTCTCTGTGTACTCATTCAGAACTCTGTAGTAGCGGTGTTCACTAGCTGGACCTGTTTCAGCGGTTCCTTACTGCGTAAGATGGCCGTGGCATCCACGCCTTTCACTAAGCCTTGCTCACCCGGCTCTCTGCTTCCCATGAGAACCCTGTTTCTTCTGCTCTGCAGCGCTTCTCTAACCACCCAGCATGACCATGTGGTTGTCATCCGTTACTCAGATCCTGCTCCGCTCCTCATTCAGCGTGTCCAGCACCTCTAATCACTTACATCAGACTCCTCCTTCTTCTTTCCACAAGGCTCCTTTTTCCCAGACAGCCTTGTCTAATCCTCAATCAGAATCTTGACCATGTGATCGGACTAGGGACCGTCCCAAACCCCTGTTGCGGCAGCACTTCACAATCACTGCTGCAGACACTGCTGAACACCACTTTGCAGGGTGCCAAATGTGTAGGGAACTGTGAGGGTCGGTGTAGGGAGCAGTGAGTGAGGGTCATTGTAGAGAGCATTAAGTAAGGGCGACTGTAGGGAACAATGAGGCTGGATATAGCAAGCAGTGAGTGAGGGTGAGTGTAGGAAACAGTGAGGAAGGTTGTAGGGAGCGGTGAGTTAGAGTATAAAGAGCAGTGAGGGTGATTTTAGGGAGTAGTGATTGAGGGTTGTTATATAAAGCAGTAAGCGGTGGTGGGAATAGTAAGCAGTGAAGGTGAGTGTAGGGAACATTGAGGGACAATCAGTGTGCAGACGCTGTGCCCACTGTGTGTTTATGCACCCTGCTGTACCCTTCCCCCACCTCTGTGACTCACCAGACCACTGCCTCGGTCCACTTCTGCTCTGGACTCTCCCTCCTACACTCACGTGTGAACTGTGCAGACTGCAGTGAGTAAAAGGCGGAGCTCCAGAGTTCTGCAGCAGTGCTTGTAACAATGTTGACAGCTGACAGAAAGAATTCCCTTCAAGGAAGACAGGCCAGCACTGAAGCTGTGGATGGATGCGATTTGGGGTGCTGGCCCACCTGGCCAGGTCACAGTGGATGCAAGGGGGGAGGGGTGCTGGTTCTCCACCGATAGTGCCTATGTGCTGTGAGCAATGGGGAAGGTGTGATCAGTGCTGTGTAGGTGTGGCCAGGGACATGTGGGCGTGTACATCCCCTACACTATCAGCTCCAATGTCTCCCTAAATATGTAAAAATATATAAAATGCATAATTTTGTGACAAAAACAAAATGCAATCTTAATAGTTATGATTTATGGCTGACCAAGTGGCCCCTGGTGGCTAGTGATCATCATGCTGCCATGATGATAGGCCTATTTTTATGTGGAGGCCTGGAGCTGGAGCTCCATCCGCCCCATTGTTAATCTGGCCCTGGCTGTGAGGACACACTCGGTACCTGTCTAGTTACGGCCCTGGTTATTAGTATCAGTGATACTATTGTCTCTATTACCATCACTATATTATACTATGGTACTGATTCAGAGGTGGACAGAGATGCACTAACAGTTGTGAGTTTTGACGCAGCTGCTGCTACAAATTTAATCTAAGGCTGTCGATTGAGTCGCTCACTAGCTACAGTTCTAAATCATCAATGTGCACAAAATGTGGCACCATTGAACAGATGTTGGCCTCACCATCAGACAATAGAGCAACCCAACTGTGCACACAGCAGGTTATTGTAGGAAAACCTAGCTCATTTGTTCTCCCACCTCTAGTGCGTGTGAGCAAAATTGAGCAAGAATTTCCTGCAGGATGAAATGCATTTTATAAGTGGAAACTTGCCTCTAATTTAATCAGCCCTATGGCCTAGGAGTGTGCTGAAGATGTTGTAAATGTGCTTGAAGTTTTGTAGATAAGCAGAGTACTGTATACATCTGCTGTTATAATGTAGGCAAATGACCAGTCCAATGACTTAACCAGGCTTTGTGGTTTATTGACACAAGTGATTGTACAGCAGCACTCACTGTTATACTGTTTGGATGACAAATGGAGCAGAGCATGTAGCAGAGCAAGGGTGTAGGCAGCTCACCAGTTAGTGACTGTTTTCTTGGTAAAAGGTAGCAGGGTAGGGTTCTGGAACAGGGCTCACAAGTTAGTAAACATACTGGTCTTAGGAACTCAGAGGTGGACATCCATCCTCCACCATGTCGCTATTACACCGGTTTGACAAGATGGTGCCATGCATGGGCACAGTTGGTGGGCATTTCGTTAGGGAATGAAGTTTCCCTAGAGAACCCATTTTTTTGGAGACTGTGCAGTAGCACACACCACTTCTAACACCCCCAATGTTACACTATCTTACAACTGAAATTTATCATATCAGCCTATTAAAAAGGAGAGGTTAGTCATATAACAGAACATCATTATATCAGACCGCTTTAGATTGGCATTGTTCACTGGAACTTTAGCAGTCCATCTTTATGACAACATAGTCCACAACAGCATTCTCTTGATTTAAAACTTTTGAACTGTTGTCTCTGTAACAATGCTTAAACTCTTTTGTACTTTGGACTCCTTATTCTTGAAAGGTCTCTTTTCCTATTGTAGGCTTCCACTCACACCAATCAGTCTTTCACTTTGGAATCAGTTTGTGAATCCTCATTATATCTTCTGGGTGGCTTGCTGGTATATGATCTAGTAGGTGATCTTTGTTGTGGTTGAACTTCCACGCTGGTAGTCTCTTGTTCAGATATGTATCCAGCTTCTGCCATGTCCAATGGCACATATTTGCTCTGCATGTAAAAGTCCAACTTTTTTGTAACTTATATTGTTTCTTTAAACATGACTCTTCAAACTTTCTTGTAATTGGAATCCACCCTCTATAACCGTTATTCTCATGACAGTATCTGAGCTTTATGCACTTTATTGATTTTTAATCCAGCTTGCATATTCTTTCCTTTAGTATATGAACATAAGAAGTACTTCCAAATCTTCTTAGATGCTTTACACTTGACTTCCTTTTTTGACCAAATGATGTTATGGCTTTTAGGGCAACTTTTGAAGAACTGTTCTTTAAGTAGACAGATGTGGACATGGCTTCTGACCAAAACTGTTTTATCTAGGTTTGCATCTTTCAGTAACTCAGATTTGCTTAATACTAGGGGGTCATTCCGAGTTGATCGCTCTCTAGCAGTTTTTAGCAGCCATGCCAATGCATAGTCGCCACCCACGGGGGAGTATATTTTCGCTTTGCAGGAGTGAAAACAAGACCAGCCCTGTAGTTACTTATCCTGTGCGATGATTGCTGCGACGTGTGACACGGTAATGACGTCAGATACCCGCCCAGTAAATGCCCGGCCATGCCTGCATTTTTCCAAACACTCTCAGAAAATGGTCAGTTGACACCCAGAAACTCCCACTTCCTGTCAATCTCCTTGCGCTCAGCTGTGCGATTGGAATCGTCACTAGAACCAGTGCAAAACCACAAAGGACTTCGTACCCGTACGACGTGCGTGTGCATTGCAGTGCATACGCATGCGCAGATTAGCCTTTTTTTCACTGATCGCTACGCAGCGAACAACGGCAGCTAGCGATCAACTTGGAATGACCCCCTATAACCAATATTCAAATGAAGATCTATTCCATATTTCTAATCTGCTATTTTCTTTGCTACAGATTTCTCCTGTATGAAGTATATATCTGCTATTCTTGTGAAGTCATCAATAAATGTCATAGAGTCCACACATGTCTGAAAGAAGTATTTCAAATACTGCTGTATTGGTTGACTTTGGAAATAGTTGATGACAATCCAAATATGCAGCTTTCACACACAGGCTCCTCTGTGTTAGCCACTGACATTTATAACCATTCCATTCTGCAGCTTTTGAACACTGACATATATACTGTAAGGTAACCAAATCTTCTGTGCCAGAGTTCCAATGACTCTGACTCACTTGTCATCATTGCGTAGCAGTGCTTTGTATCAAGGACATAAATTTACTGGCAACTTGTACCTCTAACGATGATAGTCCAACGTATGTTTCTCACAATGCACTTTGACTTGTCATATTAAACTATGTGGCCTATTTTCTATAGGACACTAATGAAAATAAGATGTGTTCCCTTTTCTGGTACATAGAATACATTACAGATTTCTGTGACTTTTTTTATCCAGTCCTCAATCAAGCTTTAATTGTCCCAACTTTTGTGGCTGTCTACATTTGATTGATAATTCCTTGATTGTAATAGGGTTACACTCACTTATCCTGGAAAACTACTGCTCACTGCAGCTTAAATGTCTTGTTGCACCTGAAACGATATACCAAGAGTCTTTTCTGTGGTTATAGTATCTGTTACACTCAGGGCTGACTGATCCTGTCATCACATTTCTGGCTCTGCACAGTATACACTTTTCATTGTTTACATTGATTGCTTTGTGACCTATTTTGTGACAATTATAACACTTGCTATGCAGCTGTCTCAGTATTAAGGGCCTAATTCAGTAAGAATCGCTATTAAGACTGAAATTGCAACTTTCTCAACACAACTACTGCTAAAAATTCCGTGTGAATAGCAGCCCAGAAATAGTAAAATACACCCACCAATGCAATCGCAACTCTGAGTATGCATTAGCAGAAATGCGATTCATATGCATAAACCGAGTACCATTGATAGTTGCGGTTGACCCATGCCTACTCAAACTAATGCAATTGCAGTCGCACTGGGCACCATGTTTTCACCACAGAGATCGCAGCTGTCAGAAGCATGCCCCGAAAATGGCCATAACATGCCTGCGTTTTCTCAGGCACTCCCCACAAATGCCATGTTGCCTCCCACAAAAGGTCACTTCCTGTCAATCAGTTTATGGTCGTATTTCATTGGGACTGCGATTGCAGAGCAATTGCACTTTGGTCTCCATGCCAGCACAATGCGATAATTGTCAGATTTGCATTTTTGCAATTTAGTGATCCTTACTGAATTAGGCCCTAAATTCACAGGGTACATATTCCTTAAACTGTAATAACTTTGCTCTTGCTGTGTCTATTGTTAAGTGTGTACTACTTCCAAAACTACAACTAAGAAGCCAATGCATGCCTCAAGTTAATTCTTCTCATAAGACTACCATCATGATATACAGTTTGTAATGCAGTCCACATGTCTGGGCTTAGATTGTCTCCAGGATGTACTGTTAATTTCCACAGTCTCTGCTGCTTAAGTTGAAATGCCATGGCAAATTTCCATGTTGTGTGGTTTTCTGCACCTTTATGTTTCATGAACCCCATTATAGGTGTTATTTGTGTATATGTGCTCCTTACAGCCGTTACTCTGCTCTTCTTGTACTGTAAAATGTGTTTTTTGTGACAATTCAAATCACACAGTACTTGCTTCTTTGGGATGTAATCAATATCCCAGCAGTCGAGATCCTGCCGATCAGAATACCTATGTCGGGATCCCAATCGCCGGGAATGCCAACAGCATTGCCAGGGCAATTCCCACTCGTGGGTGTCCACGAAACCTATAGAGTGGGAATAGAACCTGTGGCGAGCACACCAGTCTAGCATTTGTAACAAACTTCCAAACCCTGGACCCAGGACCGGCTCTACCATTATGCAGATTTAGGCAGTTGCCAAGGGGTGCCGGCCACTGGAGGGCACCACGGAATGCATCTAGCAAAAAAATTAAGGATGTTTCTGTATGCGGGTTAGTAATGAATGTACAAATAGCAGGATGGAACACAATAAGGAGCATACAAATATACCATATGTATATATGTATGTGTGTATATACGCATGTATACACATACAGTTAAATGGATGTAGTTGGCCTCCCGGCAGCTGGGATGTTGGCGTTCAGAATAATGGCAACAGAATCCCGCACCTGTCAGAATGTTGACAGCCAGCATCCTGAATGTTAATATGATGGGGAGGGTTAGAGTTAGTCTGTGAGGGAGGGTTAGGTAAGGTTAATTAATTTCATACAAAATGTCAGTATTATGGTGGTCGGGATGCTGCTGTTGGTATTCTGACCTGTGGCATCCCGTACCTAACCCCAATTGAATATCCCAACCAGACCCCATATACAGTATTATACAGTATATAAAGAATAGACGGCACTCATTTACTTTTAAAGTTAAAGTATATTGTGAACAAAGTCACAAAACTTTGTGACTTGTTTACAGTATACTTTATCACTTTAAAAGTTCTAGAATGTTGTCCATTTTCTTTGTATATGTATAATGATGCAAGTCACCCCAGCCCACCTAGCGGCCATGTGCATCTTCCCTCCGGGAGGTAGTTGTGGTAGTGGGGTTTGCAGGTTAAGGGGCGCTAGGCTGAAGCTTTGTCCAGGGTGCAGAGAGACCTTACTCCAGCCCTGCCTGGACCACTTCTGTTTACACTCTAAATGCTTTGTTGCATCTTCTCCCACTTATGTGTTGAGGTATCCCTTCTTTATTAACCTTTTCTGGGTACCTATCAGCTTTTATGCAGTGTGCCTGGGACTTGTAGTAAGTAGTAACTGGATTATCTTGTGCGTGTGATCTCTTGTGTCCATTCCCATAACTGTTGGGAATGTGTGTGCAGTTTTGTAGATAACCAAATGACCAGTCCAATGACTTAACAAGGCTTTATACTTTATTGGCTCAAGTGATTGTACCGAAGTACTCAATGTTACACTGGTTGAATGACAGATGGAGTTGAGCCTGTAGTGGAGCAGGGGTGTAGGCAGCTCACCATCTGGTGACTGTCTTTTTGGTACAAGGAAATGGTACAGAATTTTTGGCGCAGTGGTCACACGCTGGTAAACAAGCAGGTCTCAGGAGCAAAGAGGAGGATGTCTGTCCTCCACCATGTTGCTCTTACACCATCTGACAAGATGGTGCCACACATACACAGATACACTATCAGTAGCCATCTTGGTTAGGAAATGAAGTTTCCCTTGAGGCGCCATTTTGTTGGAGAATGAGCAGTAGCGCATCCCATTTCTAACAGAAAAAATGCAGAGGTCCAAAAAAGTCAGTAATAAAGCTTAGATACCACTGGGCTGCTGGAAAAAAAAATGTTGTACAGTGTGGAATTTGGGGGTGGGAATTTTTCCTATAAATATTTCAGTCAGTGAATAAGGGTGGGATGTACTAACCTCCGCCGCCACGTTAATTGCCGTTTTCTCTGCGATCTGAGTTACCACTCCGCTGCCTGCCGCTACACCTTAGCTCCCCGTCTGCTTTCTCTTCTTCTCTCCCTCCTCATCACCGCCGTGGCCACTGAGTTCTCCTATCGCTGTAGAGCTCGCTCTGCGCTGCGCTCCCCCTGGCCGTTGGCGCATGCGCACGTCACTGCTTTTCCGGGCAAGCTGTGACAGGTGCGCAGGGAGCCTCCAGGATCCGGCGTCCAACAAGCCTGTGTGCGCATGCCTGGAAAAGCAGGGACATGTGCTCATGAGCCAACGGCCAGGGGGAGCCCAGCGAACAGCGAGCTCTATGGTGATAGGAGAAGTCAGTGGCCGTGGCAGTGATGAGGAGGGAGAGAAGAGAAAGCAGACAGGGAGCTATGGGGTAGCGGCAGGCAGCGGAGCAGTGACTCAGATCGCCGAGAAAACGGCAATTAACGTGGCGGCGGATGTTAGTACATCCCACCCTAAGTAAGTAATTTCCTAAGTTGTCTCATCTCCTCAATGTACATGCCATGGATGCCAGGCTGTGTGCCTCCCCTTCAACAGCTCCCCCTACAAGAGAGATGGAACAGACCTAGCACCACAAAAGAGGAAAGGAGACGCAGTGATAGACCTAGCACTGCAGAAGCGGAAAGGGGATGCAGTAAGTGTCGGAACAGGGGTCAAGGGATTGGAGAAAGCAGAGCAGGTGGTTGAGGGATGGGATGAGCAGCAGTCAGAGCCAGGGGCAGGACTGGACCATGGGGGGAGAAGAAGGTGCAGCGGAGCCATATTGAGCTGAACCAGCATATTCCAGAACTTTATATTAGTAAATAAAAGAGTAATTATAACTACAGCTATTTTTTTCACATGGGGTTGGTGGGGACAAAGTATACATTTGTGAATAGGGGTACTACTATGGGACATTAGAGAAACTAGGGAACACAAATAGGGCATACATTGGACAACTGCTGCAGAGAGAGGATTCTTTAGAAGCATTGGAGTGGGGCACCTTCAATTTTGCTATGAGACCAACAAAGTTCAGTTACACCCCTGGTGTTGCTAGTCTATGAACTATTCCAGTTTAATTCAGTTTCATTATATATAAGCCTATTACAGTCTATGTGGGGCAATCTCCAATAGAATAGAAAGTCATACACTGTCTGACTACAATGTAATAGTTCATAGTCTCCTTTGATGATAATCCCATTATTTCTCATGCTTGTCTGCGATGCAGTGTTAGGATTATGTTCCTATATTGTGCATACATCAGTTACAGTATATGAACCCTATTTTATAAAGCTTTCAGCACTGATACAAGTCATATGACACTTCTTAACTTTAGTCTATTATTTTTACCAATTTCTTTTGCATAAAATGACATTTATATCACCAATACTTCCTCATCTTCATGTTCCATCTTCAACAATGTCCATCCTTCAATTCAGCTTCTCCATTTTTCTACCTCTTTATACTTCAACTTTATATCAATTGTTTCTATTTTCATTTTTCCATAGGGTTTAAGCTTAAATTCTAAGCTTTTTTTTAGTTTACCTGTTGTGGAAACATTAGAAAAATATTTTGAACACGTGGTATAATATACCTGCAAAAATTAGAGAATCAGATTAAATCATTCCAATGGTTTGCACAAGGTTGCTTTCATGTATTTAGTGCTTCACCATTAATTACCAAAAAATGTTCCTCTACTATTTCTCACAAGTAGAAAAACAAGTATGTGTCCTTCATAAAATATTTGATACAAATGTAAGCCAAAAACAATGGTAGGAGTTTCTATAGTTCAGAGCTAACAGGACAGTCTATATGAGAGTCTCCCAGTGTGCAATATTATGCTAACAAATTCCTCATAAGTTACAGTAATTGCATTACTATGTATAGAGCAAGGGTAGATCAATTCTGAGGCATATTTTATTACAATTACTAAGGGTAGCATTTTTTAACATGGGTACTCAGTGATTCCCCAAGACTGGCATAAAACTTTCCTATCCACCAGTGTGGCCAATGGAAAGGTAGCATTAAATTCCTCTTCTGGTGTTAGTACTAGAACATCTACAGTAAAGGGGAAGCAGATATTTTTGCTAATTGTCCCCAACACCTCCAAAAAAGGGAGTACAGTATATATATATCTTAGTCAAAGTCTTGCTGGTACCACTTTCACATCAATAGCAAAGAAAGTTGTGCAAAAGATGGTAAATTAATCTCAGTTGATTTTGGTGTCTCAGCCCGGTACATTAACTCTCTCAACCAAAGCTTAGTAGCTTTGATTTTTCATTGCATTGTAGATAATATGCATCACATACATAAAAAAGGGCTGTTCAATTTGGGGGAGGAGGGGGGGCAATTCGATTTGGAGCAATGTTGGTGATGTACCATTGGAATAAATTGGAAACCTGAAGTATCTGACCTGAATATCAAATCATTAGTAAAATAAGGCATATATATTAATGCAGTTAACACAATCTTCTTAAAAGTTGCAACAAAGAAAATATGCATTGGACCCCCTCTTCTGCCCCACCCCATGTTCATAATATGCCACACAGCAGTGGGTATCAAGGAGATTAGCTCCATACTTCCCATTGACTGTCTAATGGTTGGATAATTGCAGACTACCTTCAGCTAACTGTGTTAATTAATTTGTGTTGCATCTATATGATACATTGTGTCTATATGATTTATGTTACTGTTAAACTTTGCAACCTTTGGCCACAGAACAGAACATTCCCATTGCACTCAGATGTGGCAAAGTGACTGCTGTCGAGGAGTTTCTAATTACTGTAGTTGCTATTTAATTGCTTAAATCCAATAATCACATTTAATTAGTAGCTCTGCAAGTACACACTATAAAAAAAAATTCTAAAAGCTATAACCACAATAACCACAAGGATAACACCACTGTGGATTTTAAGGATACTGTAATAGTTGCATTTCATTAGTTCCACTGCAAGCATACAGTTGCACATGCAAAGGTGAATGCAATAGTGTATAATGTACACCTGACTCCTTGAGATGCATCCAATGCAGCATGCACATGTAATTATGTTGTTTTTTTGTATTACATCTGCATTATTTCATACCGAGCATCCAGCTGTATTTGAGGCTATTGTGTCGATTTGTTCACCAGTGGCAAAGCTGTAGAGAGAGAAGCTCACAACTCACCTACCTTTCTCAGAGGTTTTCTCTATTGCTCTTCATGTCAGACTGAATGTTGTATTGTTACTTTTGTTTTGTTTGTTTGATTTATGCATACTTTAATTATTACTGAAAATACATGAGTTAGAAATTACAAAAAAATAGGTGAAACACAAAAGTTTGCCCTTTAAGTTGTCTCTTTCGTACAACACATTTAGCACATAATCATAAGAGTAGACATAAATGTAGAAGTTATGTTTTTGGAATGTTGCAAAACCATTAGCAATAGGGTTCTTATGGCAATACACTTATCAAACACATACATAACATCGGTCTATTACATTATAGTCTGGGTATTACCACTTTTGAATGGCACATATTAAGGCAGGCCTGGCCAACCTGTTGTGAAACTATACATCCCAGTATGCCCTGCCACAGTTTTACCACTCCCTAATAGTAAAACTATGGCAGGGCATGTTGGGACTTTTGTTTCCCAACAGCTTGAGAGCCACAGGCCTGTATTAATGGAACATACATTCTCTCTCCAGACTCCATTCAAAATGGATACTTCATTTTTTTGCAAGAATTTTGAGCCAGTAGAGGGAAAAGAAACTCATATATGCAATTGGTTTTGGTATAATGTTTTTCTTTTTTTCCTTTTTTTTTTTTAAATACATTTTAGAAACCTGTTAAAATGATGTTCTTATTTTATTTATTTTTTCTGCGCACTATTTGGTAATGTGACTCAGAGTTCTTGTGGCTTTTTAGTATATCTCTGCCCACTTGTGAGGCATAATTATCATAGTAATTTATTTGTCAAAATTATAAGTCCTAAGAATCCATGGATCGAACCCACAAATTTTCTCCATAGATTGTTATTGCAACAGCAACATCCAGTAATTTTTGATCAATGGGGACTACAACACGACTATATATTTAGAATAGAAAAACTATATTTTTTATAGAAGAGTATATCTAAAAGTATTTATAATCATTACAATATTAAAATTAATGTAATTATAATGTTCTTGAAATAGGGAAGAAAGGATATGTAAAGCTTAAACGTCTCCTTCTCCTCTGAAAGCAAAGCAGAAAAATAAAATCATGTACAGTAAAATGTAAGTTTCTAAGTAAAAATAAAAGTGGAATACATATACATTTTTCAAATAACAGATCCAAGATATTCTTAGGAATGGATTTAATGCACATTATTATTCATGTATTCTCATTAATTTGGCATTTGTTACCCTACGCAAATAAAGGTTTCTATGTATTTTCTTAATATGAATTGAAACTGCAATATTATTTCCATCCTGAGAATAAAATCAAATATTACCCATTAACTCCAGTTGAACCGAGTCACTGTCCGCCATTGTGTCATGGAAAATAACTGAATATTGTAAATAAATATTTTACAAATGATTTAAACAGCACAATGAGATCTACAAAATATACAATCCTTTCAAAATAAGTAAATAGCATAATGTACCATTAGCTGTAATGAGCTAATAATTACTGTTTAAATGTTTCTGTAATATTTACCAATAAACATAAAATTTGGGTGCAATAACCGACACAGATTGGACTGATCAGCTTAAAGAAATAAACAAGCAGCTCCCATATGATAACCTGGTTTGTTATCCTTTCAAAACTACTAAATAGTAACAATATTGCTACAATTACAAGAAGGGAGCGCTTAAAAGTATCAAGTAAAAAAAAGTTTCATTACATATCATTGCAATTTACGATGTACACAATTAATAAAATCACAAATATTCTTACAAAATATTCTGCTGCTCAGGTATATTACCTTAATAAACTAAAGACAGCAGATAAACATGTTAGGGACTTCCAGCAGGAGCATTCATTCTACTAAATTGCTGCCTACTATATAACCCTGTATGGACTAACTGTTGCCGTGTTCTCCCTTCCTTACCAATTTACATTAAAGGACGGAGCACCAGCGCTGAGCTTCGGCTGTGTCTGAGGGCCTAATTCAGACCTGATCGCAGCAGCAAAATTGTTCTCTAATGGGCAAAACCATGTGCAATGCGGGTAGGGGGGGAGCATATATAACATGTGCATAACCTAGTCCTGAAGCTGCTCCTCCATCCCCATGCCTCATGCTTTGAACATCTGTGCTTTGCTTACATACTGCCATCAGGCTACCTCCCTCTTGCTTGCACCTCATGTCCTCTGTCTGTCGTCCCTTCCCACTAGATTGTTAGCTCTTCAGAGCAGGTCCCTCTTTCCTCTTGTTGTTAAAGCCCTCTTCTCGACACATTTCACTCATAGCTCTCTCTTACTTAGCGACCATCTTTACATGCTTTTTCTCCTGCTGATAAAGGCTCATCTCTATCTATGGCCGCCAGCCCCAAGTAGTACGATGATTACTCCCTCGCTACTTACATATTAGCTGTATTATGTTTTGAGAATTGTGGTGCTGTTTGTTACCTGTACTCTATTTTGTTATTTATTTACTGTAATACTAAGTTTTGTCCTTTGTACGGCGCTGCAAAACACTTGTGGCACCTTATAAATAAAATGTAATAATAATAATAATAATAATAATGTGCAGAGAAATTTCGATTTGGGTGGGTTATTTTGTTTCTGTGCAGGGTAAATACTGGCTGCTTTATTTTTACATTGCAATTTAGATTTCGGTTTAAACACACCCCACCCAAATCTAACTCTCTAAGCACATGTTATATCTGCCCCACCTGCACTGCACATGATTTTGCCCATTAGAGAACAATTTTGCTGCTGCGATCAGGTCTGAATTAGGCCCTGAGATTGTCTCCTGCAGCTCAATACCTCATAAGTGCCTGGAGCCACTATTACATCAGACTTTGGCTGCCACAAATTACATCAGTGGTGCACGGTGTGTGTTACATTGGATGATGTGCACTTCTGAATAATTTATAGAAGGGAGGTTGAGCATGATGCAGTCATACTTTCTATCATACTAACTATATACTGCAGCTGACAATATTGTAAAGGATCTGTTTGTCATATCTACACCAGGGACAAAAATGCAGAACGTTTTGCCCTATTACATTGCTATATGTGGGAAGATTTAATTAATTGAATCACTTAATTGTGACTTTAAGGTAATACACCTTAGAAGCATTATTATTAAGGTAATATACTTGAACATTTATTAATGTTTGTGTACATTATAAATTGCAATGATATGTAATTAAATTATTTTTTGCTTGATACTTTTAAGCGTTCCCGTCTTGTAATAATAGCAATATTTTTACTAATTAGTAGTCTCTGTAATATGCCTACTTGCTCACTATATAAGGCTGAAGCAGAGGTAACCGAATTAATACAACCAGAATGCAGGAGGAATTTGCATTCACTGAAAACCCTGCAATTGCAATATTGCATGTATATGCAAAGCTATAACTATTATAAGTTGTGCTCAGGTTACCACCAGTAGCTTATGTGCCCAGTTTATGCCCAGGATATAACATAAAGGTATGCCCATATTTCTTGCAGTTTGTTTTGATAGCAAAATATACAATTGCCAAGGCATTACCAAAACTACTAATACTGTAGCTGTTCAATCAGAAACTACTCCCTGCTTAAAAGATTAAACATATTGTAGTGCCCGTGCAATGAGGAAAACACCAATTACCATCAGTAATGCATTCATAAACAATTAATGAGAAGCTGTTTGCTAGCTGGCAACCATATAATCCACTATTTGCATCTGCATTTGACCACTGACAAATAATACCAATCCCCCAAGTATATATGCATCTGTTCACAACTGCACAAACAGCCATAGCTGTACTAGAATGCCCCTTCCCTCCCCTGTCCCGCCTCTAAAGACACAGGCTGGTGTAAGTGCCAGACTTCTGCAAATCTACATACAGTAGATGCAGGTGCCCAATTTTCTGGGCATGCCTAAAGTGATTTCATGTAAGCCATGCTATGCTTCCTGGAGTAATCTTCACTTTGCATCAGGCCCTTTATGTTTTAGAAATGCAAGTAAAGTGTTAAATATAAAGAAAATTCCAGAAAAAAATTCCACTTTAATCAATACTTTTATATATATTATGCAGCCATGTTTTAGGAATTTTATTGTAATAAACATACTGGGTTATTTGTTTCCCAATAAAACAAGAGAGTTCTAATCTATAGCTGCAAAAGGCAACTTTATATAGAATGATGTATTATGTTTAACTGCTAATTAATGTGCCTATTGACCTGTTTCTAAGGTTTTTGTATTTGATTTTCCAGTAAGCTCAATATTCCAAATTAATTATAAGAAGGACACCCTTCTGCTGCCAAATTTTAAAAATGAATACTGTCTCTTTAATGAACAAAAATCCCAGTATAATGTAATACCAATGTTAATGCCAATAAGTAATAATAACATATAGCTCTGATTGTGTAGAATGACATTTGGCTTAGCAGAATTAACATATTGCAAAAAATGTGGATTTTCCCTATTTCTGAAAATAAGACATAGGAGACATGGTAATAACCTGTACCACAAGTATACAAAAATAAAAACCATTATTATGATTTGCAGAAATATTGTTTAGTATTTTGTTTTGTTTTTAACCATTTTAATCATGTATGTATAGGCATACAGTATGAAGGGAAGTGGTTAAGGATAGTGGTTACAATGGGTGCAAGATGCAAATTCATTCTGGCAAAGTAAGATGCAAACAACTCAAGCATGCTCAAATCTGTGCCATACAAATATTACCAATGGCAAAGGGATGGAATGTAATCTGACTGTATCATACATGATTATTATTGTTTAATTTCAAATGCAGGTACTTGTCTGCTTGCAGTTGTAGAGCAGTCTCCAAAAGGGAGTGCATGTGTCACTGCTGCACTGGAAGTACTTAGTTAAAAGAAAACACATTATACAGCAGTAGCCATTCCTTTGAAATTAATATAAAAAAAAAAACATTTCAGTAAAAGCAAATACAAGGTATAGCAGATTGAGAATTAAAAAGACAGAACAGAAACAACAGACATACAATTAAGATTTAAGCATTAATGATATAGGAATTGTTGATTAGACATAAAAGGCATCAGGCATAACATATATTATGAGAAATCAAAACTGGTAAATAAGACCATAAACACTGTTAGCTTCTGTCGAAAATTGCATTTTAAATAAGGCAAGGTATTACATGTAGGGAAATCAAGATATTTAGGGTTACATCAATAGTGGAGACAGGTATTGCTGGAAATCCCAATTCGAATCCCTGTGTTGGTGTATTGTGAGAAATGAAATGAACTGTTGGTATATTGACCGCATCCAGTTGGTGGTATAAGTTTATGGGATGGTTGTTTTAGTGCCTGTAAGGAAAGCAGGGAATACTACCTTAGTTTTAATCGGTTATTTATGAAATTGACAAATATCTGGGCATGCAAAGCTATACTTTTTGAGAAAATGCAACTATATGTCAGATCCTGATATGCCAACCAATAATCAATTTTTCCTTTGGACTTGTTTGGGAAAATTCAGTAAAATAATGTATAAAAATGACAGATTTTAATGGGAAATGGATTTTTTTATGTAAACTCAAAAAATGTACGCATTTAAAATGTATGAATATTTATTTGTATGTGCATGTAATCTCCTGCATAAACATAATATAGAAATCCAGAGCTATTTCTTCATTCTCTCTCTTTTGTGCTACACTAGCAGCAAATGAATATATTTCTTACATAAGTATATTTCTACTGCAGCAACACATAAAAAAATATATATTTAACTTTTATAGATATAAATTATATATATTTTCTGGTTTGAGAATTGGTTTCATATTTTCATACAAAAATAATAAATTATTATTTATGCTGAAAAACTGCTCTTGAAGATATTTTACATTTAGGTTCCGTCACCAGATGCTACTGAATAGAAAGGTATTTGCTACCTAGAGCAGATTTTGGGAGTCATACAGTATATAACCTCAATAAGGGGTGAATTCAATTATACCTCATAATTTTACGGGAGGGTGGGGGCAGGGAATGGTGTTAGCCTCAAGATATTTCACTTAAGACTATTCAATTGCAGCCTATTTTCTTCACTCGTTAAATTATGTTTTTTGGTGTTAACACATAGAACCCGGGATAAATTAACACTGCCTTGGCTCGCAAAAAAAAAGCTATTTAACAGGGATTTTTTTTTTTAAACCTACTCGGTCTTGAAAAATAAAGTTAAGTGTAACCTGTGGGCTGACTTCTGGGATCAACTAGCCCACAATAAATTTCTGCAGCTATTTGAATTCTACCCTAAGTGTGGAAGTGGTTAATAAAGAGTTATTATTTGCATCACAAATATAATTTAAAGATTAAGGAATGACTGATATGCATAGCAATGAAAACTCTTTATGTGCGTACATATAAGCTTATAGTACTGTAGGTAAATAAACTGACATCAGTTTTTCATGAAAGATAGGCAAAATGTTAAACTAAGAGCCAACATGAGATGTCTTTGAATACAATTGCATTGAAATTTTAAACAAACAGTATAACCAGAGAAATATTGCTTACATTCATATCACATAGTTATTCTGTACCTAGCCTAGAGGTCTTAACACCTGGGAAACTTTTCTAACTAAGATCTAAAGGTTTGTTGATTGACATCATCAGGAGGAAAGCAATTAACAAAACCCTCCAAAATATTAGTAACAAAATAAAGATATGTTGTTTATTTCTTTAGTTTGATTAAAAAGGTATAAATCAGTTGGACAGCTAGACCTAATTTTTATGGGTGTGGTATAGAAAATCTACAGTTATGAGATAGAAAGTCAATAGGTCAACAATATATGATCGACAGGCATTAGGTCAACATGGTCAAAAAAGGTCAACATGTAAAAGGTAGACAGTAAAAAAAGGTTGATAGGTACAAAAGGTCAACAGAGAAATGGTCAACACAAAAATATAGGGTTTTTTGTGTCATGTTGTATGTTTCACCTCCTGTGACCCAATAAGTGATAACATAGATGCTCACCATGCTTTGGACAAGGTTCCTTACTCCACTACCGCTGTGCTTGGTACAGGTTACTATTCCCAATTGTAGTCCATGTGAATGGTAAACCAAGCACAAGTTGAAAAAAAACTGTGATAAACCTTTTGACCCTGTCAACCTTTTGACCTTGTCAACCTAATGTCTATCGATTATATGGTGTCTACCTCTTGACTGTCTATCTAGAGTACAGTGTCTATCCATAGTCTGGATACCAATTTCTATGGGCAATTTCTAGTTTTAAGATTGATTTATCAATTAATGTATTAATGGATTTGTTTTGTCCATGGAAAAGCACCAATTTTTTAATACTGACTCTATGTGAAGTACATTATTTCCTTACTCTATATAATTTTAAGTCTGACTGCCAATATTAATTACATTATTGTGAACTGTATAAATAGATACGTATGGCATAAAAAATGAGCAGAAAAAAAGACAAGATTTCCAGGTTTAGTAGAACGTCATAAAGGGAGGGTGATTAGTATACTATGCTGATGGAATTGCATCAAGTGCTTACATGCATCTGACATGCAGTAATATGTGCCTGGAAATGATATGCGGCCAACCATGGTAAAATAATTAATTTTTATATAATTAGAATATAATAAATAAGCATCAATTTTGTCAATACAATGACACAATCAATGTTCCACATTTTTACGCAGAAGCAAAAAGTGCAAAAGAAACAAGTAAACCAACTAAAAAGTCTTATTTACCAGTAAAACCATAGGAATATACAGCAGCTCCACAGTATTCCAAAGTATTACTGTATTATTTTGACAATCCAAAGTACCATTTATTGATATGATGTATAAGACCTTGCTACTGTTATGATGCAATATGTAAAAAGGTGAATGGACATGAAATGGACATGACACGTATTATACCCATCACAACACATAAAGAAAAGACTGTTGATTGGCCTTTGCCCAGCAGAGGTAGATAAAGGTTATAACAAACTGTTTACTGACCATATATACAGGTACTTAAACAGTAGATCAGTTGAACAAGAGCTCACCCGGTAAGTGCTTTTCATACATTGCGACCTCTTTTTGCTCTTTTCTATAGAACTAATGTCCCACTCAGTTATTGCTCCACTATATTTAAATACACTTTCTACCTAAAATCTACATTCTACCATTATTTAAGGCTTTTTATATTATTCATTCTACAAGTCTTATATTTGCAATATGTAAATGAAGATACAATATGCCCCACCAACGATAAAAAGCACCATGTATTCCCACACAAATCTCTTTAAAATTGTTCATAAAATAACACAGCGCTAAACTACAATAAATTTTTTGCTATTTTCCCCCAATGCATTTTATTCTTATTGCGCTATTATGTCGAAATTCCTTAATTTCATGTATCAGCACAATTTTTTTATGAGTAAGTAGGTTTTTTAAAGTGAAAAATGCATAGTATTGGTTCTTCTGATGTATCTCAGGCAGTAGATTACACAAAGATAACTGTATAAAAAGGGGAAACTTATAGTAAATAAGTTGTGTTTGCTTTTAAAATGCTTTCCTTCATATCCCTGCTACACAGCAAACATTTTTGAAGTGCACTTTCCAAGTGTAGAAAGAGAATAGGAAGGAAATGAAGTTTCATTATTTTCACAGCCCTTATAAATTTACCTTCCTTTGATAATACTACAAACTGTAACACAAACAACCAAAAATTAACTGTGTAACGTATTATTAATACTAAGATATATAACTGTCTATATATCTATAAATATTTATATATATAGAAATTTTATATATATATATATATATATATATATATATTATGGGCAGCCTCCACTTACACGCATTGAGACTACAAATAGACTTCATAAACAGACATTCACAGATGCGTACATAAGTTATCCTGCACATTTCTGGGCTTTTGTTGCGCTAGTTTTTGGACATGGACTATAAAAAAAAGAATCAATTTTGAATTAAGCAAAGTTAATATTCATTGCTTCTAACTTGCCATAGTTATTTATATTTAAATCTGCTCATGTTGCTTGGAGACACATACTGTAGGTTTATTTATAACGTAGTTTAATGCTTTCTCACAAAGACTGGGATGGGGCATCTCCAATGCACCGCCAAGTTTATGTTGCCAATAAATGACAGCTAATACATGCCGTAATACTGGCTCTTATCTCTATCTACTGATAGTACAGCACACTGATTTGATTCGATTCTACTAGAAAATCTTAAACCACTTCAAAGCCATGAGCAGACAATGACCACAGCACTGACTTTGAGCTGAATATGTCGGCCTCTTCATTTTACCAAGCTACTGTAAGAATAAATAAACTAAGAAATAAAAAAAAAGGCCTCTCTGGGACCTGTAAGCAACACTTTCTATATCTTCATGATCTTCGTAAACACACACGTACTATATATAAATATATATATAGTGTTTTCTTTGATTAAAAACACTGTAGCTATAGCAGAAATTAAAACATAATTCACAATGAGTGCAAAATGTAACCTCCAATGTGAAGGCCTTCAACTATTATTACTCACTGAGCTTAACTGGTTCAACATACTGAATTTTAAAGGCTGCTCCTGTTCAACTGACCAGTGAAAAACTGGACATGTTTGTTTAAATTGGAACTGAAACAACACAGTTTGTTATAGGCGCACATAAAAATGGGATAACTGTCCAACTTGTGAGTGTTGTTTTCACTATTTTTACCCTCTCCCAGCATTTGCCCACTCAGTTCACTTGTGCAACAGTGATAGAAACACCCCACATTGTAGGTGTACCCATTACTCATAATTACACATTTGGAACTAAGCTGACTCTGTTATTGTTTGTTATGATACTGTTTTTTCGTAGTTTTTTTATTTTTGTTTTTTTGCTTCAAGGAGATGGGTAAAACAATATGGGCAGACTTGATGGTATTGTTGTTATTTTTGCTATGTTTGTAGTCATAGCAGTTCTGCCTTAAGACTAGAAATTGACAGGACATAAAAGATGAGTACAGACAATGGCTAGAAATATATAGACAGTGAAAAGACTTGTATAGCTTTGAGAAACCATCCCAAAAATAAAATCCTGTATTAACAAGTGCAAAATCAAACCAAAAAATCCATACATTAAAACACAGTGTATAAAATGGTGTGAGAAATTTAAGTCACCATACAGCCTTTTAGTCAATAAAAAGCTGTCCCATTTTGTCCTTGAAGTTCGGATCCTGGCCCATCTCACCATTTTTGCACACACTGACTTGTAAAAATTGGTTGTAAGGTACAAGCACCTCGTTTCTTTTACATGTAACTGTTGCGGTTTGCTGGAGTGGGCCAGTGCCTTGTCTATCCAATTAAATATTTCCAATTGTTTATTCCTCATTTGTTGAATGGTCTTCCAAAATTCTTATGTTTTCAAAACCCAGTCCTGTAGAGTTTTGTGCTGCTGAAACTACTAGTACAGTATGCAATAGTATCAGTACAAGAACACACAGTTTCAGTCTGCTGTTACACAGTCTGGATGCTGATGAAGCTGTAAGTGACGTCCTGTGACACAACATTGAGTCATGTGGTTTTTGAGTCCCTTTGGATTCGTTATCTGTTGATAATTCCCATCTGACATCACAGCATTCTGGCTCTGCATTGGTTGGATAGTTTTCATACAGCCCTACAAAACAAATCAAAATTATTTCATGTGTTTCAACTCAATAAATTATTAACGACTACACAGCAAGAATAATTTAATCTTGATAAATTAATTTGTCTGTACAATATACAGCACACATAGCAGCAACAACTTCAAACAATCCAGATGTTAACTGGAAGAAGGAAGCAATTTATTTAGCAATAAATCTTACTTCATTGATATTATAGCATATATTATTTAGATATATATTATTGTGCTTGTTGTTGAAACTTTATTTTCTTTATGCTATTTGTACTGTACTCTAACTCCCAGCTTCTCAGTAGATTACTATAATCTGATTAGAGTAACAAGAATATCACTAATGTTTTTCCGTCTATACAGAATGAATGATTATGAGGTATTCAGATGTTATTAGCTATCTTACATTCAGGGCTGGATTAAGTCTACTGGGGACCCAGGGCCTTTAAGAGAAGTGGGCCCCCACCCACTTCTCCACCCCCTCTCTTTTGTCAGTACTGCCTCCACTCATCATACAGCCCGCCTTCACTATGGGGCCTCACAGTGCAATAGTGTGCTCTGGCTGGCAGTGGGGTACTCAGAGCATACAGCCTGCACCACTGGTCTTGTCGTCTGGTACACCCACACTTACATTCTGCCCACCCCCACTCATTGTACAGCCTACCACCACTACAGGATTGCACAGAGAAAGGGGAGCCCTCTCAATAATCGATCTCTGCTTACAAGGTGGGTCTTTACCTGCAAGGGATAGATTAGCTAGTGATTGTTTGAATGCACAGCTGGGAGAGTGTTCCTACCTGATCAACAACAGAGCTAGGGGGAGAGTGGTTACAATGGCAGTAGATTCTTATGTTTAAGTTATATGATTGTTTCACTGGGGTTATTTAGTAGGCAGTATTATTGTTAAAAAAGTGGCTCTGTTTCCTCTACCAAGAGGAACAGTAGAACAAGATGTGCATGTCTGTGCCAATTGTTGAACTGCAACATCTGCACACAACCAGAAACTACAGTAACTGGTTACAAATGTTCTATAAGAATGAACAATCTCAATAACAGTACTTATCACTGACGGGGAATGTAAAATCTTCTGCCCACAGCAACTATCTTCTAGATGTCATTTACATTCAAGTACATTATATATAATGATACGCATAAGCCATTTGGCTGCATTGGGCAACTTCTCAACTCTTTATATTTCATCTAGAATTTGTTATAATATTGCATTAAACTTTTGCAACATAATACCAAAATACTAGTCTCTTGACTACAGTACTTCAGAGAACAATGTTTTGCTAATTTATTTCATATCAGTGGGTAACACAGAATAGCAGAGTGGATTACAATGTTCTCAGCTAGACAGTGAATTATTTTTTATTCTTATTATTCTTATTATTATTATCCTTTAATTATATGGCGCAAAAAAATGTCTATACAGCTGGAGATGGTTTCTCAAACTGTATAACCTGGCGCTTTATATGATTAGATTAATAAATTAAAAAAATTTCAAAAAAGTATAACAGCTAAGGAGCTGCTGAGCAAAAACAGCTGGTTAGACTGAAAGAATATAAATACAACAAAAGAGAAATATGCTCTGCGCTACAAATTTATTGGTAATTAATTAAATAATAAATTAATTAATCAAGTGCAGTCTAGCAGGGTGAATAATTGACTCAATGCAACTATTTTATGTCACAAAAGTTTATATCAAATTGTCAAACTCAACGAATACAAAGAATCGGTTTACATAGAAAACATATTAAAAGGACACATATATCCTATCTTTATAATGTGCACATTAAAGAATAATAATGTGTCTAGCCTAAAAATGTGCTGATTCTAACAGCAGACTGTAAAATCACTGTTAATTTAAACAGGGAAAAAGCTCTTTGTGGTATCAACTTCTAAAAACACTGGCGTCCCAGTGTGATTATAGATGGTATAACTCCGCAATAGGTTAAAGTTACTTTAGGTATGTATGCCGTAATAATTACCACCGTGCTGGTTCCTGAGTGATGCTGCAGGGTCCTGTGTGAAATGACGCCCCTTTCTCACATCTGAGTGTGATTGATTGAACACTCACACAGCACGGATCAGCTCCTTGTGTTTGAAATTCCCGCACTCCGCTGGTTACCTTCAGTATAGCCATTTCAACTGGGCAAAGCCATAGCCGCAGCTGCCTCTGGATAAACAGACCCGCGAGACGGACACCCACGGACCCCCGCAGTGAGGTCGAGTCAGTGCCGGCTAAGTGGAGCAATACAGCCATCTATCCACGGACCCCCGCAGTGAGGTTGAGTCAGCGCTGGCAAAGTGGAGCTACACAGCCACTCATACATACACGGACCCCCGCAGTGAGGTCGAGTCAGTGCCGGCTAAGTGGTAGCCACACAGCCATTCACCGAATCATCTATCATACGGGTGACGTTCTCCGCTGTGAATTTTCTGTAGTCAGCCACATTCTGTTGAGGACTGACGGCCCTGAATTTAGTTACAATTTATCACAAGCGGGTCAGTTTCACATTGATCATCAGAGACACCAATTGCAGCACCATGTCTTACCCCGTGTAATTTCACACAGGACCCTGCAGCATCACTCAGGAACCAGCACGGTGGTAATTATTACGGCATACATACCTAAAGTAACTTTAACCTATTGCGGAGTTATACCATCTATAATCACACTGGGACGCCAGTGTTTTTAGAAGTTGATACCACAAAGAGCTTTTTCCCTGTTTAAATTAACAGTGATTTTACAGTCTGCTGTTAGAATCAGCACATTTTTAGGCTAGACACATTATTATTCTTTAATGTGCACATTATAAAGATAGGATATATGTGTCCTTTTAATATGTTTTCTATGTAAACCGATTCTTTGTATTCGTTGAGTTTGACAATTTGATATAAACTTTTGTGACATAAAATAGTTGCATTGAGTCAATTATTCACCCTGCTAGACTGCACTTGATGAATTAATTTATTATTTAATTAATTACCAATAAATTTGGAGCGCAGAGCATATTTCTCTTTTGTTGTATTTAATTATATGGCGCCACAAGGGATCTGCAGCACCCATTACACAGTACATAATCAAATGAGCAAACAAGAAAACAGCACTTACAATTCCAGACCATATAGGACAGGTATAGAAAACCAGGGGTTAGGTGCCATCAAAGGGAGTATGGAATATAAGATAGTGTAAGTAAGAAAAGGAAAGGCACATGAGGAAAGAAGACCCTGCTCGTGTGAGCTTACAATCTAAAAGGGCTGACAAACCGGGGTGACACAGAAGGGGTAGACAGTGAGCATAGACATGAGGGTTAGGAGGAGAGTTGGCTGGGTTTGGTGAAGAAGTGGGTCTTGAGAGCCCGTTTGAAGTTTGTATGCACACTTATGCTAATTACAAAGGGAGTCATTTATCAACGAGTGATAAAACTTGTTGTGAATGATAAAACTCATTACATATGATGAATGGTCCCAATTGTCATGTGTTTGAAAAATGACAGTTTAGAGCTAATTGGCTAGATCACCATTTATCATATACAATTCACAATGAGTTTTGTCACTTGTTGATAAATGGGCCCCAAAGTGTCATATTTATAAGCAAGCAAGTGTTCGCTGGTATTATTAGTGGTTAGAGTATTATATAGGAACAGTCTTACTGATAGAATTAAGAGTCAGTGGAGAACCTTAAATGCACAATATATTGTGGCACCAAAAGAGAAAAATGATGTAGTTTAATAATACTACCTGCACTTATAAGTGCCACAATCCATATGAAATTCATTATCCCCTCTACAAAGAGGTAATTGTGATATTGAGGGGTGTAAGACTAATTATAATAAACCCTCATGACGATATTATACAAGCTGCACTATATAGTATACCTGTATACAGGAACGGTCCTTGGTGCGGGCAAGCAGTGCCTTTGCCCGGAGCGCTGCGGCCTGGGGGCGCGGCCGCAGTTACCCCGCAGGCACCACCGCCTGCCCGCACTCCGCTCCCCGCTCCACGGCTGCAGCAGACACCGTGGGCTGTGTGGGCGTCCGCTGCAGCCGGCTCCAGGCACAGACACTAGAGGTCGTTATTGACCTCTAGTGTCTGTGCGGCGCTATGGGAGAGACGTCATTGACGTCTCTCCCATAGAGAGGAGCGGGCGGCCAGACTGACGGAGCAGCAGCAGCAGCAGAAGAAGCAGGAGCGGGGCAGTGGTAAGTATTGTTTTTATTATTTTGTGTGTGTGTGTGTGTTTGTAAGCTGGGGGGCACAGCGACAGGGGGCAAATAAAGAGGGGGCACAACAACTGGGGGCAAATAAAGAGGAGGCACAAATACTGGGGGTACATAAAGAGGGGGCACAACTACAGGGGGCAAATAAAGAGGGGGCACAACAACTGGGGGCAAATAAAGAGGAGGCACAAATACTGGGGGCACATAAAGAGGGGGCACAACTACTGGGGGCAAAATAAAGAGGAGGCGCAAATAAAGAGGGGGCACAACTACTGGGGGCAAATAAAGAGGAGGCACAAATACTGGGAGCAAATAAAGAGGGGGCACAACTACTGGGGGCATATCTACAGGGGCAAATCAACTGGGGGGCACAGCTACTGTGAGCATAACTGGCCACGCCCCTCCCCTATGAAGCCACACCCCTGCACACTAACTGTTTTGCCACGGGGGGGGGGGGCGCCAGTGGTAACTCTCGCACTGGGCGCCACAAGGGGTAGAACCGGCCCTGCCTGTATACCAATCATCCTAAATTACTGCAATATAGACGCTAGGGGCACTGTATAAAACAATATATTTTGTTTACTTTATAATTATTAATTTCTTCATACTATTATATTTGTGTTTTAGTATTTCACTTCCTAGACACTATTTTATAGTCAGTCAATAGATGTTATGTTTTAATCCACATCACACTACTTACATATAGATCTAGCATTCACTTGTTGGATTCTGGAGTACCTCTGCTAAGAGTTGAGAGTGCTATGTATTACATAGCTCCACATTTAAGGCAAAACAGTACCTGTCAGGTCTTAAAAAATGCTAAAGTGGAGACGGATAAAGAGAGATAAAGTAACAGCCAACCAGTTCCTAACTGTAATTTTTTAAACACAGACTGTAACATAGCAGTTAGGAAGCGGATTTACTGGGACTTTATCACTCTTTATCCGTCTCCACTTCATCACTTTTTAAAGCTTAATACATTTGGGCCTAAGTCTAGTGAAACTTCTTTTTCATGGTGTGTGGTTAGATACATCCACCACATGTGTATTACAGAACATACAAGTGACTCCCTGTAAGATCAGAATAATTATTTTTGTATTGGCACTGGTTCCACATGCTAGTGTGTATTATAGTAGAGCTGTACATGGGTAACCCCAGGTATTAGGCTAGGGAGATGGAGGAGAGATACCAGCAGCCTTAAGATGTATCATGATTAGATTTATCATGTACTAAAGCAATGATGTAGGTGGGTACTCTCACACACTATTAACAATTTTATTGTACACATCATTATTAATTTCTAAATAATACTGTATGTGTTAGAAGTCATGCACTGTTGTGGTCAGTAGGATTTGAACCTATGAGTTAATGCATAGTGAGTTGGTATGCCTGCTGATTGATACTTCTAAGCTGCCCATACTACAGTATCCACCTACTTCCTCTATTCAGAATCTTGGTATATAAGATTCTTGGTTTCTTGGTTTCTGTCAGCATCCGGAGTCTTACCGGTACGCTGGTGCCGTGGGTCTGGCTTCTCTGGTGGTGTGCGGGCAGCAGCGGAGGTGGGCTGCTGCGCCGGGTCCGTGGGCAGCAGTGGCGGCGGTGAGGGGGTCCGCTCGTAGCAGCGGGACGCCGCTACAGTGGGTCGCTCTTGCTGAGCCGTTGCCAGGAGACCAGAGGCAGTGAGCAATGTGGCTTTGCAGAAAGGTCTGCATTACTGGGCGCCGCCATGATGGAGACCAAGTTTTAAGCATAGTTCCTGTTTCCTGTTTCTTCCAGCCAATCCAGGGGAAGCTCTCCCTATAAAAGGGGGCTGGTTTAGGACAGGGACGCCAGTGCTTCAAGTTACAACCCTGTTGTAGGTGCTTTAGCCTGTGCTCCCAGGATCCTTGTCGTATTCTGGTTACTCCTGCTCCTGCTTGGTCGGTTCCCTATTGCTGCTGCAGTCCTGCCGTTCCTAACCTGCTACTGCCTGTGGTAGCGCTCCTGGAAAACCTGGTCCAGTAAGACACTTTGAGCACAGTTGGCCCCATGTCTTCTGCCTCGTCTTTCAAGCCACACTCCACAGATCTACTTCACCAGCCACGTCTTTGTACCACCTACCACAACCTGTAGATTGTTATCTTCAGCCTCTTCCTCCAAACCACAGTCCACAGTCCTTGTCTCCAGCCACGTCTTCAATTACCATCCACAGTTCCACAGTTCATCATCTACAGTCTCGTCTTTCATATCACAGTCCACAGTTCTTTACCTCCAGCCACGTCTTTTAACCACCATCCATAGTTCCGCAGTTCCTTATTCACAACCTCGTCTTTCAAGCCACAACCTGCAGTTCTTTATCCGCAATTACGTTCTTTAACCATCGTGCTCCAGCCACAGTTCTCTACCTCAGCCCGGTTCTCTACCTCCCCGAGGTCGAATCATAATAAATACTGTTTATTGACATTCAACCCCAACTACGTTCTTCATTGCTCCGTGTCCCATGCGAAGGATCTATATCCAACCCCCTCATCTTGTTCACCCACAGCCATCTACCTTCTCGGGCAAGTCTCTGCTGCCGGATCCTCAAACTTTGCTAGACGTGACAGTAAGCACTGGCCAAATGGATTCGACAGGTGATCAGGCCTCAGGAGGGGATTCAACTGCAGATATCTGGTCTTGCTTAAGTAAGCAGGAGGCCACACAATCTCAAATTGTGCAGTTCATGCAGAATATGTCCGAACGTCTCGACTCTCTCTGTGCTGCCATGACGGCCCCTCAAGTATTTACAGCTGCTCCCACATTAGCACCTCCGGTCCCGCTTCCTCCTGTACCAGTACCACTTCCACGGTTGCATTTGCCATCTCCCAGTAAGTTCGATGGGAATCCAAAACAATGCCGTGGGTTTCTTAACCAATGCGAAATCCAGTTCGAACTACAGTCGGACAACTTCCCATCAGCACGAACCAAAGTAGCTTATATAATTTCTTTACTTACCGGGCAAGCGTTGGAATGGGCTTCACCTTTGTGGGAGAGGATGGATCCCATCCTGTCTAACTATTTAGAATTTGTGGCCACCTTTCGAAGAATCTTCGACGAACCGGGCAGGACTTCTGCCGCCTCATTGGAGATCCTGCGCCTGCGTCAGGGCATGCGTACAGTCAGTCAGTACGTGATCCAGTTTCGTACTCTCTCCTCAGAACTGAACTGGAACAAGGAGGCTCTCACTGCAGCTTTCTGGAGCGGTCTCTCTGAAAAGATCAAAGATGACCTCGTAACTCAGGACGTACCTGATAACTTGGATAAATTAATTTCTTTATGCAATAAATTAGACTTGAGGTACAGAGAACGCTGTATGGAGAGGTCGCGGTCAGATCGCCCTAAGCCTAGAGTTGTTCTTCCACCAACACCATCATCACCAACTGCGGAAGAACCCATGCAGATCAATCGCTCCCGCCTCTCCAACGAAGAACGTCAGAGACGGCAACAAGGGAACCTCTGCTTGTATTGTGGTGCATCTGATCACTTTGTCAAAACTTGCAATCTACGTCCGGGAAACGCCCACTCCTAGCTTGTGCTGGAGAGGTCAAGCTAGGAGAATTCTCAGAATTACATAACAAGAAAGAGTCTGTCTTGTTAACCCAATTGGAGCTCCCTTCTTCTTCTCTTCTCATGCCTGCACTACTCGACTCCGGAGCCGCTGAAAGCTTCATTACGTCAGCTCTGGTCAAATGATCTGGAATACAAATGGTTCCTTTGGATCGTACCATTTCTGTTACTGCGGTGGATGGAAGTTATATCCCTGAGGGTATTATATACTTTCGTACTATCCCTCTCAAGATGAAGGTCGGAGTTCTTCATTCAGAAAAAATCTCTTTCCTTGTAATTCCTAAAGCCTCTCATGAACTGATCCTAGGGTTTCCATGGTTAATCAGGCACAATCCCCACATAGACTGGCAAACTATGGATGTTCTCTCTTGGGGACAAGACTGCTTCCAGAACTGTTTACCTTCAGTAAGACCTCTCTGTTCTTCCAGTCCTTCCAGCCTTCCTGTGGAATACCAAGCCTTTCAAGATGTTTTCAGTAAGCATGGGGCAGACACCTTGCCCCCGCATCGTATTTGGGATTGTCCCATTGAGCTAGTACCTGGTAAGACTCCTCCCCGAGGTCGAATCTACACTCTTTCACTTCCCGAGACACAGGCCATGTCGGAGTATATCCGTGAGAACTTGGATAAAGGGTTCATCAGGCCTTCCACATCTCCGGCCGGGGCGGAGTTTGTCTTCGTCAAAAAGAAGGATGGGGGTTTGCGGCCCTGTATTTACTATAGAGGTCTCAATGACATAACAATTAAGAACCGATATCAGTTACCCCTAATTCCAGAACTATTCGACCGTGTGAAAGGAGCTACTGTATTTACTAAGCTGGGCTTACGGGGGGCCTACAATCTTATACGTATTCGCCCAGGTGACGAATGGAAGATGGCATTTAATACCCGCGACGGCCATTACGAATACCTGGTAATGCCTTTTGGCCTATGTAACGCCCCAGCCGTCTTTCAAGAGTTTGTTAACGAAATCTTCAGAGACCTCCTCTATGACTGCTTGGTAGTGTATCTGGATGACATCCTCATTTTTTTCTAGGGATCTGAAGACCCATCGGGAACAAGTCAGAGAAGTGCTAACTCGTTTATGAAGGAATCAATTATTCTGTAAATTAGAGAAATGCACCTTCGAAGTACCCACAATTCCATTCCTCAGTTACATTCTTTCAGGGCAGAGGTTACAGATGGATCCCGCTAAAGTCCAGGCAATTCAGGATTGGGCACTTCCAGCTACCCTTAAAGGAGTTCAACATTTCCTGGGTTTCGCTAACTTCTACCGAAGATTCATTCAAAATTATTCTTCTGTCATAGCTCCCATAACCGCATTAACTAGGAAAGGAGCCGATCCTGCCAAGTGGTCTCCGGAGGCTTTGGAAGCCTTTTCGTCTTTAAAGGAGGCCTTCATGACCGCTCCAGTTCTTCGACAACCTGATCTCAGCCGTCCGTTCTTGGTGGAGGTTGATGCCTCTACTGTTGGAGAAGGAGCAGTATTGTCCCAGCTCTTCGAGGACAAGAAGGTCCATCCTTATGCGTTCTTCTCACGAAGATTTTCCCCCGCTGAACAGAATTACGCTATTGGGGAACAGGAATTACTGGCGATTAAGTTGGCCTTTGAGGAGTGGAGGTATTTGTTGGAGGGAGCTCAGCATCCAATCTCGGTAACCACGGATCACAAGAACATCCTGTATCTACAGTTAGCCCGATGTCTGAACCCACACCAAGCAAGATAGGCACTCTTCTTTACCCGTTTTAATTTTAAACTTAGCTACCGACCAGGTTCCCTCAACAAAAAGGCAGATGCATTATCTCACTCCCTAAGTTCTGAAGAACCCTCTGACCGTTCAAAAGAGCAATTCATCCTGGCATCCACCTCTTTTTCAGCAACTAATACCTCTCCACTTCCTCCTCCAGGAAAGACCTTCGTGGCACCAAATCTTCGCAATAAACTTCTTACATGGGCACACTCCTCCTTCATGGGCCATGCAGGCGGTCATAAAACACTCAAATTCATTCAGCGCTCCTACTGGTGGCCTCATCTCAGGACTGACATTCAGGAATTAGTGGCTGCCTGTCCAAAATGTGCCCAGCATAAGAGTCCCAAAAGTCCTCCAGCCGGGTTACTCCATCCATTACCTGTGCCACTAAGACCATGGACGCATATTTCTATGGACTTTATTACTGATTTACCTACGTCTGGTGGATGGAACACTGTATGGGTCATAGTTGACCGATTCTCTAAAATGGCACACTTCGTTCCTCTGGCTAATCTTCCATCAGCATCCCAGTTGGCACAATTATTTATAGCAGAGATCTTTTGACTTCATGGTCTACTGCAGGAAATCGTGTCTGATAGAGGTCCTTAGTTTGTGGCCAAGTTTTGGAGATCCCTATGTTCAGCTCTTAGTGTGAAATTGAACTTCTCCTCAGGATATCATTCCCAAACGGATGGTCAAACAGAGAGAGTGAACCAGGATCTGGAGACTTTTCTGCGTTTATTTATGTCCTCCTCACAGGATGACTGGCTAGACTTCCTCCCGTTCGCAGAGTTTGCCCATAACAATCTCTATCACTCTGCCACAAAATCTTCTCCATTCTTCATTAATTATGGTTACCATCCGAGAGTTCCTGACTTCCAACTTTTGCCTACGCTCGAGGTTCCTGCCGCAGAGTCAACACTTCGACAATTTACTGAGACCTGGAAACAAATTCACAAGGCCTTGCTCAAGACATCCAAGAGGTATAAGACTTATGCAGATCTGAAGCGAAAAGCTGTACCAAGCCTTAAGGTAGGAGATCGGGTTTGGGTTTCCACACGTAACCTAATGTTAAAGGTTCCTACGGAAAAGTTAACTTTCAGATTTATTGGGCCCTACCCAATTGAAAAGATTTGGAATCTTGTGGCTTATAAAGTGAAATTACCTCCGCAGTTAAGAATCCCTAATGCATTTCATATTTCTCTCTTAAAACCTTTGGTACTTAATCGATTCAGAGCTGCTTTGCCTAAATCACCCAAGATCCAATCAGCACAAGGAGACGAATTTGAGATTCACAAGATCCTCGATTCTCGCAGACGTTATGGTCGCCTCCAGTACCTTGTTGATTGGAAGGGATATGGACCAGAGGAGAGATCTTGGGTAGAAGCAGAAGATGTCCATGCTCCAAGACTTCTTCGGACATTTACATGCCAAGTTCCCAACTAAACCATATAGGTGTCCGGAGTCCACCCGCAAAAGGGGGGGTACTGTCAGCATCCGGAGTCTTACCGGTATGCTGGGGCAGCGGTGCTGATGGTGTGCGGGCAGCGGCGGGGGTGGGCTGCTGCGCCGGGTCCGTGGGCAGCAGTGGCGGCGGTGAGGGGGTCCGTTAGTGGCGTCGGGACGCCGCTACAGCAGGTCGCTCTTGCTGAGCCATTGTTAGGAGACCAGAGGCAGTGAGCAATGTGGCTTTGCACATTTCTGCTCGCAGCCCCTTCTAGTGCCCAACTTGCACATTTTTGCTTGCTACGAGTCAACGGTAATGTAAGTGCGGCATACCCTTTCAGTGCTGAAGATACATGTATGCTGAACTCACCCTAAACACTGCTTGAGTTGAAATGATGGGAAAACATAGCTAAAAGGCCATCAATTGCTGGCAGCTGCTGTTGCAGCTTTAGATGAGGTGCCTATTATTGTTATGTGGTATCAGAGCTGTCAGGTATAACTACACCAGGCTCACAGCTCATGCTCCTTTCAGTCATGGGTGCTGCAACTCGGGCTCTCTGCAGCAACACTTGGCTCAGACCTCCCTTCCTTCAAGGATGCAGCCACCATGTTCTCTCTTCCTGTGTGATTGATGCCCTGCCTGTACATTTCAGGCCGGCTGACATCAGAGGCAAAGAAGAAGAGCTGGGAATGATATGATGAGAGTGGATGGGTCCACCTCCAAGCCTAATAGAATGACTGGTGCCAGGAGCACAAGTTCTGGTTACTTCACCCTCACTACTCCCCTGTGTATCACTACATTCTTCATTTTATTTTTAATGTATTTTCAAATGTTTTTGTATACAAATGTTTGCCAAAGCATTTGGGTTTTCCATTTAAACATATGTTTGGAAACATAAGGCCTGATTTTGAGTATCACATAATGCAGTCGTAATTTTGTCTGCTTCCAGTGATCGGAACATCTAATTGCATTCAAGTTGGATGCATCTATGTGACCACACTGACCCCAGCCTTCCACTTGTGAGAGTTGTCATCTCTACTATCTGCTTTTGCACCAGCTTTAAGTGTATCTCTGCTTATGTTTATCTCTGAATAGTTCTCATCTCTAGACTCCCAGAGCCCTCATCAGGGGGTACAGGGGGTACATATATAAGTGACCCAGAGTGTTTTGGTGGGCCTGCTGATCTATGACCCATGGGAGGGGAAACCGCATGACAGCTGCCAGGTGCAGTCCATACTCACCAGGGACTGGCAGTAGTGACCTGTGTGACAGGTATCCTAACAGGCTACAGTGTGGTGGCGTGCGGGGCTTTCAGTCTGCACATCAGTATGGGGAGAAAGGAAGTTCTCTTGTGGGAGCAGCTGGGCAGCTTCCTGCTCATCTCCCAGCACTGAATAGATACTGTGCATGTGCGCACGGCATCTATTCAGAGATCACTCGCTGCTTTGAAGAACAGAGCAGCACTTGATCAAAGGATCCCCCAACTGCCAAACCCACCCCACCCACCCTCGGGACACTGAAATCGGGACAGTTGGGAGTTTGGTAATACTATCATTCCATTTAGACTCTGAATAGGTGGCACTTGCTGTATAGTTCTGAGTGTGTGTTAAACACTTGTTATACTGACGGGCTAATGACCCCATTCAGCTTCAGTAGCAGAATCTGCTAGAATCTGCTACTGCTATCACTCACATGCTGGGGGTTGCCCAGCAATTGGTCGCCAGCGATCCAATAGCAATTCAATTGTGTTCGCATCACTGTCCCTGCAAAATAAAGAAAGGCCCCTCTCTGTGCAGCCTGGCTGTGAATGTTTCTCATCACAGCAGCCGCGTGACGTCACATGCTGCACCTTCCCTCGTTTACGATGCCGACTTCCGCAATGCTGCGTTGCCAATCAGTCAATCAGGCAGAGACGTTCGCATCACTGCAGTGTGAGCGCATTTCCCAGCCCATATACGTGCAGAATGGGACCTGTGTGTGAGGACTGAGAGTAAGAGCCGGGAATTGCCTTTGCATCACATTAAGCTGAATTAGGCCCTAAACCCATAGTGTGTCAGCATGCTAACGGGAGACAGCAATGCCGTAGTATTGCCTGCATGTAAAATACTAATAACCGCATGCCCCGCGTTATAATAAGTGTGAGACATATTGATACAGTGTGGGAAGTCTTACGTTACAGTAATAATAATCCCATATCTGAGTAGGTATAACTTGTTTATGCCACCTCTATTACATCACAGTCATATATAAGGTCTCAGACCTTAAACTGTATACCACTGGAAGGTGCTTATAAAATCAGAATACCCGAGAATTAGGATAATAGTGGATATACCATTGGAGCATAAACTTATTCATTACAGAGGTTTAAGTGTATTAACTGCAAACACACTGCTGGGAGGTATTGGTGCTGTAGCACTACTCAGACTACACTCAGAGATATGTATATGATGAATGTAAACCTACTAACAGACAGAGGCTGAGACTAATTGATGCAGGGCCACAACTATGGGTGGGGGGGCCTAGGGGGCCACACACCCCGGGTTCAAGATTTAAGGGAGCACTGAGATAGTCCCATTTACCCTCCACATGCACCAATGTGGCCCCGCCCCTTATTGATTGACAGGCAGCCCACCATCGCTGATAGACAGATCACCCCCCCCCCCAGCATTTATCACATAGCGTTAGGCTTATTATTGCCTCTTACAATGCAATGGTTACTACTGGCAGCTTGATGAGTGTCAGTAGAGTGGAGGAGGATAGACCTTACCCAGAAGTTCGGGAGCAGAGCTGTGGCATTTCCTAGGTAAGTACCGCTGGAGGGGGTCATTCTAGGAGGAAATATTTAGCCATGTAGATTGAGGGGGCCTCCATGGCATCTTCAGTGGGGGCTGGAACTGCTGTGTGGCTGAGTTGGGGCTGAACTTCCCCGGCAGGAAGTATCAGTAGTAGTGACTTCCACACATCCCGTTATTTATCCCTCTCTGTGATATATGTGCACCTCATAATTTGTCCCCTCTCTGTGATTTAGGTGTGACCATTTATACCCCCCCCCCCCCCCCCGCGTGACTGAAGTGCACCACATTATTCAACCCCCCTGATTTAGGAGCACTCCATTATCCCCAATGAGATATACTGTAGATGCACACCATTTTTTTGCCCTTCCCCCTCTGTGGTTCATGTTCGGGGGATGGGAGTGGCCAACTACTGTCTTGCCCTGGGTGACAGATATCCCAGTTTTGACCATGAATTGATGTATACAATGTGTATATATTAGGTGATTGCTTACAGTATGATCATTTAAGAATATATCTTATTTCTATATATGGTACTGTAATTACAGGTAACTCACATATTAGAGTGGATTATGGCCACTATAAGATACTATATCTGACCCTTGAACTCTGCACCATGATTACAGATGATTCATATATTGGAGCAGGTGACTGCCAGTGTTGATACATTTTAAATACAATATATTTACTGAAACAGTGTTTTTTATCTTTAAAGCATAGACCTAGAGATGGATACAAATGTTTTATAAATCAATCCAGCCACAAGCTTTGTAACTATATATCTAAGAAGGGAGAATTTAAATTACCTGGATATAAAACTATGCAGTTAGTCACAATATACAATATTCAAGTGGGGGGCATATTGTATTTTATGGGATTTATCATACACTCACAAGGATAAAAATAGATATCAACATATCTTTAGTTAGAACATTACATCATCACAGAGACGAAAAGATATATAATAAATAACAAATTGACAAAGGAGTATGACAGCAGCCATAGGTTGATTAATTTTAAAACACATTTTCTAAACTTTGACACTATAATTGTTTTAATATTTCACCATCTGTAGATATCAAAGGGATATATTTTAATGTATATCAATAATGTATTTTTTTATTTTTTATTTTACACTAGTAGTCTTGAGTGTACCCACAACATTGCTTTTTACTATTCCTGATTTGGCTTTTAACATTTTCTCTGTATTCCAGATTATGTTGAGCAAATACACAGAGAATGATGAATTACAGTACTAAGTTTATAGAGTAGTCCACCCTGCATCTACTGTATGTATAATGCATAATGGGTAATTGTGTCTGGGGATTGAAGAATGGTAGAATTGAAGGATAGGCTCATCAGCACTACAGTTTACAGCAATATAGTTTTGATAGTAACAAGTTTGAGCAACATGAAGCCTCTTAATTATTGTAAAGCTGAAACAGATTCAGACAAAAAATTAAATAGGTTATCAATCAATCCAACCAACCAACCAACCAACCAACCAACCAACCAACCAACCAACCAACCAACCATCCTTTACTGCATTGCATATAATTAAAGGTAAGGCATTATATTATGGTAAAAGTATATTGTCTGTGCCAACATGCTTTTTTACAAATACCCAGATTTATTTCTGACTTCCCCATTTCATACAAATGTGCACATTCCTCAATAAGATGGGAGATGTGGAGAACCCTGGGGGTTGCAATCTGTGCTCTGGCATTCAATGTTGTATCCACCCACCCATCCACTCCAAACGGGTGTGGTATTGAAAGTCGACAGTAACTAGGTCGACAATGTCTAGGTCGACCACTATTGGTCGACAGTAACTAGGTCAACAGGGTGTCTAGGTCGACAGGGTCTTTAGGTCGACATGTTCTAGGTCGACAGGTCAAAAGGTCGACATGAGTTTTTCATGTTATTTTGGTGTCGTTTTCTTCGTAGAGTGACTGGGAACCCCAATTAGTGCACCGCGTCCCCTCGCATGGCTCGCTTTGCTCGCCATGCTTCGGGCATGGTGCCTTCGCTCCGCTACCGCTTCGCTCGGCACAGATTACCGTTCCAATCATAGTCCACGTGGATCGTTAAGTATGAAAAGGTTCAAAAAAAGAAAAAAATTGTGAATAACTCATGTCGACCCTTTGACCTGTCGACCTAGAACATGTCGACCTAAAGACCCTGTCGACCTAGACACCCTGTCGACCTAGTTACTGTCGACCAATAGTGGTCGACCTAGACATTGTCGACCTAGTTACTGTCGACTTTCAGTCCGGATCCCCTCCAAACACACACATACATTAGTATTTGAGGGGGCTTATTGGTGCATTACTCTGCAATACTGGAGGTTACAGTAGTATAAAATGACTTTATATCCATTGTCTCTATGGGTTTGGGTAGACTTGGTGATGTACCCATAAGGTCATGGGACTTAATAAATCTCTGGCTCCACACCCCAGCAGATGGGACTCATTTTATTATGCTATCTTACCCTGTGGGGGTAGTGCTAGTCATAATTCCAATTTGCTTCTGAACAGGATGGACCTGCATTTTTAAAGCCCCCAACTCTCAGGTATTGGGTAGGCTATGTTTTATACTCAAATAAATCCATTAGTTTTTAAAACAGTGATATCCTATACATTGAAGGGAAGTGACTCTGTTTCACAAAGCTTTTAGTGGTAACTCTCCACTCATTACTGTTTCTTCTGCAAATTGTGGAAACACTGCTGGAGCTGACTCAGTGCTACTTACTCATCTTTGCCACTTACCACAAAATTAGCACTTCTTTAGTTCCTGATAAATGCAAAGCGCTATTAGTGGCCATAGTCACTGAAACCGGTTATTAATAGGACACCATAGTACTGTCTACATGAACTTACGTTACGTTATAGACAATGTACACCGCATCATGTTACAGCCACACATATAGGACAACAATAAGTCGAAGTTAAATATTTCAAATAATTGCAAAATATTATGTGGGAGCCCTTCAAATACTGTAGCTACTATAAAAAATGTACATTTAAACAAATATATGAATCTAAAAATTCTGATTAACAATTAGTATATTAAAAAATATGAAATGCACAACAGTAAATATTTCATAAAAGTATCTCTGTTATATGACTATACTACTGTATGTTTAGAAAAGTGATTACGCTGATGCGCTCCTTCCGTAATTTGTCTATAATAATTGTTCTTAGTAATAGATCACTCAGCAAATAGCTCAAGTAGTGACTTTAGACACTTGAACCACAGATTTCTCGGTGGGTGGCAGCTCAGTACTTATATACCATTTGGTAGGTGGTTGTTTTGGGTGATCTATAGAGACAGTGGGGGAGGAAACAAGTGTCTAATAGTGTAGTAATTTAAGATAAAATAACAATGGTCGAATAATGTTGGTAATACCCGTACCAGATTCTGTTAAATATAACAGCTTGTAATCAAATCATTGGTGAAGCAGCTCCCCAGCAACTACAGTATGTTTGTAAAACAATAATTTGTATTCAGTATACAAAGTACCTATAATTTATAAACAAACAAAATAAATTCAGTAGCAAAAAATCTCTACATCTCTAAAATTAGAAATTATATATTTACTATTTATCAATAATATAGCATGAGCAGTCATAGACAATTAAGCTATCTTATATTAACAAATATTAAATATTTATGCATTTTTATTATTATTTTAAAGCTGTGTACTAAATCAAACCTAGTACATCTTGCCATTCCTACAGCTGGCCACATAGCGGTGCTCTTCCCTCATTTAGACTGACTTTACAAAAAAGTATTTTCTATAACTGCAAAAACTGATTGGTAGAATTGCTGTATTATTTAATTTACAAACAAATTATGATTAAATCAGGCATTTTTATCCTTGAATATTAAACTGTTTACTGTTTACAGGATCTTGCATATTTTTAGACCAATAAAAATATTACCTTGCAGTCACAACATTTCTGAGCATTCATTTAAAACGTAAGTATAATTAACTATGTCATCTTCATAGTACAACTTTTAAAACATCCATAAATACATTTTGTAAAAAAAAAAACCCCCAAAACAAATTAATACTAACACTATACAAGACCACTATTCTCTCCAAACTGGGCAGTCTGGAAATGATAGTGTTAAAAATATCACTTGCCAGGAAAAGTCTGCCCATTATGAATAAAGTACTTCAAATCTTTTCCAGATTGCTCAGTTTAGAGGCACCATTGCAGTCAACTTGTGAGCAAGAGCTGCTTATTGTAAATCAGTGCCTTTAGCCAACAGGTGTGGATTAACAGATCGAAAATCAGTAGCTCAACACTCAATAGGATGACACCAATTGGTCAACAGTCAATAAGTAGACAGGTACAAAAGGTACAAAGGATCAAAAGGTCAACAGGTACAAAAGATTGAAAGGTTGTCATTGTAAATGGGCAACACAAAAAAGGTCAACAAGTTTTTTTGGGTGTCATTTTGTATGTTTAACCATATACCACCCAAATCAGAAGAAACATGTACCCTCGCTGGCTCATGTCACTTGTCACACTTTGGGCAAAGTGGCTCACTCCACTTCATTCATCACAAGGTTGCTAAAAGTAATAGATGGTGACATGGAGAATAAATTAAGCAACAGTTGGAAAAACATGAAAACCCCCCCAAAAAATATGTTAACCATATATGTGTGTGTCGACTATTGGCATGCTGACCTATTGTACCTGTTAACATTTTCTATTGTCTGCCTTTTACATGTCAATCTTTAGTACCTGTCAACATATTTACTGTCGACCATATGGTGTCGGTTTATTGATTGTCGATCTATCATTCACCACCCACAGACATCAACTGGTTTTGCAGCAGGCTGCCTAAAGTGCGTCATTGGAAAAAGCATGCTGACATATAAGAGTGTACTCTAGGGATTTTGCTGACCATTTTTATATAGGGTTAGGATAAGTATGAGTTTTACATAAATGTTTCTATGGATATTTTAAAAATACAGCATGTGTGAGCATTTTAAGAAGCACTAGATGAGTATATATATATATATATATATATATATACAAGTTATATGCTTAACCATTTGCTGACGTGGACACATAAGTACAACCATCCCAAGTCAGGCTTTCATGCGTCCTGTCAGAAATGCCAACCCACGGCTGCCTTAAGAGAACATTCCTGTAGAAATCTATCTCATAGTGCATTGTATGCCTTCCTGCAGCCGTGCCTCCCTCCAGTTTCACTCACTCTCCCATGCTACAGTGATAACCAATCCTCATAGGAACACCATCTGCTGTCATCTTGCATGAGTTCACAGAGGTGTAGCTGAGGATAGACAGAAGTGACACAATCAGTGATACGATGGTAATAAAAAGTAACAAATATTCCCTGTGCCCCGCCTGAAGCCATGTATCATTGGTGAAAGGTTTAATAATCCATTCTGCTTCATCATGAGATAGTGTTGCAATGGCATCTATCAGCAATATATATTCCAGTGATGAAGAACATATGCTTTTGGGTGTATCTTCTAAGGAACCAACTTATTTAGCAGATATGTATACACAAATTTACATAAGATGCGCAAAACTGTGTCGCAGAGATTGACATTTTGGACTACTTCCTTTTACTCTATACCACCACTTGGTCCAGCTAATATCTGAGGACACAAATTAGAATGCCAAGCAAAGCATACAGGGAACAACACCGCTGGTTTATCAGGAATACTGACTGGCTCACAAAACAATGACTGATAAAATGGAAACACTCTTCTCTCTGCTAGAGCTGCAAGGGATGGTTCAAAAACCTCTACAGACGTGGTACTATGCACAGAGGAATCCCCTGGTCTCTATATTTTAGGTCAGTTATGTCCCACAGGTTCTTTTATCCTTTTAAAAATATATTAACACCTTGCCAATTCTCTCAAAAGTATAAAATCTCAAAAATATGGCACATTTATTTTGAACAAATGTTTTGCTGAAACTGTGAACTGGAATGACACGTCTCCAATAAAGAATGTCTGCTACTGACCAAAGACAGACTGGCGTGAAAACAGTATATACAGGTAGCTTCCAAACAGTGCCAGATTAAGGTCCACATGGACCTGGAACTAAAATTTATCAAGGGCCTATTGTGTACCTTCATAAGAGGTGTGACAACTCTTGCGGTGGGGATGGTCTAAATATATATATAGTTTTGTAATGGCCGGTACTCCGTCCTGGAATGAGTAAATGCCTGGGTGCCCTCCTTACCACTAAAAGCGGAATATAGAACTGGAGAAATACGGCGGCACTCTCAGGACTTGAGTAGGAGTAATAATGCAGAGGCAACTAGAACTAGTTGCCATTGATGAATTATTGGCACTAGTTGCCTCTGCATTATTACTCCTACTCAAGTCCTGAGAGTGCCGCCGTATTTCTCCAGTTATATATATATATACATACATACATACATGTAGGCTTACCATATCATCCCTTTAAATCTGGATACTTATGAATTACACAGGCACACTGGCTGTTTAAAACCAGGTCACATGCAGGCTTGAAAAAAGCCAGCTACAGACGTGTGTAATTCATGAGTGTCCTGGTTTAAAGACATAGTATGGTAAGTATATATAGTAATAAGAACACTGGAATAGTCTTTGAAGGCAGGTACATTTGCAGCAGGTTTCTTACTTGTGTGTTTTAAAACCCCAGGAATGTTGTGTTCGTTCTGCTGAGAGATTTTGGGGTTTTAGTAAGAGCCAGATAAGCAATGGCACCTGCTGCCCCTGGGCTGCAGCTCAGACCACACATTGCAGGGGTAGCCGGTCAGCACATATAAACATACATGTGATGTTGTACAGTATGTAATATAAGTGCTGGCTTGCCTTACCCAGGGATCGGCAGCCGCCACTGTGTGTATCACTGACCTGCTGCCACTGCACGGGAGACATCACTCTGCTTGGCTATCATTTTCTATAAGCTCACCCCCTGACACCCAATGGCTGACAGGAGTCGGGGGCAGGCTTATAGAAAAAGTGATACACAGAGGGGCAGCTGCTCATCCCTGGGTAAGGCAAGAAAGCACATATATTATATATAACATCACATATATGTTTATATGTGCTGACTGGCTCCCTTCCGCAATGTGTGGTCGGAGCTGCAGCCCAGAGGCAGCAGGTGCCACTGCAGATAAATGTTCTAGGAGTATGGATGTGAGAAGAGAGGGTCGGCTACACCATTAGGCCCAGTTTCACCTCTATCAGTATATATACATAGCTAGTGATACATGCTAAAGTGTTTACTTGTACACAACATACTGTAATAAGATAACTCTTGTGTCAAAAACACAAGAGAAAACAAGATTTCAACAGTTATTAATAAATGCGTTTTCCATATATATATGAAATGTCATTACATACAACACACCTCACATCTTTTGTTTACCCCTTTTAAAATCAAATGAGATTTTTTTTCCTTTCAGTAGCCGAAATAGAAATGTCAATTAAAAAATGCGAATAGACTACCATGACTTCATATGACCTAGCCAGATGTCATATAATATAGCTGAAATGATATTGATTTAAGTAATGTCAGTTAGATGAACCAAGACCCTATCAGTCAATCAAAAGCGAAACGTAAACTTTGTGCATCATCGGGCCAGCCCCCCAGAAACCCACTTTATAGGTTTCTTTAAAAATGTACCTTGGTATATATTAATTAATACTACAGATTCCCCTCCAAATCTTAGTCTATGCATACTGTAGTTGACAGCACCCCCTGAATATATCGAATATTATTCATTATTTGAAAATAGGGGTCCTTATCAAGTGGATGTGTGGTGACGAATCTCATATATCCACAATATCTCCACATTATATTGAGGGTGCAGATACCAAGCTCATGTATATATATTAAAGTCTAATTGTTTCTATGATATTAGCTGCATCAGTGTGGGGAAAATGGGGAGATCAGCCGATACCCCAAAAAAGTGCAAACTTTTATTGGGTAGCAGTGTAGAAGTTTATTAGGGACCTCAGGGACTAATTAGGCAATTAGAAGTTTCCAATAAGCTTAATAAGAAAGTAATTACTGACCTACCAATGCGGTGTCTTCTTCATTCAGCATCTGGCGCCGGGTCCTATGCAACAGCGGTGAGTATGTAATGTTTTGGAGTGTGTATGACTGAATGTGAGTGTGTGTAAGTATGTGTGAGTGTGTGCATGAGTTTGTGTGTATGATCCTGGTGTATGTGTGACCCTCTTTATGTTTGTGACCCCTGCCCCCCTGAAGATGGCCACTGGGACAACTACATCTCCCAGCAGCCCTTACAATTCTCAGCATCGCCAAAGCCTCCCAGCAGCCCCCAGGACTTCCAGCAGCTTCCACCCCAATCGGAAGATAAAGGGGACACCACAGGAGCCATGGGGACCTCTGCACAGATGAGTATAATTTTATTAAAAATTTATCCAGACAGGACTCGGCATCCCGGTGTCTAAATAAATACCAAAGCCCAGAACCCCGATCCTTCTTTCTACAGGACGCGATCGCGTCCTGCCACCGGGGGTGTGGATGTTAAGTTAAGCAATCTGAAGAGGGGGCGGGTTACGGTTTAGGGATGGGAAGGTTAGGGTAAGGTACTGGGCAGGGATGGTTAGGGTTAGGCACTTAGCAGGGGAGGTTAGGGTTAGGCACCTAGTGGGGAGGGTTAGGTTTAGGCAGCAAGGAAGTGAGGGTTAGGGTTAGGTACCAAGCAGGGAGGGATATGGTTAGGCCCCACCAGGGAGAAATAGGGTTAGGAACACACAAGGGAGGGTTAGGGTAGGTAATAGGTGAGGGTTAGGGAGCTTTATGGGGGGCTGTCGGGATTCTGATGGATGGGATGCCACTGTCGGTATACTGACAGTCAACATCCCGTCCATTGGCAAATCATACTGATCCCGTTTCACTGTACCGCCACTGCTGCACTGCTATATATCTACAGAGCCTGTGTGCATACTCCAGTGCCACCACAGTACTGTATGTACAGACACAGGTGTGTCTGCCTATCTGTTGCACCTCCCTTGTACGTTCCTGGTTGGATCTGGGACATACATTATGTACAGCACTGTGCACCTGTAAACCTGTTCTGCCTAGTTAATAAACCAAAGACCTGGTTAAGTAATCTGCCGCGTGGATTAACCTCCATCGCATACCTCTGCAACCTATATCCGCTATAGGATCTGCCAATAAGGAAGGCCTTTATTGCATGTGACACTCTTGTGTATTAAAGCTGCCTAGAGATGCTCTACTTGTACCAAGTGCAACTGGAAAGTGCATAATATTCCTGATAAAAAGTACACAACTCTGAGCTGGTTGATAGAAGCTATCACATCTTTTTCTACATATCAAGCAATAACCCTCACTATATTACATGGCAACCAGTAACCTTAACCTACAAAGTGATTACATATTTTTGCACTTGTGCATAAGTGCCCCCTCACTCAACCATTAACCACTGCAAGTGTTATCTCATCTTCAGCTGACTTGTTCCACCCACCCAAGCTTGTTGCCAGACATGCAGGGGCACATGTGCACTTTATAAATGAGACCTCACTAAGTATAGTTTTAATGACTTACAACTCTCCCTCGTATGGACAATTAAAATAACTAGAATACTTTATTAGAACATGCCCAAACACACTCTGATCACTATGGATAATATGCCTTTGTTCACATGAGCATTCTTGACAAACACTGGATTGCCCCTGACATTGCAGAATTTACAGTATTATCAGCCATGGCAGCATTCTCTGCTGAGTCTGTTCCACAGGTACAGTATCAGTCATAACTACTTGTTATTGCATTATAGCTATACAGTACCACACATGTTTGATGCAGCTTATAACATGTCACAATGTGTACGAGTCTTAATTCAACCATTCATTGAGATTGTTCTATGATTACTACGACTTTCTAATAAAATTAATATCAAACTTAGACACAAATTAAACAGTATATTCATAGGGAAATAATTAATACAAATAAAGTCTTAACTTAAGTATACCAGACACTTGATGGTCATAACAGGAGATTTACACAACAAACACTACTTTGATAATACTGTAAAGGCCCATACACACTAGACAAGATAGTGAAAGATCTCACTCAGAAGGGCCAATCTGAGCAAGATCTTTCACAATCTCGTCCAGTCTGTACACGAAATGTTGTTAATGATGCACGCTCCCATGCATTGTTAATGACCCCCTCCCTCCTCTGAACGTGTACAGACGAGGGAGGTCCTCAATAACGACAGCCAGCATGGCTGTCGTTCCCCCCACTGTTACTGCCTATCCCGACTGCATTGGCAAGTGTGTATGCACTGGCCTATGCTGCCCCCCTCAACCCCCCTCTCCGCTCCGGGTCCCCGCTGCCGCCAATATCGGCATCGGTGGGGATCGGGTAATGTTTATGGGGCTTACGTCATATATGCAATTTATATTTTTACGTACAAAGTCATCTACAGTACCTACAGTATGTAGTGATTTACAATATTGGTAGATTATTAAGTTTCAGTTTATGTATTTATCTTGTGGGAACAATATTGTGAAGTGACTTTACCTGTACAGATGAAACTTGATAGTCCGCCATAGACGACATCGTCGTTATCTGGTAGTATAAACGGACATCGTGTCTGTACTTCCAAACAGTATTGCTTGCACGGAATTTTGTTAATGCATTCAAATTGTGTGACTTCAAAAGACTGGGAACATAACCATGACTTGTAGACAGTCTGAAAAAAAAACATACAGTAAGGTGATATTATATACCAGTTTGTTTTATCCTTTGTAAATCTGTATACATACAGTATATGCAACTAAACTTTATTATTGTACCAAGACTTGATATCAGTGGTTATTGTAACATCCCCACTGTGCAATTTATAATGTAAACAAAGTTTATTTCTCATCTTGTTCTTCAGCTAATTTACATGATTTATTGGTCTGCATATAAAGCCACTATAACAAATACTCTATATGCATTCTGTTAATTAGTTGCATGTCTACTTCTTTTCTTCTATTTTATGCAATTGATTTAAAAGTGATTTATCAGCAGCAAATCCTATTGCACAGCAAAAGCAGAGTTGTCAAAATCACAGCCAGTATAAGAGTTTATTTGATTTGCAGTATTCATTGCAACACACAACAACCACACTGCATAATCTCGGTTGCTAAAACATGTCCTTCTGTGGTATTTCTAGGATAAACCTTGACCTATAAAAAGCATTATGATGCCTAATTTTCCTGCTTATTGTCAGATGCATGAAGTATAATATGCTTTTACATACTGCAAGAGATAGAGTCTAGCTATCAATTGTCTATTGCATTCCACCACTTGTCTGTTTTAGAAGCTTTAGTAAATCTAACCCTAAGAGAGAAGACCTGAGATTCAAAAACAGCCATGCAGGAGAACCTGCAGAAGGGTCACATGTTATTCTTAATCTCATCTGTAATATCAGCATGCTTTTTACAAGCATTACAAAGTATCATCTTTAAATATGACAACAAAAACAGGAAGGTGGTGGGGGCTGGAAGTGATGGTTTGGGGGCCACATGCGGCCCCAGGGCTGGCTGTATACCATCACCACCCTGGAGTCTTGCAGGAAATCTTAGGACCAGAAATAAAAAAAACTCTGGTCCTAAGATTTCCTGCAAGACTCCAGAGTGGTTATGGGATACAGCCAGCCCTGGGGCCGCATGTGGCCCCCAAACCATCACTTCCAGCCCCCACCACCGTCCTGTTTTTGTTTTATTTCTGAGTGCATGGTATTGTATATCCATAATAGTGAGTAAAATTTGGTGATATCACATTGCAAAGTAACTCTCCATCAAACTATCTACCGAATTCTGCATTTGGCAGCAAAGTTTTGCATGTAATGTTTCACTGGAAGAATTTGGCCATACTGTAAGTGCTACCAGACCCATGCTAACCACACCACACAGCATTTACAGTAGCTGGCATCATGTCAGCTCTAGTCACAGACTCATTTCTGTTAAAGACAAGTTTGCAAATACAATACACAATGGCAGGCAAGATTGTATCCCCAGAATTTCCCACTTCTACAACATGGCCTGTTCTGCTGCAGAGCTTACTGATATCTAGGAGCAGGTCTCCACAATCAGAGTGTACTAATTAATCAGTTAGCAAATTAGATATATTGCCAATTTTTATTAGATGCTGTGTACATTGGAAGCATTAGTGACCAACAGAAGGCTCCGAAAGTAAACCACGATAGAAAAAAAAATATATATATATATATAGTACTGCTCAAAAAATTTAGACAGGAGTGGAAAAATGCTGCAAAGTAAGAATGCTTTCAAAAATAGAAATGTTAATAGTTCATTTTAATCAATTAACAAAATGCAAAGTGAATGAATAGATGAGAAATCTAAATCAAATCAATATCTGGTGTGACCACCTGTTGCCTTCAAAACAGCATGAATTCTTCTAGGTACACTTGCACACAGTTTTTGAAGGAACTCAGCAGGGAGGTTGTTCCAGATATCTTGGAGAACTAACCACAGATCTTCTGAAGATGTATGTTTGCTCAAAACCTTCTGTCTCTTCATGTAATTCCAGACAGACTCAATGATGTTGAGCCCTGTGGTGGCCATATCATCACTTCCAGGACTCCTTGTTCTTCTTTACACTGAAGATAGTGCTTAATGACATTGGCTGTATGTTTGGAGTCATTATCCTACTGCAGAATTAATATGGAGTCAAACAGAAGCCTCCCTGATGATATTGCATGATGGATAAGTACCTGTCTCTATTTCTCAGGATTGAAGCAGAAAGAAACGGGCAACGTTGAGGACTGTGGTCAGTCAAGGAAACTTACGCAGTGGTCAGTCAAGGAAACTTAGTGCTTAGATGAAAGATAGATCATGCTTACTTCCCTCCGAAATTAAAAGATGTCTAGCATTGCCATCAGCTCAGAACTGGCAGAAACCAGTGGGACCCAGGTACATCCTTCTACTGTTCGGAGAAGTCTAGCCAGAAGTGGTCTTATGAAAGAATTTTGGCCATCATTGAGTCTGTCTGCGATTACATGAATAGACAGAAGGATTTGAGCAAGCCTACATCAACAGAAGATTTGTGGTAAGTTCTCCAAGATGTTTGGAACAACCTCCCTGTCAAGTTACTTCAAAAACTGTGTGCAAGTGTATCTAGAAGAATTGATGCTGTTTTGAAGGCAAAGGGTAGTCACACCAAATATTGATTGAATTAGATTTCTCTTCTGTTCATTGTTCTTGTCATCCTTCTATTATGTAAAGTTTTTTATTTCTGTAAATGTGACAATATGGCAGAATTTTAAACATGGGATCATAACTTCAGGACAATAATTTGTGGAAAAGTGGTTGAAAGTGAGCCAGTGCTATCATAAATGGCATAGAGGGTTATTTAGGTTGGATTACAGACCGCAGTGGCTGTGACCGCAATATAATTGCGATCACACCAACTGTGGATGACCCCCTGCCTTCACAGCCTAGCTGCGAAGGCAGGAACACCGCCACCGTGTTTTCCCTTGGGGCGACTATTTGTGATGTAATGCAGCCACCCTGAAAATTCCTACAACCCGCCCACGATTTCCCGCACCACTCCTGCAACGGTCCGTTGCCAACCCCATCCACCCTGCGAACACATCAATCAGGTAGAGGCGTTTGCAGCCAATGCAATGCTATCACATTGGCCGGGCCGCGCATGTGCAGGATGGGATCTGCGTGTGAGCACAGGTATGGAACAGGGCACATTGTGGTGCGGACCTGAATAAAGCACATGGGCCCTCATTCCGAGTTGTTCGCTCGCAAGCTGCTTTTAGCAGCTTTGCACACGCTAAGCCGCCGCCTACTGGGAGTGAATCTTAGCTTATCAAAATTGCGAACGAAAGATTAGCAAAATTGCGAATAGACACTTCTTAGCAGTTTCTGAGTAGCTCCACACTTACTCGGCAACTGCGATCAGTTCAGTCAGTTTCGTTCCTGGTTTGACGTCACAAACACTCCCAGCGTTCGGCCAGACACTCCTCCGTTTCTCCAGCCACTCCCGCGTTTTTCCCAGAAACGGTAGCGTTTTTTCGCACACACCCATAAAACGGCCAGTTTCCACCCAGAAACACCCACTTCCTGTCAATCACATTACGATCACCAGAACGAAGAAAAAACCTTGTAATGCCGTGAGTAAAATACCTAACTGCATAGAAAATTTACTTGGCGCAGTCGCACTGCGGACATTGCGCATGCGCATTAGCGACTAATCGCTCCGTTGCGAGAAAAATATAACGAACGAACAACTCGGAATGACCCCCATAGTTTGCACCTATGGATTAGTATCTTCAAATAACACATTACACAATGGGGGGAATTCAAATGTTTGGAAAGCCGGTAGGGCGTCTGTTTTTTCCTGTCTATTAGATAGGAAAAAATAGACAACCAACTGACTTTTCAAACAATTGAATATCCCCCAATATCTTTTATGTGCAGCGTAAGATAATGAATTTGCATCTCATAGCCCATATGCAAAAACCCATCTGCGAACCTGCACACACTGCTTATATCCTTGCACGGTTTCCGACAGACAGGCATAGTTTAATGGAGGTAATGGGGAGTGGATGGAAAAACGCAGAAGTGTCACTTTGTTTTACGGGTGTGTCGATGGCTGTGACCTCATACGTTATTAGTGTGGCTCCAGCACCTCTGTTCAGGTAGACATGCTGCATAGCCATAGACTCACTGGAGCAGATGATTATCGAAGGATCTGCAAATGCATTGTAAATGTGTACACTGTTGCTGTTCTTTTGCAAAAGGCTCTAGTGGGCGTCTCTATTCTCCTCTGGGCGGCTGCTACATTTTCTCACTTCTACTGGCAGAATAATTGTGATCGGCATAGGGTACATGAATCAGGCCCATAATAATTAAGTAGTATATATAGGACACAAGGCTTAATTCAGATATATACTGTATGTTATTGCAATGTTTTGCGATCTGCTCATGCACAGGATCCAGATCTGGGGCTGTGAGGTCACTCAAACTGCTCCAAATGTCACATCATGATTTACTGGTGGTGTTCTGGGCAGCAACAGAGCAGCGTTACAGAAAATGGGGGCATGTTGGCATTGGCGTCAGAAGGTGGGTGCGGGGGGTGCGGCCCGCACCCAGGTGTCCCCCTTGGAAGGGACGACACCAAAGTGGCAGCTCTTCTGCAGTGACAGGAGCCAAGTGTTGCAGTGAGGTAATCTCCTGTCTCCTGCAGCACTCGGCTCTTGTCACAGATAAGAGCTGGCACTGCACCATGGTCGTCTTTTTTGTATGGGCTCAATGGTCATTTTCCCAAGGGCCCTAAGAGTATAAGGGTCCTAGGCTGCTACCTGAGGGTCCCCTTTTTCCAGTTGTACAAGATTTTTTTAAATCGGCCCTGGGGAACCAGCGATATCTGACTTCAACGCAGTGGTCCCCATCCGAGCCTGTTAATTGCTCTTCCCAGCATGATATCTCAGGTTCTGTCTGACTTATTTTTTCTGAGGGTATTTTCCAAAAGCTGTGACTCTCCGCTTTCAGGGGACACTGGCAGCTTGTCTCTACTATGCCCAGAACCAGAGATATCAGCCTTCCAGCAGCTGGCCCCTGCTCCAGCTACACATGCCTGGAATGCAGTTTTATATTTTCGTTGGTGGATTGCTCTGGCTCCTGAACACTGATCCCCAAGTCACCAGTATCTCCAGAAAGGTGGAAGTCTCTAGAATTTTACGTAATTCAAATTGAAGAAATCTATTTCTGGGAAATTAAGATATCTGCAGTCAAGCTAGCTGCCCCTCCACTGGAAAATGATGAATATTAAGCACACTCCACTATCCACCCTTCCCCTGTGTATTAAACTACCTCCAACCACCCGGGAAGTCATATGCCAGGGCCCCTTCATTCAGCCCAATGCCCCTATTACAGTTTAGTGTTCTCCCTCCTACCCCCCCCCCCCATCTGTGCAGTAAAGGAGTAATTAGCAGAAATTACTGCTCCAGGTCCTACATGCTGAGTGGAAGATAGAACACTCCCTACCACCCGCGGGACATCAAAGCTGCTGCTTATAGCACCCCCCACCCCTACCGTTGGAGGATGGGTAAGGGCAGGGCCCCAGTGCATTGCTGTTACCAGGGGCCTACACTGCTGTTAAGACGGCCCTGCACTCAGAGCCGGCCCTAACCAATATGATGCCCTAGGCAAGATTTTGGCTGGTGCCCCCTAGCACGACCCCTGGTTCCGCTTCTGACCTTGCACTTCTTTCCCAGCACCATCACCCCTCATCCATAGCAGTCCTTATTTTGGTGTTTGTACCCCCTATATTTTAAATAGAAACAGTTCGCACATTTGGCGCACAGCCCAAAAAGGTGTGTGTTTTTGCTGGCAAGGGGCATGTCCACACAATAGTAATCCCAATTCCTATTACGCCACACAGTACTGCACTTTATTCACATTTGATCATGCAATAGTTTCCATAATTCATATTACATCCCACAGTAGTATCACTTTACCTTATAAACGTTACTCCTCACAGTAAAGCTCCTTATTCACATTACATCACACTGAATTGCTCCTTATTCACATTACACCACACCCTATTGCTCTTGATTCACATTAGATGACACAGTAGTGCCCTTTCTATACGCAACGCCACATAGTAGAGCACCTTAAACACATAATGCCACTCAGTAATGCTCCTAACACATGAGACACATTATTAATGTCCTTATAAACATAATGTGCCTTACACATTATGACAACCTGTATTAATGCCATTTTACACATAATGTCCCTTACACATATGCCGCACATTATTAATGCCCTTATAAACATAATGACACACATAGTGCCCCTTACACATATGTTGCACATTATTAATGCATTTTTACATGACACACATAATGCTCCTTACACATATTCCGAACACTACTGCACAACCATCCCACTCACATGCACACAGCACTCACACTGCCACTAACACTGTGACCTCTGCCTCTGCTTGGATACAGATGTGTCCTCATAAATCTTGCCTCAATGCTAACGTCGGGCACATTTCTTTTGCATTGCTGTGTGGCTAGGATGCACAAGCAGCTTCTGCTGATTAAAATGATATGCAGCATGCCTATATACTGTGTGAGACTGTGGCTGTATCTGCATATGAAATGCTACACACAGAATATAGGCATGCCGCATATCATTTTAATCAGCAGAAGCTGATGATGCCCCTAGGCATATCAAATGCCCTAGGCAATTGCCTAGTTTGCCTATGCCTATGGCCGGCTCTGCCTGCACTGCACGCTGCACAGTGTCCGGGGGCAGCCAGCAACTTCGGGGAAGATGGACATGCCCCCGGAGCAAAGGAGAAAAGATCTGTGAGGCCATGGCCCCTTTTAAATTAGGCCACACCTCCTTTTCAGACGCCTGGGGGGGGCATGTAATAATACAGGTGCACACCGGGTGTTGTTAGGGACTGGTGATTTGCAAGATATTCACAAACCTTTATATAAATTATAAAGGTTGTTTTGGGCTGCCACAGTTAAAACTACACAATCAATTTGTAGTGACAGTTATACAAAGGTACATACTAACAGAAAAAAATAGAAATGGGGTGGAATCCAGGAATGTAATATGCAACACTGGTCATAGAAAGTCACTACTGTATATTATACAAACTTGTAATCAGTGCCAATAGAGCAGAGCTGGTCTAAGGCTTCGGGGGGTCTGGAGTACTTACGACAGGGAGGCCCTAAAGGTGTGTGCACATGGTGAGATTCGGGCTAAACCCCAATTCTCACTATGCGATAGGGACTAGGTCGGTATCGCGAACATAGATGACTGTGCTTGCGATACTGACTAGCTACGATTTTGGCTAAGTGTAAATTTTGACTATCTTTTCTACTAGATAGTCAAAATTGACTTGCCTGCACAGTCTATCTAGGCTTGCGATACCGACCTCGCGGGACCGCGCATCGGTAACGCATTGCGATCGCAAGGTGACTTTCACCTTGTGATCTGCACTAACTTTCCTTACATTTTGACTATATAGTCAAAATCCTAAGAAAAAATCTTACCGTGTGTACACACCTTAAGATCTAAAATTAAAATCATAATCACTGCAAAGTATAATATACATATACACACTAGAGATGAGCGCCGGAAATTTTTCGGGTTTTGTGTTTTGGTTTTGGGTTCGGTTCCGCGGCCGTGTTTTGGGTTCGACCGCGTTTTGGCAAAACCTCACCGAATTTTTTTTGTCAGATTCGGGTGTGTTTTGGATTCGGGTGTTTTTTTCAAAAAACACTAAAAAACAGCTTAAATCATAGAATTTGGGGGTCATTTTGATCCCAAAGTATTATTAACCTCAAAAACCATAATTTACACTCATTTTCAGTCTATTCTGAATACCTCACACCTCACAATATTATTTTTAGTCCTAAAATTTGCACCTAGGTCGCTGGATGACTAAGCTAAGCGACCCTAGTGGCCGACACAAACACCGGGCCCATCTAGGAGTGTCACTGCAGTGTCACGCAGGATGTCCCTTCCAAAAAACCCTCCCCAAACAGCACATGACGCAAAGAAAAAAAGAGGCGCAATGAGGTAGCTGTGTGAGTAAGATAAGCGACCCTAGTGGCCGACACAAACACCGGGCCCATCTAGGAGTGTCACTGCAGTGTCACGCAGGATGTCCCTTCCAAAAAACCCTCCCCAAACAGCACATGACGCAAAGAAAAAAAGAGGCGCAATGAGGTAGCTGTGTGAGTAAGATAAGTGATCCTAGTGGCCGACACAAACACCGGGCCCATCTAGGAGTGTCACTGCAGTGTCACGCAGGATGTCCCTTCCAAAAAACCCTCCCCAAACAGCACATGACGCAAAGAAAAAAAGAGGCGCAATGAGGTAGCTGTGTGAGTAAGATAAGCGACCCTAGTGGCCGACACAAACACCGGGCCCATCTAGGAGTGTCACTGCAGTGTCACGCAGGATGTCCCTTCCAAAAAACCCTCCCCAAACAGCACATGACGCAAAGAAAAAAAGAGGCGCAATGAGGTAGCTGTGTGAGTAAGATAAGCGACCCTAGTGGCCGACACAAACACCGGGCCCATCTAGGAGTGTCACTGCAGTGTCACACAGGATGTCCCTTCCAAAAAACCCTCCCCAAACAGCACATGACGCAAAGAAAAAAAGAGGCGCAATGAGGTAGCTGTGTGAGTAAGATAAGCGACCCTAGTGGCCGACACAAACACCGGGCCCATCTAGGAGTGTCACTGCAGTGTCACGCAGGATGTCCCTTCCAAAAAACCCTCCCCAAACAGCACATGACGCAAAGAAAAAAAGAGGCGCAATGAGGTAGCTGTGTGAGTAAGATAAGCGACCCTAGTGGCCGACACAAACACCGGGCACATCTAGGAGTGTCACTGCAGTGTCACGCAGGATGTCCCTTCCAAAAAACCCTCCCCAAACAGCACATGACGCAAAGAAAAATTAAAGAAAAAAGAGGTGCAAGATGGAATTGTCCTTGGGCCCTACCACCCACCCTTATGTTGTATAAACAGGACATGCACACTTTAACCAACCCATCATTTCAGTGACAGGGTCTGCCACACGACTGTGACTGAAATGACGGGTTGGTTTGGACCCCCACCAAAAAAGAAGCAATTAATCTCTCCTTGCACAAACTGGCTCTACAGAGGCAAGATGTCCACCTCATCATCATCCTCCGATATATCACCGTGTACATCCCCCTCCTCACAGATTATCAATTCGTCCCCACTGGAATCCACCATCTCAGCTCCCTGTGTACTTTGTGGAGGCAATTGCTGCTGGTCAATGTCTCCACGGAGGAATTGATTATAATTCATTTTAATGAACATCATCTTCTCCACATTTTCTGGATGTAACCTCGTACGCCGATTGCTGACAAGGTGAGCGGCGGCACTAAACACTCTTTCGGAGTACACACTTGTGGGAGGGCAACTTAGGTAGAATAAAGCCAGTTTGTGCAAGGGCCTCCAAATTGCCTCTTTTTCCTGCCAGTATAAGTACGGACTGTGTGACGTGCCTACTTGGATGCGGTCACTCATATAATCCTCCACCATTCTTTCAATGGTGAGAGAATCATATGCAGTGACAGTAGACGACATGTCCGTAATCGTTGTCAGGTCCTTCAGTCCGGACCAGATGTCAGCATCAGCAGTCGCTCCAGACTGCCCTGCATCACCGCCAGCGGGTGGGCTCGGAATTCTGAGCCTTTTCCTCGCACCCCCAGTTGCGGGAGAATGTGAAGGAGGAGATGTTGACAGGTCGCGTTCCGCTTGACTTGACAATTTTCTCACCAGCAGGTCTTTCAACCCCAGCAGACTTGTGTCTGCCGGAAAGAGAGATCCAAGGTAGGCTTTAAATCTAGGATCGCGCACGGTGGCCAAAATGTAGTGCTCTGATTTCAACAGATTGACCACCCGTGAATCCTTGTTAAGCGAATTAAGGGCTCCATCCACAAGTCCCACATGCCTAGCGGAATCGCTCCGTGTTAGCTCCTCCTTCAATGTCTCCAGCTTCTTCTGCAAAAGCCTGATGAGGGGAATGACCTGACTCAGGCTGGCAGTGTCTGAACTGACTTGGCAAGTTCAAAGGGCATCAGAACCTTGCACAACGTTGAAATCATTCTCCACTGCGCTTGAGACAGGTGCATTCCACCTCCTATATCGTGCTCAATTGTATAGGCTTGAATGGCCTTTTGCTGCTCCTCCAACCTCTGAAGCATATAGAGGGTTGAATTCCACCTCGTTACCACTTCTTGCTTCAGATGATGGCAGGGCAGGTTCAGTAGTTTTTGGTGGTGCTCCAGTCTTCTGTACGTGGTGCCTGTACGCCGAAAGTGTCCCGCAATTCTTCTGGCCACCGACAGCATCTCTTGCACGCCCCTGTCGTTTTTAAAAAAATTCTGCACCACCAAATTCAAGGTATGTGCAAAACATGGGACGTGCTGGAATTTGCCCATATTTAATGCACACACAATATTGCTGGCGTTGTCCGATGCCACAAATCCACAGGAGAGTCCAATTGGGGTAAGCCATTCCGCGATGATCTTCCTCAGTTGCCGTAAGAGGTTTTCAGCTGTGTGCGTATTCTGGAAAGCGGTGATACAAAGCGTAGCCTGCCTAGGAAAGAGTTGGCGTTTGCGAGATGCTGCTACTGGTGCCGCCGCTGCTGTTCTTGCGGCGGGAGTCCATACATCTACCCAGTGGGCTGTCACAGTCATATAGTCCTGACCCTGCCCTGCTCCACTTGTCCACATGTCCGTGGTTAAGTGGACATTGGGTACAGCTGCATTTTTTAGGACACTGGTGAGTCTTTTTCTGAGGTCTGTGTACATTTTCGGTATCGCCTGCCTAGAGAAGTGGAACCTAGATGGTATTTGGTAACGGGGGCACACTACCTCAAGAAATTGTGTAGTTCCCTGTGAACTAACGGCGGATACCGGACGCACGTCTAACACCAACATAGTTGTCAAAGCCTCAGTTATCCGCTTTGCAGCAGGATGACTGCTGTGATATTTCATCTTCCTCGCAAAGGACTGTTGGACAGTCAATTGCTTACTGGAAGTAGTACAAGTGGTCTTCCGACTTCCCCTCTGGGATGACCATCGACTCCCAGCAGCAACAACAGCAGCGCCAGCAGCAGTAGGCGTTACACGCAAGGATGCATCGGAGGAATCCCAGGCAGGAGAGGAATCGTCAGAATTGCCAGTGACATGGCCTGCAGGACTATTGGCATTCCTGGGGAAGGAGGAAATTGACACTGAGGGAGTTGGCGGGGTGGTTTGCGTGAGCTTGGTTACAAGAGGAAGGGATTTACTGGTCAGTGGACTGCTTCCGCTGTCACCCAAAGTTTTTGAACTTGTCACTGACTTATTATGAATGCGCTGCAGGTGACGTATAAGGGAGGATGTTCCGAGGTGGTTAACGTCCTTACCCCTACTTATTACAGCTTGACAAAGGCAACACACGGCATGACACCTGTTCTCCGCTTTTCTGTTGAAATACCTCCACACTGAAGAGCTGATTTTTTTGGTATTTTCACCAGGCATGTCAACGGCCATATTCCTCCCACGGACAACAGGTGTCTCCCCGGGTGCCTGACTTAAACAAACCACCTCACCATCAGAATCCTCCTGGTCAATTTCCTCCCCAGCGCCAGCAACACCCATATCCTCCTCATCCTGGTGTACTTCAACACTGACATCTTCAATCTGACTATCAGGAACTGGACTGCGGGTGCTCCTTCCAGCACTTGCAGGGGGCGTGCAAATGGTGGAAGGCGCATGCTCTTCACGTCCAGTGTTGGGAAGGTCAGGCATCGCAACCGACACAATTGGACTCTCCTTGTGGATTTGGGATTTCGAAGAACGCACAGTTCTTTGCGGTGCTTTTGCCAGCTTGAGTCTTTTCAGTTTTCTAGCGAGAGGCTGAGTGATTCCATCCTCATGTGAAGCTGAACCACTAGCCATGAACATAGGCCAGGGCCTCAGCCGTTCCTTGCCACTCTGTGTGGTAAATGGCATATTGGCAAGTTTACGCTTCTCCTCCGACAATTTTATTTTAGGTTTTGGAGTCCTTTTTTTACTGATATTTGGTGTTTTGGATTTGACATGCTCTGTACTATGACATTGGGCATCGGCCTTGGCAGACGACGTTGCTGGCATTTCATCGTCTCGGCCATGACTAGTGGCAGCAGCTTCAGCACGAGGTGGAAGTGGATCTTGATCTTTCCCTAATTTTGGAACCTCAACATTTTTGTTCTCCATATTTTAATAGGCACAACTAAAAGGCACCTCAGGTAAACAATGGAGATGGATGGATACTAGTATACTTATGGATGGACTGCCGAGTGCCGACACAGAGGTAGCTACAGCCGTGGACTACCGTACTGTGTCTGCTGCTAATATAGACTGGATGATAATGAGATGAAATCAATATATATATATGTATGTATATATAATATCACTAGTACTGCAGCCGGACAGGTAGATAATATATTTATTAGGTAATGATGACTGATGACGGACCTGCTGGACACTGTCAGCTCAGCAGCACCGCAGACTGCTACAGTAAGCTACTATACTATAGTAGTATGTACAAAGAAGAAAGAAAAAAAAAAAACCACGGGTAGGTGGTATACAATTATGGATGGACTGCCGAGTGCTGACACAGAGGTAGCTACAGCCGTGGACTAACGTACTGTGTCTGCTGCTAATATAGACTGGATGATTGATAATGAGATGAAATCAATATATATATGTATGTATATATAATATCACTAGTACTGCAGCCGGACAGGTAGATAATATATTTATTAGGTAATGATGACTGATGACGGACCTGCTGGACACTGTCAGCTCAGCAGCACCGCAGACTGCTACAGTAAGCTACTATACTCTATAGTAGTATGTACAAAGAAGAAAGAAAAAAAAAAACACGGGTAGGCGGTATACAATTATGGATGGACTGCCGAGTGCCGACACAGAGGTAGCTACAGCCATGGACTAACGTACTGTGTCTGCTGCTAATATAGACTGGATGATTGATAATGAGATGAAATCAATATATATATGTATGTATATATAATATCACTAGTACTGCAGCCGGACAGGTAGATAATATATTTATTAGGTAATGATGACTGATGACGGACCTGCTGGACACTGTCAGCTCAGCAGCACCGCAGACTGCTACAGTAAGCTACTATACTATAGTAGTATGTACAAAGAAGAAAGAAAAAAAACAACGGGTAGGTGGTATACAATTATGGATGGACTGCCGAGTGCCGACACAGAGGTAGCTACAGCCGTGGACTAACGTACTGTGTCTGCTGCTAATATAGACTGGATGATTGATAATGAGATGAAATCAATATATATATGTATGTATATATAATATCACTAGTACTGCTGCCGGACAGGTAGATAATATATTTATTAAGTAATGATGACTGATGACGGACCTGCTGGACACTGTCAGCTCAGCAGAACCGCAGACTGCTACAGTAAGCTACTATACTCTATAGTAGTATGTACAAAGAAGAAAGAAAAAAAAAAACCACGGGTAGGTGGTATACAATTATGGATGGACTGCCGAGTGCCGACACAGAGGTAGCTACAGCCGTGGACTAACGTACTGTGTCTGCTGCTAATATAGAGTCTAGACTGGATGATAAATTATTGATAATGAGATGAAATCAATATAATATCACTAGTACTGCAGCCGGACAGGTACTATATATATTTATTATGTAATGACTGATGACGGACCTGCTGGACACTGTCAGGTCAGCACAGCACCGCAGACTGCTACAGTAAGCTACTATAGTAGTATGTATAAAGAAGAATGAAAAAAACAAACAAACCACGGGTAGGTGGTATACAATATTATATATATATATATATATATTATATACAATTATATATATATATATATATATATATATATATTAAACTGGTGGTGATTGATTATTAAACTGGTGGTCACTTCAGGTCACGTTGCAACTTGCAACTAGTACTCCGAGGCCTAAGCAGACAATCACAAAATATATTATTATACTGGTGGTCAGTGTGGTCACAACAATGGCAGTGTGGCACTGACTCTGGCAGCAAAAGTGTGCACTGTACGTTATATGTACTCCTGAGTCCTGCTCTCAGACTCTAACTGCTCCCCACGGTCAGTGTCTCCCCCACAAGTCAGATAATACACTTACAGTCACACTATCTAATCTATAAATATCACTTCAGCAAGTAGTATAGTAGTATACAGTATAGTAGTACTCCTCCTAATAATGCTCCCCAAAATACTGTGTCTCTCTCTTCTCTAAACGGAGAGGACGCCAGCCACGTCCTCTCCCTATGACTCTCAATGCACGTGTGAAAATGGCGGCGACGCGCGGCTCCTTATATAGAATCCGAGTCTCGCGATAAAATCCGAGCCTCGCGAGAATCCAACAGCGTGATGATGACGTTCGGGCGCGCTCGGGTTAGCCGAGCAAGGCGGGAAGATCCGAGCCTGCTCGGACCCGTGTAAAAAACCTGAAGTCCGGGCGGGTTCGGATTCAGAGGAACCGAACCCGCTCATCTCTAATACACACACATATATATGTCTATATACTAATATATATATATATATATATATATATATATATATATATATATATAAATGCATAGACACACACACATATATCAGCCTTCCAGCAGCTGGCCCCTGCTCCAGCTACACATGCCTGGAATGCAGTTTTATATTTTCGTTGGTGGATTGCTCTGGCTCCTGAACACTGATCCCCAAGTCACCAGTATCTCCTGAAAGGTGGAAGTCTCTAGAATTTTACGTAATTCAAATTGAAGAAATCTATTTCTGGGAAATTAAGATATCTGCAGTCAAGCTAGCTGCCCCTCCACTGGAAAATGATGAATATTAAGCACACTCCACTATCCACCCCTCCCCTGTATATTAAACACCTCCAACCACCCTGGAAGTCATATGCCAGGGCCCCTTCATTCAGCCCAATGCCCCTATTACAGTTTAGTGTTCTCCCTCCTACCCCCCCCCCCATCTGTGCAGTAAAGGAGTAATTAGCAGAAATTACTGCTCCAGGTCCTACATGCTGAGCGGAAGATAGAACACTCCCTACCACCCGCGGGATATCAAAGCTGCTGCTTATAGCACCCCCCACCCCTACCGCTGGAGGATGAGTAAGGGCAGGGCCCCAGTGCATTGCTGTTACCAGGGGCCTACACTGCTGTTAAGACGGCCCTGCACTCTGAGCCGGCCCTAACCAATATGATGCCCTAGGCAAGATTTTGGCTGGTGCCCCCTAGCACCACCCCTGGTTCCGCTTCTGACCTTGCACTTCTTTCCCAGCACCATCACCCCTCATCCATAGCAGTCCTTATTTTGGTGTTTGTACCCCCTATATTTTAAATAGAAACAGTTCGCACATTTGGCGCACAGCCCAAAAAGGGGTGTGTTTTTGCTGGCAAGGGGCATGGCCACACAATAGTAACCCCAATTCCTATTACGCCACACAGTACTGCACTTTATACACATTTGATCATGCAATAGTTTCCATAATTCATATTACATCCCACAGTAGTATCACTTTACCTTATAAACGTTACTCCTCACAGTAAAGCCCCTTATTCACATTACATCACACTGAATTGCTCCTTATTCACATTACACCACACCCTATTGCTCTTGATTCACATTAGATGACACAGTAGTGCCCTTTCTATACGCAACGCCACATAGTAGAGCACCTTAAACACATAATGCCACTCAGTAATGCTCCTAACACATGAGACACATTATTAATGTCCTTATAAACATAATGTGCCTTACACATTATGACAACCTTTATTAATGCCCTTTTACACATAATGTCCCTTACACATATGCCGCACATTATTAATGCCCTTATAAACATAATGACACACATAGTGCCCCTTACACATATGTTGCACATTATTAATGCATTTTTACATGACACACATAATGCTCCTTACACATATTCCGAACACTACTGCACAACCCTCCCACTCACATGCACACAGCACTCACACTGCCACTAACACTGTGACCTCTGCCTCTGCTTGGATACAGATGTGTCCTCATAAATCTTGCCTCAATGCTAACGTCGGGCACATTTTTTTTGCATTGCTGTGTGGCTAGGATGCACAAGCAGCTTCTGCTGCTTAAAATTATATGCAGCATGCCTATATACTGTGTGAGACTGTGGCTGTATCTGCATATGAAATGCTACACACAGAATATAGGCATGCCGCATATCATTTTAATCAGCAGAAGCTGATGATGCCCCTAGGCATATCAAATGCCCTAGGCAATTGCCTAGTTTGCCTATGCCTATGGCCGGCTCTGCCTGCACTGCACGCTGCACAGTGTCCGGGGGCAGCCAGCAACTTCGGGGAAGATGGACATGCCCCCGGAGCAAAGGAGAAAAGATCTGTGAGGCCATGGCCCCTTTTAAATTAGGCCACACCTCCTTTTCAGACGCCTGGGGGGGGCATGTAATAATACAGGTGCACACCGGGTGTTGTTAGGGACTGGTGATTTGCAAGATATTCACAAACCTTTATATAAATTATAAAGGTTGTTTTGGGCTGCCACAGTTAAAACTACACAATCAATTTGTAGTGACAGTTATACAAAGGTACATACTAACAGAAAAAAATAGAAATGGGGTGGAATCCAGGAATGTAATATGCAACACTGGTCATAGAAAGTCACTACTGTATATTATACAAACTTGTAATCAGTGCCAATAGAGCAGAGCTGGTCTAAGGCTTCGGGGGGTCTGGAGTACTTACGACAGGGAGGCCCTAAAGGTGTGTGCACATGGTGAGATTCGGGCTAAACCCCAATTCTCACTATGCGATAGGGACTAGGTCGGTATCGCGAACATAGATGACTGTGCTTGCGATACTGACTAGCTACGATTTTGGCTAAGTGTAAATTTTGACTATCTTTTCTACTAGATAGTCAAAATTGACTTGCCTGCACAGTCTATCTAGGCTTGCGATACCGACCTCGCGGGACCGCGCATCGGTAACGCATTGCGATCGCAAGGTGACTTTCACCTTGTGATCTGCACTAACTTTCCTTACATTTTGACTATATAGTCAAAATCCTAAGAAAAAATCTTACCGTGTGTACACACCTTAAGATCTAAAATTAAAATCATAATCACTGCAAAGTATAATATACATATACACACACACATATATATTAGAGATGAGCGGGTTCGGTTTCTCTGAAACCGAACCCGCACGAACTTCATGTTTTTTTCACGGGTCCGAGCAGACTCGGATCCTCCCGCCTTGCTCGGTTAACCCGAGCGCGCCCGAACGTCATCATGACGCTGTCGGATTCTCGCGAGACTCGGATTCTATATAAGGAGCCGCGCGTCGCCGCCATTTTCACACGTGCATTGAGATTGATAGGGAGAGGACGTGGCTGGCGTCCTCTCCATTAGAAATTAGATTAGAAGAGAGAGAGAGATTGTGCAGAGTCAGACAGAGTTTACCACAGTGACCAGTGCAGTTGTTGTTAGTTAACTTTTATTTATTTTAATATATATCCGTTCTCTGCTATATCCGTTCTCTGCCTGAAAAAAAAGATACACAGCAGCAGCCAGTCACACAGTGTGACTCAGTCTGTGTGCACTCAGCTCAGCCCAGTGTGCTGCACATCAATGTATAAAAGGCAAAGCTTATAATAATTGTGGGGGAGACTGGGGAGCACTGCAGGTTGTTATAGCAGGAGCCCCCAGGAGTACATAATATTATATTAATTTAAAATTAAACAGTGCACACTTTTGCTGCAGGAGTGCCACTGCCAGTGTGACTAGTGGTGACCAGTGCCTGACCACCAGTATAGTAGTATATTCATTGTTGTATGTATTGTATACTATCTCTTTATCAACCAGTCTATATTAGCAGCAGACACAGTACAGTGCGGTAGTTCACGGCTGTGGCTACCTCTGTGTCGGCAGTCGGAACTCGGCAGGCAGTCCGTCCATCCATAATTGTATTACAATATATACCACCTAACCGTGGTATTTTTTTTTCTTTCTTTATACCGTCATAGTGTCATACTAGTTGTTACGAGTATACTACTATCTCTTTATCAACCAGTGTACAGTGCGGTAGTTCACGGCTGTGGCTACCTCTGTGTCGGCAGTCGGCAGGCAGTCCGTCCATCCATAATTGTATTATTATTATAATATATACCACCTAACCGTGGTTTTTTTTCCATTCTTTATACCGTCGTCATAGTGTCATACTAGTTGTTACGAGTATACTACTATCTCTTTATCAACCAGTGTACAGTGCGGTAGTTCACGGCTGTGGCTACCTCTGTGTCGGCAGTCGGCAGGCAGTCCGTCCATCCATAATTGTATTATTATTATAATATATACCACCTAACCGTGGTTTTTTTTCCATTCTTTATACCGTCGTCATAGTGTCATACTAGTTGTTACGAGTATACTACTATCTCTTTATCAACCAGTGTACAGTGCGGTAGTTCACGGCTGTGGCTACCTCTGTGTCGGCAGTCGGCAGGCAGTCCGTCCATCCATAATTGTATTATTATTATAATATATACCACCTAACCGTGGTTTTTTTTCCATTCTTTATACCGTCGTCATAGTGTCATACTAGTTGTTACGAGTATACTACTATCTCTTTATCAACCAGTGTACAGTGCGGTAGTTCACGGCTGTGGCTACCTCTGTGTCGGCAGTCGGCAGGCAGTCCGTCCATCCATAATTGTATTATTATTATAATATATACCACCTAACCGTGGTTTTTTTTCCATTCTTTATACCGTCGTCATAGTGTCATACTAGTTGTTACGAGTATACTACTATCTCTTTATCAACCAGTGTACAGTGCGGTAGTTCACGGCTGTGGCTACCTCTGTGTCGGCAGTCGGCAGGCAGTCCGTCCATCCATAATTGTATTATTATTATAATATATACCACCTAACCGTGGTTTTTTTTCCATTCTTTATACCGTCGTCATAGTGTCATACTAGTTGTTACGAGTATACTACTATCTCTTTATCAACCAGTGTACAGTGCGGTAGTTCACGGCTGTGGCTACCTCTGTGTCGGCAGTCGGCAGGCAGTCCGTCCATCCATAATTGTATTATTATTATAATATATACCACCTAACCGTGGTTTTTTTTCCATTCTTTATACCGTCGTCATAGTGTCATACTAGTTGTTACGAGTATACTACTATCTCTTTATCAACCAGTGTACAGTGCGGTAGTTCACGGCTGTGGCTACCTCTGTGTCGGCAGTCGGCAGGCAGTCCGTCCATCCATAATTGTATTATTATTATAATATATACCACCTAACCGTGGTTTTTTTTCCATTCTTTATACCGTCGTCATAGTGTCATACTAGTTGTTACGAGTATACTACTATCTCTTTATCAACCAGTGTACAGTGCGGTAGTTCACGGCTGTGGCTACCTCTGTGTCGGCAGTCGGCAGGCAGTCCGTCCATCCATAATTGTATTATTATTATAATATATACCACCTAACCGTGGTTTTTTTATACCACCTAACCGTGGCAGTCCGTCCATAATTGTATACTAGTAAACTATCCAATCCATCCATCTCCATTGTTTACCTGAGGTGCCTTTTAGTTCTGCCTATAAAATATGGAGAACAAAAAAGTTGAGGTTCCAAAATTAGGGAAAGATCAAGATCCACTTCCACCTCGTGCTGAAGCTGCTGCCACTAGTCATGGCCGAGACGATGAAATGCCAGCAACGTCGTCTGCCAAGGCCGATGCCCAATGTCATAGTACAGAGCATGTCAAATCCAAAACACCAAATATCAGAAAAAAAAGGACTCCAAAACCTAAAATAAAATTGTCGGAGGAGAAGCGTAAACTTGCCAATATGCCATTTACCACACGGAGTGGCAAGGAACGGCTGAGGCCCTGGCCTATGTTCATGGCTAGTGGTTCAGCTTCACATGAGGATGGAAGCACTCAGCCTCTCGCTAGAAAACTGAAAAGACTCAAGCTGGCAAAAGCACCGCAAAGAACTGTGCGTTCTTTGAAATCCCAAATCCACAAGGAGAGTCCAATTGTGTCGTTTGCGATGCCTGACCTTCCCAACACTGGACGTGAAGAGCATGCGCCTTCCACTATTTGCATGCCCCCTGCAAGTGCTGGAAGGAGCACCCGCAGTCCAGTTCCTGATAGTCAGATTGAAGATGTCAGTGTTGAAGTACACCAGGATGAGGAGGATATGGGTGTTGCTGGCGCTGGGGAGGAAATTGACCAGGAGGATTCTGATGGTGAGGTGGTTTGTTTAAGTCAGGCACCCGGGGAGACACCTGTTGTCCGTGGGAGGAATATGGCCGTTGACATGCCAGGTGAAAATACCAAAAAAATCAGCTCTTCGGTGTGGAGGTATTTCACCAGAAATGCGGACAACAGGTGTGAAGCCGTGTGTTCCCTTTGTCAAGCTGTAATAAGTAGGGGTAAGGACGTTAACCACCTCGGAACATCCTCCCTTATACGTCACCTGCAGCGCATTCATAATAAGTCAGTGACAAGTTCAAAAACTTTGGGTGACAGCGGAAGCAGTCCACTGACCAGTAAATCCCTTCCTCTTGTAACCAAGCTCACGCAAACCACCCCACCAACTCCCTCAGTGTCAATTTCCTCCTTCCCCAGGAATGCCAATAGTCCTGCAGGCCATGTCACTGGCAAGTCTGACGAGTCCTTTCCTGCCTGGGATTCCTCCGATGCATCCTTGCGTGTAACGCCTACTGCTGCTGGCGCTGCTGTTGTTGCCGCTGGGAGTCGATGGTCATCCCAGAGGGGAAGTCGTAAGCCCACTTGTACTACTTCCAGTAAGCAATTGACTGTTCAACAGTCCTTTGCGAGGAAGATGAAATATCACAGCAGTCATCCTACTGCAAAGCGGATAACTGAGTCCTTGACAACTATGTTGGTGTTAGACGTGCGTCCGGTATCCGCCGTTAGTTCACAGGGAACTAGACAATTTATTGAGGCAGTGTGCCCCCGTTACCAAATACCATCTAGGTTCCACTTCTCTAGGCAGGCGATACCGAGAATGTACACGGACGTCAGAAAAAGACTCACCAGTGTCCTAAAAAATGCAGTTGTACCCAATGTCCACTTAACCACGGACATGTGGACAAGTGGAGCAGGGCAGGGTCAGGACTATATGACTGTGACAGCCCACTGGGTAGATGTATGGACTCCCGCCGCAAGAACAGCAGCGGCGGCACCAGTAGCAGCATCTCGCAAACGCCAACTCTTTCCTAGGCAGGCTACGCTTTGTATCACCGCTTTCCAGAATACGCACACAGCTGAAAACCTCTTACGGCAACTGAGGAAGATCATCGCGGAATGGCTTACCCCAATTGGACTCTCCTGTGGATTTGTGGCATCGGACAACGCCAGCAATATTGTGTGTGCATTAAATATGGGCAAATTCCAGCACGTCCCATGTTTTGCACATACCTTGAATTTGGTGGTGCAGAATTTTTTTAAAAACGACAGGGGCGTGCAAGAGATGCTGTCGGTGGCCAGAAAAATTGCGGGACACTTTCGGCGTACAGGCACCACGTACAGAAGACTGGAGCACCACCAAAAACTACTGAACCTGCCCTGCCATCATCTGAAGCAAGAAGTGGTAACGAGGTGGAATTCAACCCTCTATATGCTTCAGAGGTTGGAGGAGCAGCAAAAGGCCATTCAAGCCTATACAATTGAGCACGATATAGGAGATGGAATGCACCTGTCTCAAGTGCAGTGGAGAATGATTTCAACGTTGTGCAAGGTTCTGATGCCCTTTGAACTTGCCACACGTGAAGTCAGTTCAGACACTGCCAGCCTGAGTCAGGTCATTCCCCTCATCAGGCTTTTGCAGAAGAAGCTGGAGGCATTGAAGAAGGAGCTAACACGGAGCGATTCCGCTAGGCATGTGGGACTTGTGGATGCAGCCCTTAATTCGCTTAACAAGGATTCACGGGTGGTCAATCTGTTGAAATCAGAGCACTACATTTTGGCCACCGTGCTCGATCCTAGATTTAAAGCCTACCTTGGATCTCTCTTTCCGGCAGACACAGGTCTGCTGGGGTTGAAAGACCTGCTGGTGACAAAATTGTCAAGTCAAGCGGAACGCGACCTGTCAACATCTCCTCCTTCACATTCTCCCGCAACTGGGGGTGCGAGGAAAAGGCTCAGAATTCCGAGCCCACCCGCTGGCGGTGATGCAGGGCAGTCTGGAGCGACTGCTGATGCTGACATCTGGTCCGGACTGAAGGACCTGACAACGATTACGGACATGTCGTCTACTGTCACTGCATATGATTCTCTCAACATTGATAGAATGGTGGAGGATTATATGAGTGACCGCATCCAAGTAGGCACGTCACACAGTCCGTACTTATACTGGCAGGAAAAAGAGGCAATTTGGAGGCCCTTGCACAAACTGGCTTTATTCTACCTAAGTTGCCCTCCCACAAGTGTGTACTCCGAAAGAGTGTTTAGTGCCGCCGCTCACCTTGTCAGCAATCGGCGTACGAGGTTACATCCAGAAAATGTGGAGAAGATGATGTTCATTAAAATGAATTATAATCAATTCCTCCGCGGAGACATTGACCAGCAGCAATTGCCTCCACAAAGTACACAGGGAGCTGAGATGGTGGATTCCAGTGGGGACGAATTGATAATCTGTGAGGAGGGGGATGTACACGGTGATATATCGGAGGGTGAAGATGAGGTGGACATCTTGCCTCTGTAGAGCCAGTTTGTGCAAGGAGAGATTAATTGCTTCTTTTTTGGGGGGGGTCCAAACCAACCCGTCATATCAGTCACAGTCGTGTGGCAGACCCTGTCACTGAAATGATGGGTTGGTTAAAGTGTGCATGTCCTGTTTTGTTTATACAACATAAGGGTGGGTGGGAGGGCCCAAGGATAATTCCATCTTGCACCTCTTTTTTCTTTTCTTTTTCTTTGCATCATGTGCTGATTGGGGAGGGTTTTTTGGAAGGGACATCCTGCGTGACACTGCAGTGCCACTCCTAGATGGGCCCGGTGTTTGTGTCGGCCACTAGGGTCGCTAATCTTACTCACACAGCTACCTCATTGCGCCTCTTTTTTTCTTTGCGTCATGTGCTGTTTGGGGAGGGTTTTTTGGAAGGGACATCCTGCGTGACACTGCAGTGCCACTCCTAGATGTGCCCGGTGTTTGTGTCGGCCACTAGGGTCGCTAATCTTACTCACACAGTCAGCTACCTCATTGCGCCTCTTTTTTTCTTTGCGTCATGTGCTGTTTGGGGAGGGTTTTTTGGAAGGGCCATCCTGCATGACACTGCAGTGCCACTCCTAGATGGGCCCGGTGTTTGTGTCGGCCACTAGGGTCGCTAATCTTACTCACACAGCTACCTCATTGCGCCTCTTTTTTTCTTTGCGTCATGTGCTGTTTGGGGAGGGTTTTTTGGAAGGGCCATCCTGCGTGACACTGCAGTGCCACTCCTAGATGGGCCCGGTGTTTGTGTCGGCCACTAGGGTCGCTAATCTTACTCACACAGCTACCTCATTGCGCCTCTTTTTTTCTTTGCGTCATGTGCTGTTTGGGGAGGGTTTTTTGGAAGGGACATCCTGCGTGACACTGCAGTGCCACTCCTAGATGGGCCCGGTGTTTGTGTCGGCCACTAGGGTCGCTTATCTTACTCACACAGCGACCTCGGTGCAAATTTTAGGACTAAAAATAATATTGTGAGGTGTGATGTGTTCAGAATAGGCTGAAAATGAGTGTAAATTATGTTTTTTGAGGTTAATAATACTTTGGGATCAAAATTACCCCCAAATTCTATGATTTAAGCTGTTTTTTAGGGTTTTTTGAAAAAAACACCCGAATCCAAAACACACCCGAATCCGACAAAAATAATTCGGTGAGGTTTTGCCAAAACGCGTTCGAACCCAAAACACGGCCGCGGAACCGAACCCAAAACCAAAACACAAAACCCGAAAAATTTCAGGCGCTCATCTCTAATATATATGTCTATATACTAATAGATATATATATATATATAAATGCATAGACACACACATATATATATATATATATATATATATATATAATGTACATGTATATTTATATATAAAGTACATATGCATATATATATATATATACATACTGTATATATACATTAGATAGATAGATAGATAGATAGATAGATAGATAGATAGATAGATAGATAGATAGATAGATAGATAGATAGACCCAGCGCCGGCGTTTGTTTGGCTGTGGGGAGCCGAGACAGGCAGCGGGGAGCCAGGACAGCCAGTGTTGCGGGGAGCTCAACGGGACCAGTGTTGCGGCATGCGGTGCCGGCATTTGGCAATATGAAGCCTGGAGCCGGGGAGCCTTCACTCAGGTACACTGCTTGCAGCGCCGGTGTAGTGCAGCTGGGAGCCAGGAGCACAGCAACGCTGTTATGGGTGGCGGGGGGCCCTTTTAAAAAGGGGTTCCCGGGGTACTTACCCCCAGGGCCCCCCCTTTAATCCGGCTCTGCAATAGAGGATGGGAACACAGATGCAAAGAATAATGTGAGTTATGTCTCCCAAATCAAAATGTATATGCAGGAAAATCCATGCATTCGGTTTAGTAACACAGAATACTGCAGTCCCCATAAATCTCAATGTGGAATGCGATCTGCACATATTATCATGCTTCAACAAGGCTAGCTTTCAGACCTTGCCCACTACAGCAGATGGTGCTAGCCACTGTAACCTAGAGGCTACTTAAGCACAGGAGTAGGATCTTCCTGATGGCAGTACATGAGCTGCACACACGCTGCGTTCGCTGCTGCTAATGGAACAAAGTCATCACTGGGCCAGCCAGATGTGGTCTCCCAGCATGATTGTGATAGTAGCCTGTCCTGTAGGCTATAACAGATGTTAATGAAGGGGAAAAAACATTGCGTCCATTAGTAAATAAATCATTTTATGTGGTAAGCACGTCATTGAAGCTCCTATGTCTTGCCAATATATGGGACAAAATATTACAGAATTACTATGGTTACACCTACCTGCGCATAAGTGCCACATTTCCCCTAACATTTTTAACGTAAAATATGCAACAAAATAAAGTAGTGAGAGTCATGTCAACTGTAGAAAATTCTTGCACACAGACCAACGAGCATGACAAAGCTTTAAAAACATTTTGACATCCAAAGCAATATGTGTAACTGCATTAGTCATGATGTTAAGCTACAGTACATTGTGATTTTGCAGTCAGTGGAGCCTAGACTAACAGTGCATGTTTCCAGGCTTTGCTTTTCCTATAAAAGCAACCAAATTATGCTAACCACCTGTCAGCAGCCGCCACGGCCTACCATCTGCTCACTCACAAGCATTACACCACGTAATCTAGCTTTTGAAGAATATGCCAAAACTGTCCCATGAGTGCTGTTACTTCCGATATCTCCCCCTCAACCACTTTAGATGTACTGTCTGGCTCCAAGCCTTCAGTGATGCAGAATTTCATGACCTCTGACACATTCCACATATAATGGGTAAAAGGAAATAAAAGTATGCTACCAGTAAATAAATCATTGTTTATGCTGATGGGCATAGATGAAACCATGCTTCCCTGTTATTGCAATGAAAGTATGATCTGACTACAAATCCAGGCCTTGCAGCAGCCCAATTAGCACACAGTACATAAAATGTATAGCCAAAATTTACTAAGTACAGTTTCTTTCCTAGAATCATGAATATCTCTTTTCCTCAAATGAATATCACAAGTTGGCGTTACCTAGTAGCGAAAAGTGAAGCTTCTGCTCAAAGGTGGAACTAGCAGCAGTGCACGGGGGTCCAACACAGTGAAGGGGCCCATCGCTGCAGGCACATAATAAATCACACTGACTCATTAAGTCATTATGTGCCGCTGCGCTGTCTACCGACAGGTGCTACACACATTGGTAGTTGACAGTCCAGGCCCAGCCTTAGGGGGCACTGCTCTCTCCCTTCTTCTCTAAGAGTGACATAGCCTGGTTTGCAGTCCGTGCACTGTTTGTAGTGGGAGGAGGTGCCACGTTCACCCCTCTCCTCAGCTCCGCCCCTTGACACCTTAGGTTTTAGCTCCTGCTTCCTCTGTTTCTCTGCGTTGACACTGTGGATCTGACGTAAGGATCTCTGGACTGTACCCAGCATTAATTCCAAGGAGGACCTGCCACCCACACAGTTCTGTGCCCAGGAAATTAAATTGAAATACTGTTTATTTGTCATCCTCTGGCTGTCATCCTTTCCTTGGCGTCACCCTCTCCCTGTGAACCACTGCTGTTGCCCTCTCCCAGTCATCCACTGTTGTCATCCTCTCCCTGGCATCACACTCTCTCTGTCACCCTCTCCCTAGTGTCACCCTTTAGCTGTCACCATTTCCCTGGCATCACCCACTGCTGTTACCCTCTCCCTGGCATCACACTCTCCCTGTCACCTACCACTGACACCCACTCTGTCACCCACTGCTGTAACCTCCCTGGCATCACCCTCTCCCTGTCACCCACTGCTGTTACTATCTCCCTTGCATCACTCTCTCCCTGTCACCTACTGCCATCACCCTCTCCCTGGCATTACCCTCTCCCTGGCATCACCTTCTCCTTGTCACCCACTGCAGTCATCCTCTCCTTGGTATCCGTTAGAATAGACGAGTGCTACTCCTTCTCCAGCCAGAATAGGCCCCCTTTGTGCAGGTGGAATCCCAGATCTGCAATTTCACTGGAAAGAAAAATGTGTGCTAACATAAAAGAAGGTGAGAGCAATAGGATAGCCAGTAGAACATGGGTAGGATATCACCAGAGGCAAACTACAGTAGTTTCAGGTAGATTACAGTTGGTAGTAGAGTTTGCCGCACAAAGCACGGCGCGCCATTGAGGGGGCATGTTATGCTCCCCCCAAAGGTGTGTCAAGCTCCATATATAGGAATATCTATGCTACCTGTAATACTCGATTTCTTGATTGAAACTATCCGCTGTGGCATTTCTTCTCACTCAGCAAAGTATACATGATAAATGTGATGCCTATGCCTAATGCAACCCTAAGCATATATTTCTTGCCAGGTTGACTGACAATACATTGCTAAAAGGAATTGTTTTGGGATCCTAATAGTATTTATTTAAACTAGCTTATTTTAGTCCACTATAAAATTGCTGTATTAATTAGCAACATAAAATATACTTACCTTTAGTGAATACATATGTTTTACCGGTGGCTGGGATCCCTGCTGTCACGACCCCGACAGTGGGATCCCGGCCACCAGAATGCCAGCAGCGGGGTGAGCGCTAGAGAGCTCTCTGCGGGCTCGCTGCGCTCACCACAGGGTCTATTCTCCCTCTATGGGTGTTGTGGACACCCATAGAGGGAGAAAAGCCTGTGGCGCAGGAATTCCAGCATCGGGATTTCAGCGCCTGTCGGGATTCTGGCATCGGCATTGTGACTGCCGAGATCCCAACAGGTGGTCTCGTAATCGCCTCCCGCATTTAGATCACGCTTCTCAAGGTTGCCATTATTTTGATGTTCTGTGTTATATATATATATATATATATATATATATATATATATATATTGGTAAACTGCTTTTGAGCCTACATTTCACCTAAACAACGTTGACTTGTCACATATGATAAGAAATTACAGACTTAGTTTAATGGTAAAAAGTGGATTTTAAAACTTTTTGTTGTATTGTCCTTTTTGTGTGTTTAACTAAAGATTACTAATAGCATTTCTTACCATCAGCAACAGCTCACACTAGCAGCATTAGCAGGTGCTGCAATAAAAAAGACTATTACACAAAAGTCAGGCAAGCTGTGTTCTCTCCTGCCAGGTGACGAACAATGAGTTTCTGAGATTAAACAGCAGAGTCTGATGAGCCTAGACAGCAGTCATAGTGACATCAGCAAATCAATGTCATTGCCCAGAAACTCTTTGGTGATCCCCTGGCAGGCTGAGTTAAGATGCAGTGAGGAATCCATAGAATCCAGGGGGTAAGGGTGGGGGCTTTATTAACAATCCAGTGGGAACAGGAGCCTAGAGAGTAGAACAGGAGTCTCCCAAAGGATACAGGAGGGTAGGCAACTAAGGGATACCTTCAGCATAATTAACTGCAGGGAGGGTTTTTTTCCTTTTCAGGATACATTGCATATCATAGTACACATAATTTAAAAGCCTGTATTCAGAAGGGATCAATTTACTAAAATTAATAGGATTACACTTTTCATAGCATTAATTTACAAGAATCAGGGTGAAGACAACAACTAACAACAAAGTCCTGTTGGGGCCTGTGCCCAGTGTTTGCTCTCTGTTGCACTGTGCATTCAGTATTTGTTAGAAGAGAATAACACTGATACTTATCTGGGATCTGAGATTTCCTGGTGGCACAGGCATTATAATATCACTGTGAGATTAGGAGGTATGCAGAGAAATTAACAAAATAATATTTTAACAAATTAAACTGTGGTAAATCAGAGAGCGGCTTCTTGTATTAAAACATTTTCTACACATATGAGTAAGACATACTGAGATTTGTTAAAAGCAAAAATGGTTTACACTTTGCTGTCAACATAATGGTTTTACTCCCCAAGACTTTGCATTATTTTTGTACTTTGCCTATTATGAATCTAAGCCCAACTAAGCTTATACAAGTGATTGAATGACATTTATCTACAGGTACATCTTGGTTGGACACGTCTCTAGAATATGCAGTAGGTGATTGTTTGTGATGTATAAGATATGAAATCAAGAAGTTATATTTAAATATATATAATTCATTACTAAAAACTCTAGTCATATATTCTCGTATTCTCATATATTCTCATTCTGCACACGATAAAGACAAGGCCCTGTAATGGATGCACTTAGAACTGACAGGCAAAAAGCCAAGGGAACACCTATTTCATGTTCAACTATCATATGTTTCTCCGACAGCACAATGTATGCATCAGCTGTGGGATGTCTGCAAGTCTATTTCTGCTGATAGTCTGCATCACCAGATTAAGGGGATGCAGGGCATACTGTACCCCGGGCCCCTCTTTGTCAGGGGGCCCTCCGGCCAGTGCACACTATCATCACTAGTTTTACCTCTTAAGCAGCAGCAGAACCAGCAGCCAGAATGCAAGCAGGACAGTAAGCAGTGCAGGTAGAGACACAGGAATATCATGTTTCATGAGCTACCAATGGAGCTTTCTGACCAGGGGAGAGATAGGAGGATGGAGAGAGCTGTAAGTGACATAGGGATCCCAGCTTCTCCTCCTCCCCACCTGGGTGTCTGAGCCCTGTGTAAACTGTTAAGCAACTAAACCATTGGGTCTAGAGATACAGTAGAGACACACACAGAGTCCTCCTGAGTCCTGTACCAGTGTGTAAGTAGTACAGAGGCTACTGCTATTCTTGCATGTGACAAGATAAATAATTTTATTTTTGTGTGTGCATTTTAAGGTTAAGTTGTCTTTGTTCCACTACAAAAAAAGTGTATAAAAAAGTTGTCTTTCAGTTAGGTGGAGCTATAAACAGTACCCAGGCATTATCAAACTATTAGTTAAAACTAATCTACACCATTGATTTAAATTTAATATACACAATCTATTCCTCCCACCATGACCCATTCCAGGAGGGACAAAATGCTCTCTACCTGGACTTCCTTCTTAATTTATGATTGCAATCACCTGTGTTGAAGTACCTTTCTTATCAATTAAATAGTTCAACACAGGTGACGCCAATCATATATTAAGTGGGAAGTCCAGGTAGCGAGCATTTTGTCCCTCCTGGAATGGGACATGTTGGGTGGCATGCACAATTTAATATACATCCCCAGCCTTCCATCGGGGCCCCTTGTCTTAAGTGCCGCAGGCACCCCCAAGGCTTCATCCGGCCCTGTAGGTCTGCATACACTCCTGCCTGCAGAAACACCAACGCTGGTACTGTATACTTGCATTTTCTTCATCTGTGCAGTGCTTCCAAAACTTTTTCACAACACAGCACCTTTAGAGTGTCATCCGTTTTTTTCGCAGCACTCCTAGGCCAAAAGAAAATGCCTAGCAAGTAGGCAGCTACGGCCGGATGTAAGAACAGCCATGTTCAATTCAGAATAAATCCCAGTGACTATTACCTGATAGGTAGAGAGCATACTGAGAAACCTGTGTCCTTTTTTTTACCTTGCAGTCATATGGGGGTAAAAAGAGACGTTATAGCACGTCAGTGTGAACACTGCAGGACATGTACTATAGTGGCACTTACTGTACCACTATTACACAATTTCTACTCTTATTGTGGCAAAGCAGGAAGCGATAATGCCAAGATGTATTAACATCTCAACTGCCAGAGTGGGGTGAGAGAAAAGTCCCCCTTCCGGCATTCCCTGCAAGCCCACAGTGCTTCAGCCTAGTGCTGATGCACTGAGTCTTCCTTCCTGATAGGACCACTAAGGATGTGTGAGATCTCACAAACATTGCATGATTTTGTGTGCAGCCTGGACCCCGTGGAAGTCACCACAGGTTTGCTCACATACCGGCATGTAGTCTTGCTAATATGTGAAAAAACGATAAGCCACAAAATTGCACATATCATTTTTTTGATAACATCTGAATGATTTACTAGTATGGCGACTGTGCAATCATTAGATGTTTGCAGATAATATAGCAGAAAAGGGATTTTTCTCGACATTATCTGCTTTTAAACATATTAATTTTGGTTGTGTCAAATAGTGCTAGTTATAGCGCATTTGGCACTTACTACCTCTTCTTACATATCCCCCCAGTTCAGCCTAAACTTAGCACTGGTGTGTGGTGGGAGGGTATATTGAGGACCATGGTAATGATATTATTACATTGTTACAGATATTTTAAATAATGATAAAGTACATAAAGCTGGGGATACACGCTACAATTATCTGGCCATTCAACTTCACACGGCGGTGAAGTGAGCGACCCGCTAGATTGATCCTGCATGCAGGCTCAATCTAGCACCGGCGATAGCGATGCACGGGGCCGTGCATCGCTATCGCTGGGGGGCATACACACGGCAGATCCGTGCTTAAAATCTAAGCAATCTAGTCAGATACGGTATAGGAGAAGAAAAGATGGGAAGTGGAGGAGGGGGCGGACCCCACGGCTCATACAATCAGTCAAAGTCTTAAGCTGCCTACACACCTGGCCAACGCCGCTGACCTATCTAATGATTGGTAAGTGCATACACACTTACCAATCGTCTTCCCAATGTATTGTGTCTGGTGTCAAAGCTGGGCAGGCATTTAAATGTGCCCACCCAGTTGAGATGTCAGTCACAGACATATTGAGGGTACACACCCACTGACGGGCTTGCAATATTTTGGCTGTCAGTAGCAGAGCATCTGTCTGGCTGTGCTGTGTGTGTATTTAGAGATGCAGTGCAATTCCCTTCCAGATGACTTTCCTTTAGACCATTATTATTATTATTATTATTATTATTATTTTTACATTTTATTTATAAGGTGCCACATGTGGTTTCCAGTGCACGCAGACAATATAGGGTACACAGAACTTAACATTACAGTACCTGAAAAACTAAAACAGGTAACAATTAGCACCACAATTATCAATACACAATACAGCTGAGATGTAAGGAAGCAAAGGAGTAATCAGCATACTACTAGGGGCAGGCAGGCGTTGGAAGAGATAAACGGTTACGAGCAAGAGGAGATGCTGATATAGACAGTCGCTGAGTAGGAGAGAGCTGTAATTGAAGTGCGAGAGAAGAGGGCTGTGAGAACAGGAGAGAAGAGGGTCCTGCTCCAAGGAGCTTACAATCTTGCGGGAGAAGGGGAGACACACAGATGACATAAGGTGTGCACAATGTGGCCTGATGGCAAGAAGTAAGTGGGGCAGAGATGGCCACGGCATTAGGCAGGGGATTTGGGAGAGTACCTTGAGGCTATGTTATGTGGAAAGGTACGCTTTGATGAACAGGTGTATTTTCAGCGCCTGCTTGAAGCATTGTAAGGTCAGGGAGAGTCTAATAGAGCAAAATCTTGGATTCGCGCATGGGATGCAGTGACCAGGGTAGAGGAGAGGTGGGAGGGAGTATGTAGGTAGATTAGGTTTGAGATGTAGGGAGCAGTGGAGTAAGAAAGAGCCTTGTATGTGTATCACCCATGATTTGTATGTGACTATAGAAAAACCATACAAAATGGTACGTCTAGCTTTGGAATCATGCCACTTAGGAGTTGGACATAAATTGGAGTTAGACAATCTGACTAAATTATATACAGTATAGTATATATATTGAAACAATGACATAAAAAGAGACACACAGAGGTGTAAAAAGAGGAGGGGGGGTTTATTAAAAGGGAATGCTGTACACAAGACAACCAAACTAATGAGTTTAAGGAGATTACATAAGAGGGGTGTAATTTTCCACACTTCATTGAGCTTCAAGTACAAATGGGCAACAGTATTCATTCTCATTTTGCTTCAAGTACAAATGGGCAACATCATTCACTCTCATTTTTAACATTTTAAGTTCATATATCAGATAATGCTCTGTAATGGCAAATGAAAAAAAATATTAATTTCTTAATTCATTACACATAAAATAATCCTGTTTAAATAATTAACAATTCAGCAAAGATAGACCTATAACCTGCCTGTATGCAATTCTAGACTTAAGTATCTATAGAAAACACATAACAATATATCTTTCAGATAATGTTACACTTTGAGGCCAACATTCATAAAATAAAACCCAAAGCATCCATGTGGAGGTACATATGGCTGGTGTAACAGTTTAAGAAAGTCACTTGTTACTTCCTAGCATTAAACTTTCAATTCAGTTGAAATATATATGTATAAAGGAACATACAATGAGAGCTGTTTTTATGTTAGCAGGTGGGGTGAGCTTTTATGAAATCACTCATGTCAGACAGAATTTGTTGAGTTTTTCATGGAACAAAATTTTATTTGCTTTCAAAATAAGTACACCTAATGTATGATGTTCCATACTTGATTAGGGAAAACAAGAGCTTCATCATAGCGATCAGAGAACAAAACATTCAATGAAAATTCAAGAAAATATGATTGAAAACACATTTCAAGGGATGGACATAAGGAGATTTAAAAGAATTTGAATATCCCACACTGTCATATGCATAATAAAAAAATGGAGACTATATGGAACCCTATGAATTTACCTACAATGGACCATCACAGAAACCTGAACATATGTTCAAGAAAGCTACTTTTTTGGAAGGCAACCAAGAGATCTGTGAAGACTGACAGATTTACAATCTTCCATGGTAGAACAGAGGCCTGGGAATTGAACAAATCTGCCTTTATATGAGGGTGGTTAATACTGTAGAATCATTATTGCAGAAAACCGATATGAAATAGTCCTGTGCATTTTGCAGAAATCCTGTGGGAGACTGTCATACCAAGTCACAGAAAATTCCATGGTCTGTGGTACCATTATTTAATTATTGGACTCAACACTATGTATGGCTGGCAGAACATAACTACACAACAAAGCTATTGCTACTCTATTGTGAAGCATGATGCAGGAGCATAATGCTATGGGGATGACTCTCTGCTTCATGACCTGTGAAATGTGTCAAAATAGATGGCAAAATGGATGAAGCAAGATAAATACAAATCCAATAGGAAAACTGGCCACAAACTTCAAGAGACCTGGGACACGGAGTGGCTTAAATACAAAAATAACTATATCCTTCAGTATTTCATCTAGGCTCCAACTTAAATCCAACGGTGAATCTGTGGTGTGAAATGAACATTTCTGTTCCCCAATGGCCTCTATCCAACCAGATGGAACTGAACCAATGATGCCAAGTAGTAAGGAATTTTCCCAACTGAAGTGTTCCTTTGTGCAGATCTAAGAACGACTTATCTAAAAAGACTACAGTTGCAATTGCAGCTAAATGTGAAATATGGGTGAAGAATGTTTACATCTATTTTTAATTGGCATTTATTACAGGAAAAGCTTTATAGTTTTTTTTTATTCAATGTTACAAAATATTTGAATACACAGTGATAACAAATCTTATATAAATCTATTCTGACCCAAATAGAATATAAAATTTGCAAAGTGAGTGCTTTTTATGGTCAGAGTACACAGTCACGTGAATAGAAAGTACAGTACACCCTGTTTTAAATCCTAAAACATTTAATCTCATGTGACAAATATTACACAACAATCCAGCATAAATAAGTGAGGTGTGAGGAAGTAAGTAGTAAGTACACCCCTACAGTTTCTCTATCAATAAAGAATGCAATCTGAGCCAAGTGCTGCTAAGCAAGTACACTTCATTATTACATCATCACAAAGTACTACTACCCCTATATTAAGCCAGATGTGTTGGCAGAGCCATCTGGAACATTCCGGTTTGTCTTAACACCGTATTAATTGAGACGTCTGCATCATCTCAGAGAAGCAAGTGTTGACTAAAAATTGACTAAATCATTCAACAGTGAGATCAATCAGTGAGAACATGTGCTTATAAATAGATAATACTAAGGGAAAAATTCAATTTATAGCAAACTCCTGCAGGACATCACCTCAAACTCCAGCTGTGCACATTACCAGTACCGTACCTAACATAGGTGATGGTGTGCAAAGGACACATGCCCATGAGTCAGGGAGTCCTGTCTGTCAGCCTAAAGCAGAATGCTTAGGTTGACAGACAGGGTGCAAAAACTGTCAGGGTATGGGACTGTTCTGCCTATTCCTTCTCTCCCCTCTGCTCCACCCTTCACTTTCTTCTCCTGCTTCTCACTTTCCTCAGCTTTCCTCCTGCTCCTCCTTGTGAGCTGCCCCTCCCCCACCCTACCAGAGTTAAGCACATGTGGCCACTGCAGACAGTGGAGTCATCAAAGAAATCTCTAGGGTAAATTAGGGATGGCCATTGTAGGGATAACCATTGATGGTCTCCATCACTGATGCCATCAGCGCTTAACATGGATGGCTGATGCCATCCGTAGAGTAAAGCTGACCATATGCCAGACCAACTTTTATCCAACCATCCAACTACCTGTAGTTGGCTGGTTGGAATGAAAATCTGGTAATATATTATGGCAAATCACAATGAGCCATTTGCTCCCAAACTCCGGAAAACAGATGAAAATGGTCGGTCAGCCAAGTTGGCTAAATATGATTTTAAACAACTTGTCTGAACAACAGTTTTTGACCATTTTCTGGCGTTTAAGAACAAATGGCTGATTGTTATTTGCACCCACACTTTACCAGATTTTTAGTCCAACCAAACAAATAGTTGCAAGGTTGGATGAAAGTTGATCTAGTGTATATGACCAGCTTAAGTGTAGTGTAGTGAACTGTAACTTGCAAATGCTTCAAATGTGGCTGTACTATTCACAGTTTTCTTATTCTGGGTGACACTTTGTTTCATCCTCATAATGGCTTTACAGTGCAGATCAGACTTCATTTGACCTGCAATTCCTACCTAAGAATAAAGGTTTCTATCGGTGTGGAGATTGCAGATTATGTAAAGCCTGTCCTAGTAGTAAATCTAAAATAACAAATTTTACCTGGGAAAAGAAGACAATCAAAATAGATGAGTTTATTACTTGTCATACAGATTATGTTATATATGGGATTGTATGTAAATGCAATTTACTATATATCGGTAAGACCAAACGACAGGCAAAAATTAGAGGGGCCGAGCATGTTTGTAACATCACCAATGGGAATATAAATTATCCCTTCTCTTTGCATTTCAAAGAAAAGCATGATATGTCTTTAAAAGGTTTAAAAAGTTTTTGTGCAATTAAATGGATCAAAAACAATTGGAGAACAAGAGATAGGGACAATAGGTTGGCCAAGGCTGAAATGAGGAACATATATGAGTTTAAGATACAGTGCCATATTGATGTCCTAACCTGCCATATCCATTGAGGGGAACTTATGACATATTGATACCCGGGTCATATTGTGTCAGCTGATTTCCGTCTCAGTTTCCTTATATGGTATGGCTGGTCATTTATTTGTATTTTGATTTTTAATAAAGGGGTTTTGTTTGCCCTAATTGGCTCCCTTTTTTCAATTCTTCTCATGCACCTTGCGAGTGATATTCATCCTCTTTAAATTGGTTGAAGAAAGACAGCACTTACAATAAAGAAACCTTTATGTGTCTTCTACCTCGCTTATACAAGTAAGCATACATGTACGAATTCCTTGTTCCATTGGCATGACATCACTTGGGGTGATCCTATAAGAAGGAAGACGTTTGAATCCTTTTGGGAAAATTCTACATCACCTATTCTTCCTCCCTACACAGTGGAAAGAACTATTTCACATAGACTATATTACACTATGTTGTGTTTTATTTTATTTTTCATGTGATACCATTATTTTGGTGAGAAACCATTCAATCAAGGGGACATTTGGAGCGCAGAAAGTGAGGTTGTACTTTTTCTATTGACCTGCAATTCCACCCATGTTATTTGTCAGATAATATGTTCATGTGGCCATAATTCTATTTCCAAAACTGATCAACCAGTCGCACGTCATTTTGCAGAACTCACGCATAACCTCTCTAGCATTCCATATAGAATGATTGATTTCATTGCTAAACCTAATAGAGGAGGTGCAGTTAAATAAACATTTGAATTTCTCATGTTTTTAATTTTTCCCTATTTGATACATTTGTGATGAGTTTGATATACTTGTAGTCATTTTTGACATTATGTATCACACTCTCTATGTGTTTCATTTGTACAGTACCACATTTTGTTGTTCTCTTGTTGTCATGTCATCACGTGCCTGCTACAAATTGATGACGTCATTGGTGTCTGACATCTGGCGGTGTTTCAGGCTGGACCCCCGGCACAGCTCCTTTCACTTAGGTGTTTGTATATAAGTTAAGAATTTTTGTTTAATACTGTTTGTATCCTGATGATAATGCCGGATAAAGAGGGAGATGTACCAAGCAGTGAAAAGAGTGGATAAGTGAGCTAGTGGAGAAGTTGCCGATGGCAACTGTTACTCAGCACGATGACTGTCGGGCTGTCCAATGCTCAGGATTCAAGCGTCGGTATAGTGATCAGCGGTCACATGACTAAGGGCTTAATTCAGAGTTGATCGCAGCAGCAAATTTGTTAGCAGTTGGGCAAAACCATGTGCACTGCAGGAGGGGAAGATATAACATGTGCAGAGAGAGTTAGATTTGGGTGGGGTGTGTTCAAACTGAACTCTAAATTGCAGTGTAAAAATAAAGCAGCCAGTATTTACCCGCACAGAAACAAAATAACCCCCCCAAATCTAATGCTCTCTGCACATGTTATATCTGCCCCCCTGCAGTGCACATGGTTTTGCCCAACTGCTAACAAATTTGCTGCTGCGATCAATTCTGAATTACCCCCCAAATCCCCACATAATAGTCAGACAAAGCTCCATTTCAAATTAGTATCATGTTCTTTGTCAGCACCACCTACATCACACTTGTTAACGCACAGTACACTACCATCCACAGTTACTATCCACAGTACAGTTGCAGTGCCCTCTGTAACATGACCTCGCGCTCTACCTCTCTGTTCCAAATCTTCACTATAGAGTGTAGGAAGGTATACATATGGGGAAGAAGGAGCCCAATCACAAATCTTGCACATACTGTAGGATCACTAATGTCTTAGTACGTCATTGCACTGTACCACCTATTACTGCATGTAGAAAATATTTTATAATTTTCCTTTACATCCTATTGAAATTAGCAAAGATATTGAAAGCAAAATGTCTTTACTTGACCATTCCAAAGGTACTTTACAGCTATCACTATGAACAGGATTGACTTTGTGATATTTATAGACCAGTGGTTCTCAAACTGTGTGCCGTGGCACCCTGGGATGCCGCGGGACACTTGCAGGGGTGCCTCAGGTTGGTGGTTTAGTACAAATTCAAAGTATTCATTGTTAATATTATGGGCAAAACTGGTGCTTGTGGCTTCCCACAATAAAATATGTAGACAAACAGAAGCACATCTTGTTCCTCGCCAAATAATGGAGGACGACATATAAACATAATTTACTTAATAGTTTTTTCTAAATTTCTCAATAAAAAACATTTGGCCTAGGGCTGCCGTGAAAAAAAATTCTGATACTCTCGAGCGCCGTGACTCAAAAAAGTTTTGGAAACACTGGCATAGACAATATAAAGGACCCAAAAACTTTAACCAGGGAATTGTCACATTTCAATCAACAGGATAAATATTAAAATTCATAAGTTTAAGGCTCAACAAATACAACTTTCATGGAATGGACCCCAAGAAAGACCCTTCTCTACCAAAAATGCCTCAGTAGCTTAGATTTAGAAAGTTACACATGAACGAAGAGAAAGAGTCCTGGAGCAATGTCCTCTGGACAGATAGAACAGAAATGGAGCAGATTGTTCTTAATGTATAACATCATGGGGGTAATTCTGAGTTGATCGCAGCAGCAAGTTTGTTAGCAATTGGGCAAAACCATGTGCACTGCAGGGGGGCAGATATAACATGTGCAGAGAGAGTTAGATTTGGGTGGGTTATTTCGTTTCTGTGCGGGGTAAATACTGGTTGCTTTATTTTTACACTGCAATTTAGATTTCAGTTTGAATACACCCCACCCAAATCTAACTCTCTCTGCACATGTTATATCTGTCCCCCCTGCAGTGCACATGGTTTTGCCCAACTGCTAACAAATTTGCTGCTGCGATCAACTCAGAATTAGGCACCATGTTTGGTGAAAACCAAACACAGGGTATAACAATAGGCCCACCTACCAACCATGACCTGAACACCATGCAATCACTGAGTCCACCATGAACTTCTTTTCATGCCAGAGCAGATTAGAGGGAAAAGTGAGGACATATGTACAGCAATTCACACCTGTATAAACTTAGATCATGCAACTTTTTTCATATCAGATCACAGTTTCTGAGCAGGGATTTAATAGATGAAATCAGGTCTCTTTCACACATACTGTTCGTCATATTGGTAAATGCTGTGCCATAACATTCAAAATGTAAAAAATAAATCTAATTGTAAGATAAACGTTTAACTATTGATCACAATATAGATATGAACACAGGGTATTGATAATTAAAGTTCAACTATTCCAAGCAGTCTACAGAATTAACTACTTATCAGAATGTTGGCAAATTTTCATTACGTCTTAATGAGGCCATGGAAAGGAAATTGACGCAAAATAAAAAAGTTAACAAAATCACAACCAGGGGGCTTTTTTTTGCTTATAAGGTATCAAATATGCAAATTTCCTTTAGCACGTCAAGCATCAAATTCATATAGGAGAACCACACCAACTGCCACACTAAACGCTGCCAAACATCGTAGGCCAGGACTCATAGGCAGTTGGTGTGGTTCCCCTATTTGATTTTTGGACTGCGCTGTAGTCCTACCTCTACAACTGCCATTGGCAAGGAAGTCCAGGAACAGAACATTTTGTCCCTCCTGGAATGGGTCATGTTCCGAGGTTATTCATATAAACACTAATAAAACTATAATTAAAGTAATTTTAAAAGGGTAACCTATGCACAGGATTGCTGACTGGATTCTGAGGAAGCCGCTGAGAGTGGTCAAAGGTGGGGAAACACGTTAATCAGTCTGACCGGGATCATACAAGATGGCTATTACAACAGTCCCCCTAACTGAGCAATTATCGGGAGCTCCTCATTACATAACTTAGCGGTGCACTGATGGGATCGGTAAACGGGTCACTACTGTCATGACACGTATTACAGCGAAGCATCCTTCGACTGGGGAGACAGAGCTGCATATCGCGGTAGTTTTTATGTGTGTTCCTCTGGATAGGACCGTGATTAAAGGATTGTGCAGCAGCGGTCGGGAGGACCTTATTAAACCCTTGTACTCCATGTATGGGTAAAGTGCCTCTGTATCTCTTTTACAAAGTGACCTATAACTCTGCTGACAAACAAATAATAGCATTCTTTGTTTATAATGAACAAGCCTTTGATGGTTTAAAATTTTAATAATTGCTTCAATGTTTTGGGACACTATGGGGGTCATTCCGACCCGTTCGCACACAGCGGATTCTCGCTGTGGTGCGAACAGGTCCGGAATGCGCAGAGGCCGCAATGTGCGTGCGCAACGTTGCCCAGCGACAGGGGTCGTCGTGTTACATTGCGTCTAACGAAGGAAGCGGTCGCAGAGCTGACCGCAAAAAAGACTGACAAGAATAAGACGCACCTGGGCGGATCCGGACCATTGGAGACCGTTTTCGGGGAGTGGTAAGGAAAATGCAGGCATGTCCAGCAGAACGGAGGGCAGATGTCTGATGTCAAAGCCAGCTCCAGCATCGCAGAGATCGTCGCACAGGGTAAGTAGGTATAGGGCTGGTCTTGTTCTGCTTGAAAAAATTTTAGCTTAGCAGGGCTGCAGAAGCGATCACAGGGCTGCTAAGCTAAAATACACATAAAGTTTTCCGTATGTTCTAAATAGATTATTAATTGCATCACTGTTCTATATATGCGTAATTTTATATGAGCTATATTAAAAGTTGTTTAAATACCGGCGCTTTTTTCCTCCACTTTGTGGAATTCTTTATTATACCTATGCACAGGGTTTGCCAGGCCCAAAACTGAGTGTGTGTGTGGGGGGGGGGGGGGGGTCGTAATACCTGTAAAATCACAAGCTGCACGGGGTGTGTGTGGGGGGGAGGGGGGTGCCATTGGTCTCTTAGCCAGTGACAGATTTCCAGAGGGGGGGGACAGTTTCTTAACTTGCTCCAGCAAGCGGGATCCTCCTCCTCAGCAGTGCCCTCTTTCCAGTGATATTCAGGAAGCCGCAGCATGTGCACAGGAGAGCAAAGTCTCTGGCACAGTGGCAGAGTCTTTTCTTGCACAATGCAGCACCATCCTTCCGATGTCACAGGGAAGATGGTGACATGGAGGAGACATGCTAGTCAGTGCCCATCGGACCCCTCTAACAAGCCCCCCTCCCAGCGACACTGCCTATCTTCAGCGACTGCCTATACAAATCACATTTCAATGACACTAAACAAAACAAATCAAACAACTGCAGATTATACAAATGCCAAATTTTCCTCAGGACAGAACATTACATGGTGATTTTTTTTTTACTCATTTTTTAGGGACATGAATTTCGTTCCCATGGCCTCATTAGACATACTGAAAATTTGGCAACATTCAGATATGCTATATAAAACTATTTCCCAGACTTATCATATCTGCAGGTTCTGAAACAACTAAATACTCTGATACTCTGCAAATCCATGTACAAAGTTATCATTATGAGACTCTATTGCCATGTTACATTTATGTGGCAGAAGGGGATTACACTAAGTATTCATTGTCTTTAGGCTGTGATGAATTTTTTTCTCTACCCTTTTTTTCTTGCTAGAGCAAAGGTTGCAGATTTCCCATCTGCTGCATATACTGCTGTAACACTATTCTCCATCTGAAATTCATATTCACATCTAGGAAAGAGGTTTGTTTATATCCACAGGCTGCCTATATGACCAGGTTCACACAAGGAGTGTTTCAGTGCAAAGACATACTTCTAGTTATGCAATCAGTGTCTATGTGCCTAAGGGGATGTTTCAAACTATCAAGGAAACATTTCAACTCAAAATATTGTCTGTCATTGAAACAAGCTGACAAGCTGTGGTCTAGAATTCTACTCTATTATTTACCAGTTTTAGTATTCTGTACACTACCTGTAGACCTGCAAGAAGCTAGTAAGCACTATCGGGAGACCCAGGATGGATTTGTTATTTAGTCCAGCACAAAACATTTTTATTTAATGGTTGCATGCCAAAAAATTCTAAAAATAAAATTAAATAAAATCTGAGATGCTGCATCTTATTTAACCAGAGGAAAATGACAGCACATGTACTTATTCATGGTTTTTAGCTATCATTATAGTCAGAGTTATGTTCATATTGAACAACTGATCTCTACATCCCATTCTCCAGAAATCTGAATACACTCAAATTTTGTGGATCTGAGCAGTACCAAAACCCCGGTTCAGAATTCGGATTTTGGATTGTAAAAATTACATAATTTTAGCAGTTCTTATGTTTTTTTTAGATTATTATCAATGATTGTAGATTTTTTGATCAATTAAAAAAAAAAAAAAACACATTTGAGGGTGGTTTTGCCAAAACCAAAATACGATGATGAATTAGAACCACAACAAAAACATGAGGTCCATGCACATCTCTAATCCCTATGTGTTACACAGGATTTCTTTCTCTTGATTGGGGCCCATACATGTTACAAGCAAATGTGTTTCCACAGGTTTCAGGGAATTTTGAATATATATGTTCAGAAGTGGGTGAGTAGGTGGGTGGGTAGGTAGGTCATAAACGGCATTTCAAGTACCTAGAATTGTACAAGCAAATACAGTTCCAAAGATTCTCAAAACAATAAAAAAAAACTCCAGATGGAGAAGTAGGGACATTCCATACATGTCATATACTGTATGTACTGTACAAGGCAGTATAGACCAAATCAGGATTCATATAAAATGTACAGCAGTAGTGGTAGTCCATATATTCTGCTACTAACATAATGTATAATTTTAAATAGTTTACATTTATTTGCTAACTAAAATATTGAATACAAACTATGAAATTAAGAGTGGAACAGCAACAGTATCCATACTACCCTCAAATGTCTCCAGTTGCCCCTTTTTAGACCCCCTAAATAATTTTAGGGCACCATTCTTTTGTTGCCATAGAAGAACTGCAGTCAGTGTTATAAGTTAGACTACCTACCATGTCTTAAACAAATTCATTTGATTTACTTGACCAATAAAGTAGTTACTTTGAAGCTGATGTATGTGGTTTGATTTGTCATGCATACTATGGTATTTGTGCATTTAACATACCGCCCATCGGAATCCCAGCGGTCGCAATACTAATGACAAAATCCTGACAGGGGTACAATGCCGCCACCGGAATACCAGCAAGGTAGGTGATTCTCCCTCTGTGGGTGTCAACAGGAGGAGCCTCAATGCGCACGCCGCGCTGCCAGCATTCTGGTGAACGGAATGCCGCAGTCAGTATAGTGGCAGCCGGCATCCCGTATACCAGGATCCCATACCGATCCCCTATGATTTGGTCTGACCAATGTAATCTCTTCAGAGACTAAAGGAAAGGTGCACCAAGCTTCATAGGCCTTCTCAGGCTGCTTTCCAACGAAGTGCTTTATTCCCCACCAGGCATTACTTGCTATCTTAACATGAATCCCTACATAACTATGCATCTGATTTAAATGTTTCATTCCAAGAGCACATGCCTTAGGACTGAGGAATCAAAGGCTTTTGTACTTTTTTAAACAGCATGATTGTTTGCATGTATAATTTATCTACAGTGAATAGGATTCAACTCTCCTTGCTTAAATCAAGATTTGTGTGAAGAAGGACAGATTGTGCCTAGTAGTGAATGTGATTTAAAAGGGTTACTGTGTAATAACGTATCAGAATCTAAGGCTAGAATCTCATTACACATTACCAACTCATTTTGCTTCTGAAGAAATTGCTGGTGGGACCTTTGCTTTACACTATAGTAATGATTAGCTTATTCAGAGATGGGAACTGTCTTGCAAAACATTGCCGGCTCTTTATTGTTAAGCTCCTAGAAACACATCACATGGAGTTACTACTGAAGCTAACTGAGATTGCATTGCCAATTCAGCTTGCTATCTTTTGATTTGTATGTATTATTTTTTTTTTTTTTTTACGGTATAAATGTATGTATTGTCAAAAAAATATTACAGAGTAAATGTATTTGCTAGTTCTTTAGTGCTTTTTTCCATCTTTCTATTTTTATTTTAATTGTTCGGCTGTAGCCTTTTACTGGCTTCTCATGAGTATGTATTAAAATATAATTGTTTATATATTTTTTTGATTTTGCTAATTTTTGGTTATAGCACCAGAAATATTTTTGTGCATTTTGTTTTAAAGTTAAATGTTCTCCAATTCTGATTGTTTACACTGTTGTATATGTAAAATATCTTGCAGTAATAATAACCAACACAATAATAATAATAATTATTATTATTATTATTATTATTATTATTATTATTATTTTATTTATATAGCGCTCTTTTTCCAATAGGACTGGAGGTGCTTTACAGACATCAAAAACAATGCATATAATACAGAAGATTTAAGTATTACAGCAATACACAAGTCACACAGACATAAAAGAAAATCTAGAGTGCACAGTAAGCATAATACTGGATTGGTGTAGGCATTTTGGATAATAACTTCCACGGATTGAGTATTCCACCCTCACAAGATACCAGGGTGTAAATTTACTAAGATGGGAGTTCTGTTTAAGATGGGATGTTGCCCATAGCAACCAATCAGATTACAGGTATTATCTTCTAGAAGGTACTAGATAAATGAGAAGTAGAATCTGATTGGTTGCTATGGGCAACATCCCATCTTAAATAGAACTCCCATCTTAGTAAATTTACCCCCAGGTGAGGAAACGGTCTTAGACGTCCTGCATAGGATTAGCTGGGGTGGAATAGTCTACACCTAGAAGAAATGACACAAAATGGGGTGATTTCAGCATCCTAACGCTCAGAGTAGGGTGCCGACAAAACCTTCAGGTTCATGTGTTTTTCATCCAATCCACACTTGTATCAGATGAGGCAGCGATGTTGGGTGCATTACAAAGGTTACACTGTGGGAGGTTAGCCATACAAGGGCCCAAGGCATATATGGGTAAACTGACAGTTGTGTAGTAGTATGATATACCCTGCATAGAAAGATCCATGTGAAATACACCCTGCCTGCGGAGGAACCTTCTGAGGCACATGTCTGAGGTGCACTACGTAGGTTGCTGCTGGCAGGGTGTGCGATCAGTGGAGGTACACATTACAGGAGTAGCACAAAGTGGGGTGGAAGTACGCTGTAAGAATAATAAAAAATAAAAAAACACACATATGGTAAGAACACAAGAAGAACATTGTTCATTGCCACCTCATAGCTCGACAGCCCAGTAAAAAAGCACATACAGGGTGCCGCACCACACAAGGTAGTTCAGGGAAACCACTTAAGGGCAGTTGTCCCAAAGTATAATTGATTTTTTTTATTTTAATAAGCTCAGCACACACATCAAGCACGACGGTACCACTCAGCACTAGACCATATTCATCTGTGTTATGCTGCTTCCCCTTAAGCCCCGCAAAAGCCACCAGTAATAGGCAGGAGAGGGTTGTCATTTTTATTATTAGTTATTTATTTACTCTGCATTGTTTATCTTTAGCATTTGGACAAAGTAACATTGTAGCTTAGGAAGAAGCTTAACTTTACTAGATTTCCATAGTAACCATCCATTTGTTGCTGTTCCGGTTTACAGCTAACACTGCCTACCACACCTCTCATGGCTGCTCTCATTATTTATGACAGGGTTGTAATTTGTTTAGCAACTACCCTTGTCATAGCCGATAAAGAGAAGTGCGTAACCTAAAAGCACCTTCTTAATAAGAGGACACTTTTATTTATAGTTAGTTATGCTCTTATTCCCTTCAAACTTCATACCTTCTTACATCCCTACTTTAGAGGGACAGTCCTGATTTGGTGTTACTGTCCTACTGTCATGCAATTGGCACATTCATCCTGATTTGGTGACTTTGTGAATCTGATACTTAATTGAGCAAAAGCTATGTTAATTAAATAAAAAAGTATTCTATTTTACTTTGTTGCCCTAACTGCTTCTGCCTATTAGTGGTGTGCTCCTTGTAGTGATGTAGAGGGAAGCTGCAGTTATAACCTGGTGTTATTGTAGGGAGGCATTCATTTTGCTGGCTATCGGGATCTCGGCTCTCAGGATACCGACGCTGGAACCCCAATACCCAGTGATATACCCACCAAGCCCAAAATGTGGCGAACACAGTGAGCCCATGAGAAGACACATTGTGCTTGCCGTCGGTATTCCGGCTGTGGGGATCCTGGCGTTGGTCTCCTGACTTCCAGCATACCAACAGCCAGAATATCATACTGAGGAGTCTATTTACTAAGCCTTGGATGGAGATAAAGTGGATGGAAATAAAATAACAACCAACCAGCTCCTGTCATTTTTCAAACCTAGCATGTGACATTGTAGTTAGGAGCTGGTTGGATGGTACTTTATCTCCGTCAACTTTATCTCCATCCAAAGCTTAGTAAATAGACTCCTGAATCCTTATTGTATGATCATTGTGTGCCTCTTCTGAAATAGGGAGATTCCTGAGGATTTCTGTTTCTGCCATCTGTGTCTCTGTCCTCATACATTAATGCAGGTGGAGTCTGAACTGTCACTGCTTCTTCCTCCTGTATCAGTGTAGGAGCATGTTGGCAACAGGCAATTGTGGGGAGGCCTTGGGGATGCATCATAGTGATTGTTAAAGGCCATGCTACATAGACATGACCCAGCTAATATATATATATATATAGAGAGAGAGAGAGAGAGAGAGAGAGAGAGAATATTTGGAATATAGATATACAGTATATTATTTAAAAAGTCCCAGTATACAGTGTGCAGCCTGGAGATAGGTACAGTACTCATCATGTATCATGGCATTAATGCAAATTAACAGTCAGTTATAAACAGTAAATTAAGATACTTGCTTTAAAGTGATGACTGGCGAGTCTTCGAAATCCAGAATGGCAATTAGGCATGGCTCTGCTTTTTTCATATATAACATGTTTGTAATTTACACGCTGCACTGAAATAGGTACCAAAGCTATTCACAGGACCTATTCATACAATCTGGGTACATACACAAATGTATACACACAGTACACAATAAAAATAGAAATGCATTTTTGCATTTCTTATTAGACATGCCCAGACTTAATGGGCACACATTAGATGATGTGCAAACGATGCGATGCTCGGCCCGATCTCTCTTCATCCCCAGAATAAACAATATAGTGCGTACACACTGTGCAATCCTTCAAATGACTGAACAATTGTGTTTTGACCATATGTATATCTTGCATTGTTTGGTCGTTAGATTGTTGACGAGAAATATATATATATATATGTGTGTGTATATATATATATGTGTATATATATATATATATGCGTGCAAAGATGGTGGCACTCAGAGACTTGAGGAAAGATGCAAATGGTGCTTTAATTCGACGTTTCGGGCATCAGCCCGTCATCAGGAGTAACAAACGTTGTGTAACAAAATAACAGACATTTATACACTTACGAATAAACACATAATTACCTGATCTGCCGCGGCTGTGTGTTTGCCCCCGGGCTCCGGCGTCCACGAGTCCTGCCGCATCATCAGAGGCGCGTCCTTGCAGTGCCGTCATCCGGGAGCGACCACCGCCCGCAGCCTATCAGATAGACACAGCGTCACGTTGTCCCGGTTACCGGTAATCCTGGGTGTGACACTTGCAAAATGTGTATATTCAGTATAATAAAGAGGGTGTGATTTGCAGCTATCAATTAACTTAATTTAATTCAATGGTGTCACAGAATGTGAGGAGAGGTGCTCCCTTCAGAGCAGGAGCCCGGCGGCAAATGACTCCGTTGCCTCCCAGAGTTCTTCATCTGCTCTGAGTGCCACCATCTTTGCACGCATACATTGGGTCGCCATACCCTTGGGAGGCACCAGAGCAATATTTCAGCTTTTCACTAGAGTCACTAGTGCCGGATACTTGGATCTATACATTGGGAGAGCTGTATCTCTATCAAGGCACAGTGCTAATGCTAACGTCTAAGGACATAAGCACAGGATCACTTTAGAGTACCAATATTTGTGGATCTTGTATCCTCATCACCAGAATCCTCCTGGAACTTTACATTGAGCAGTCACCACAATGGCCACTGGCACAGTGGATCCCAAGGACATTGCTCTCAATCTTATAGAGATTGACACACAAGAACAATACAGCTACACCGACTCTGAGGCTGATGCCATCCTATATAAGGACAAATTCACTGAGGACACCAGTGATCAATCCGCGGAGGACTTGTTCCAGGATCTGTTCAATCTTAAGAAACGTGAAATAGATTTTTATTATCATGGAAGTACATTATCTGAATATTACAGGGACAAACTCATCCCCAGAGGTTTTAGGATCCGTAATATGCCGACCATCGGCAGATATTCGGTTCCTTTTTGTCGGAAATGGATCTCAATACTGAACAAGTGTTCCATGGACCTAATGTTGGCAGTAATCGAAGAGTCCACCAGGGAACTTAATGTTACCAAAGATAAGATACTGGCTTTTGAATTACAACATAAACAACAACTGGACCAGGATACAGAGGATCACTGGCTGACCAAACTGACTGCTCAAGTGGATCAATATAAACGAGATTTGATAAAATTTAAATGAGAGAAATATAAAAAAGTTCAACAGGACTATCAAAAACACCAGGTATATTCCTGGTTGAACTCTACCAACAATTCTGCACGCAACAAAACTGCAGCCCGTTATAGACGTCAACACAGGGATAAGCACATGCGCAATGACACCAGCACTTCAGCTAGTGGATCGGAGACAGCATCCCAGGCATCATCCACTAGAGACCACCCTTTAGGGGTTACAACACGAGCAGCTATCAAAGGTCCAACAGCAAAAGGACGCGGAGGGGGCACCAAAACGAGAGGCAATTCAAAAAGCAAGCCTCCCAAGAGCAAATAAAAGTTTTCAACCTTACCACAACCCCCCTAACGCCACAAGAATCCTCTATCCTTGCCAAAGGTTTGTCCTTTGTCCCTACCACAAAGTTTGACAATTTTCAATGGAAAATAGATACCTACAAGTTAAATAGATCACTCTGACTGAAGGAATACTTCAAGGATCCTCAACCTGCTTCAGAACTCACCAATACAGTTCCAGTTAAATTAAGAAAATTACAACCTAGGTCACAATTTGACCCTATCAGTAACAGTCCTTCCATCAAGACATTTACAAGACTCATGGACCAACTGGACACACAGGCACCCAAGGGAGCCCCCTACCGTAATAATCTTACTATGGTGGAATGTGAAACCATTAGAACATTACAGTCGCGCTCAGACATAATTATCAGTACGGCAGATAAGGGGGGTGCCGTGGTGGTCCAGTCACTTCAGGACTATGACCAGGAATGTCTTAGTCAACTTGCAGACAGGAACACCTATGCACTACTATTTAAAGATCTGACAGTAGAGTACAAACAGGAACTTGACATGATATTGACTGCTGGGGTTGCCAAGGGATACATCACCACAGAACTCAGACAGGCACTGACGGTTGAGTGTCCAGTAACGCCTGCATTCTACACAGTCCCTAAGATACACAAAGGGCTGGAGAAACCCCCTGGCAGACCTATAATATCTGCCAGGGGCTCTCTCTACCAGCCCATAGCTGTATATCTGGACACCCTTCTCAACCCCTGCATACAACATGCGGATTCATACCTTAAAGACACTACCCAGGTATTGATCAAGCTTGGTCAACTGGGGCCATTACCCAGTGGAACCTTGTTGTGCAGTGCTGATGTCAGCAGCCTGTACACCTGTATCCTGCACGATGCGGGTTTACAGGCTGTTGAATGTTTAATCACTAACAATCTTTCCTATACAGGCCCCCCGGTTGAGTTTTTCATGCAATTGCTTAATTTGGTGTTAACTAAGAATTATTTCATTTATGACACCAAATTTTATCTACAGGTGGCAGGTTGTGCGATGGGGTCCAACGTGGCCCCATCGTATGCTAATGCCTACATGATTATGGTCGAAAAACAACTGTTTAGGCAGCAGGAACATCTTGCACTGTATCTGAGATACATAGATGATTTACTCATTTTTTGGACAGGATCTGAGGCATCATTGAGAGATCTGTTAGATCAACACAATGCCACCCGACATGTGGTACAATTTACCTATAGCATTTCACCTGTCACGATACACTTGTTAGATGTAAACATCAACTTGACACCTACAGGTATCAACACTACCATTTATGTAAAGGAAACTGACAGGAACACCATCCTAAGGCATGATAGTTTTCATTCCCAATCGTTACGTGAAGGGCTCCCCTACTCTCAGATGCTGAGAGTTAGAAGGATAACCAGTGATCCAACACAAACTGAGATTGCTCTGGATGATATGGTCCATAAATTTCAGGAGAGGGGCTATCCACGTAGACTGTTAGAGACAATTAGATCACAGGTTTTGAGTACCACCAGATATGATGCACTCCATACTAGTAAAACTCCAGCTGACAATACGCGGATGTTACCCTGGGTAAACAGGTTCAATACCAAGAGTAAATATACCAAACAAATAGCCAAAAAATTCTGGCCTATTATTAATACCGATAAGAACCTACCTGCACTCGCGGGTACCAGATTATAACCTTGCTATACCCGGGGCCATAATTTAGGTGACTTACTTATCAAGAGAGACATCATGAAACTTAAACAACAAGCGGCCACGACACATTTTCTCAGTCATAAGTTGGGATGCTACCGATGCCTGGGATGCACCACTTGTAGATCATTAATCCCAGGTGACACAATCGCACATCCGTACTCAGGGAAGAAGTACACGATTAGACATGCCCTCACTTGCACTACCAAATTCGTCATATACATCCTTACTTGCACATGTGGTTTAAATTACGTGGGCAAGACGGAAAGACAGTTCAGAGAAAGAATGGCCGGCCACAGGTCGGCTATTAGAGCTGCGCTCGAATCTGGCACTAGTGACCAACCAGTGGCTCGCCACTGTGCGGCAGCTAGGCATAATATAGCCAGTATTAGAACTAAGTTAATCGATCACGTTCCCTTTAATATAAAAGGAGGTAATAGGAAGAAATTATTATTACAACTTGAGAGTAAATGGATTTACACCCTGGGTACCCTGTCTCCAAGGGGCCTGAACGACTCATTGGGTTTACAATGCTTCTTATAAGTGCCACGTATTCGTATTAACAATGATATATTACTTATCACATTAAATTATCTACTAAGTGTTAGGCATTTATAGTACAATGCTAGCTATAGCTATCAGCATAGATGGTTGGTAGATCTGCCAATAACTCCAGCAGGATTTCTATTTATTATGCTTTTACCATTATATGTTATTTTGCTTTGTTATTGTTGTCGTCCGGTTACCGGGACAATGTGACGCTGTGTCTATCTGATAGGCTGCGGGCGGTGGTCGCTCCCGGATGACAGCACTGCAAGGATGCGCCTCTGATGATGCGGCAGGACTCGTGGACGCCGGGGGCAAACACACAGCCGCGGCAGATCAGGTAATTATGTGTTTATTCGTAAGTGTATAAATGTCTGTTATTTTGTTACACAATGTTTGTTACTCCTGATGACGGGCTGATGCCCGAAACTTCGAATTAAAGCACCATTTGCATCTTTCCTCAAGTCTCTGAGTGCCACCATCTTTGCACGCATACATTGGGTCGCCATACCCTTGGGAGGCACCAGAGCAATATTTCAGCTTTTCACTAGCGTCACTAGTGCCGGATACTTGGATCTATATATATATATATATATATATATATATATATATCGGCAGATGAGAAGTTGCAAGGAATGATGCACGGGAGCTCACACATTAGACAATGTGGACGATTTGTCGTTCCAATGTCAAAATGACAAATCGTCCGGTTTATTGTCCAGCTCTGAATCCATCTACAGTACACTGTTTATTTATCAAATGCAGTACTCACACATCTGTTATCTGCTGTCATTGAAGATGATTTAACTGTCTCATAAGGATTAAAATCACTGTGTCCCCAGCAGTTGTTACTTTTTTATTATGTTTATGTGACATCATAGCCTATTATGAATTGCAAATGATGTTTAGAGGTTGGCGCCAGTCAAGTTCAGATTCTGTCCATCAAACTAACAGTAAAATTCCACCCAGTTAGACATAGGAAGCATAAGAATTCCAGGAGCACATTCTACAAGCTTAGCTGGCTATGCTAATTATGAATAATTTTGTCTAGTGAATAGTGACCACACTACTGAACTGTTCTTGTAACTGTACTTTCCAGGATGCTAACATCCCCTCCTTACATAGCGAATGCCAGTATGTGATCTTTATAGTAGAACTGTCATACTCTCATAACACATAACATATCTAAGCATTCTATTCATAATATCCACAATAGCTGTGATTGGCTTGCTGCCTCCTTTTGTGTGATTATGTGATTTAACATTTGCTAATGAGCCTCTTGTATGAACGCTAACAACCTTCAAGGCAGCACCCTCTTTTTTTTCTATTCACATTAAATCAGTTACCGTCAGACTCAGCTTTCACTGTACACATTTGTTGTAGAGCTGAATTCACTTATTAACTCATTTATTGTGTCTGTAATACAAGAGTCATTCTTGCATTTCAAGCAGATGCCTTGGATCAATTTACCACATTTCCATTCTGTTGGTGTATCCGTTGTTTTGTCTCTGAAATTCTATTAGTATTCACTACATTACTTTAGCGCTCCTTCACAGAGATCATCGAATGCAAAATCTTACATGCTGGCAAGATGTCATACCTATACTGACTGAATGCAAATAGTGTCTGGAAATGAATATACAAAATTCATATGTGGTAACATCAGGACGGTACTGGTGATATCACTGTTTCCTGGCACAGATGGTTATCATACGGGAACACTGAGTCCCCGAAGTCTATCTTCTTAGTCTGCATGCTCAGCAAACAAGTTTCCACACCTGCCAGGTGAGTTTTATTACCCACACAGGATCATTTCTGCATGTTTCAGCATCATAGTACAATGAAAGGCATAGAGTACAAAACCACACACTTGGGTGCAGGTTTATCACAGTACGCATTTTTAATGCAGATTTCCTAAAAAAAATGTTTGCCTAGATTTGCATTGTTAAAATTAATATTTTCATGTATATTAACAATGTGTATCTTGCCAGAAGATTGGCTCTCACAAGAGTCCATCCCAGAGAAGAGCTGGACCCCCACAGCCAATGTGAATGTGCCACTGTCGGATAGCACATGCGTCATTGAGGGCAGACATGGAGGGATCTGGAGAATCCCTCTCCAGTAATATTTGCAATATAGTAGCCATTCCCAGATAGCATTAGCAGCCGAGATCAATCTCTCCTTGGTTAATCTGAATGCACAGCAGTCCCCTTAGACAGTGTATGGCCTTGGTATCTGTGTTCATTCCCTTGGACATTTCCTCGTTCCTCACCTGTAGTGGAAATGTCAGGCTGTTGGCCACAACAGTGCATACACTGCCAGATACAGCTAAGCAATTATCAGATCTATCAGACATGCTGGACCGCTTTGCATTTCAGAAAGACTGATAATTACAGATCGGTTGCTGCAACACACTCTTCAATTATCAACCCAATCAGCTGACTATCAGCTACTTGAGCCAATATATTTGGACAGTGTATCCCCAACATAACTGGGGTGAAATAATGAAAAATGATCCCACCCTCCCACAGCTACTTACCACAGGACTATAATACATTCATGTGTTATACAAAGCTACCACAGACAGAAAACAAAAGCCTTCCCGCTTGGACACAAAAACCTTCTAGGGGGTTTTAATCATTAATAAGCCTATTGCAAATACCTGTGCCTTTAACCTAGCCTGTGGGGTATATTTATGTGTTGATAGTGAAGAGTTTATTGTGACAGTAATATATGGCAGTAGTAAGACTCTTCTTATCCCTTTTCTAGCTATTTCTGCGTGCATCTGATTTTTTTCATTAAAAAGTTTATTTTATTTTTTAAAGAATCAAAAAATAAATAATTTGCAGTTAAAAAATAAATTTTGGGTAACCCCCTGCAGTCCACTTGCGAAAGTCAGGGGATACTTTCTCTGGCAGGGTCTATCTACAGTACTTCCGAAATTAACTCTTAAATAGATACTGTAGAAATGGTCTAATTTCTTACCAATCCTCTGTCACTTCTACATCATCTCAAACTTCCTCCTTGCCCTCCTCCCCTTTGCCACATCCCCAGGATTTTTTTCTGTTCAATAACGGCACCAGGAATCTTTTGTGTTTTCCCCAGGATCTTGCCTTCTCTTACCTTGGAAGCAACTTAAACTCTTGTTTGCTCCCTCATCATCTCTCGCCTCAATTACGGTGACCTCCTTCTCTCTGGCCTTCCCAAGTCCCACCTTTCTAGAAAAGGTGCATTCTTAATGTGACACTGGGGGCAAATTTACTAAAGGTCGATTTTGATAAATTTTAATTGATTTCAGTTCATATCAATTAAAATCGATGTTAATCAATTTTGGGCTTACAGGGCTAAAACACACATTTACTAGCATATGATATTTATGTTGATTTTAAGTGTGTTTTAGTCTTGTAAGCTCAACATCTATTAATAATTGGATTTAAAATGGCAGCAATGTTATATGCAAAACCATATGTGTTTTGCTTGTAACATTACTGGGGTTTGCAAAACCTGGTGCCTAGTAATTATGCCCCCAAGATTTAAAGGGTAGATATAATTGTATTTGGACACAAACACAAAAGATATGTAAAGCTAAAAAATATAAAATAATCATACTGAGACAATAGGAGGACCTAGGCCCACATAGACATTTTTCATCCAAATACAGTATGTGTCTTTGCAAAATTCATTATACAGTATGGCAGAAGGCCAGAAACTATCATTTTCATTCTATTACTAATGCAAGATACAAATCAATTACCTGCAACCAGCTACTACTTCCAAATGTGTTTTTCACCCATGGGCTTTTTGTATTAGCATGTGTAGAGGAATGCTGCATGCCTCATCTGCTTGTTATTCTCCCTGCAGTCAAGATTTGTTCTGCTTTATCACTGCATTTATGTATAGTATGTAGATAAACACCTTCAGCAATAGTACGTCCTAATGCTCCCCAATGGCACTTCACTGTCAGCATAACTCCAGGACGGCACAATAACAAGATTCACTTTCTTTACTTGCTACACGGTGTTATGACTCAATCTTAGAGTTTTATAACAAACATATAAATTACTTTAGTCAGTTCTATCATAGAAACTATCTAGTAAGCAGTCAGATCAGAGGAAAGACATAGTTTAACAGATATCCCATGGACTGAATGAAATGTATACAGTGATAAATAGAACTAGACATACAGCATGGGATGCGGCTAAGATGCTGGCTGTCGGGATCCCAGCATACTGGTCCCAACAAGGGATGCTGTCACGATCCTAGGCACGGAGATTCCCCAGATACGCTAATCTGCGAATCCCTGCCACGTGACACCGCTACTGGATACCTGAGCGCATGTGTTAATTTCAACATGGTCACTGCCACCACCCAAAGTACAAACGTTTAGGTTATGACCCAAGGCAAACTTAAGGCTTTTGCCTTCACCCAGAATTATTAATATTTTGTTAACGCCTCAGAGAGTTGGTTTGGATACACAACAGAAACCAGATCTAAAATTGATGATTTAATTCAAGTAAAACACTCCAAAGCTTATGTTACAGAAAAAAAGAAAGTTACAAGAATATAATGATAAAAAGTCAAAGTCACAGCAGAAAAGACAATTTCAAGAAAATAAAAATAGGGAGATAAACCCACCGATCCTAGCACACATGCAGAGTAGAACGATGGGATGAAGTGAAGACTCTTCAGATATTCGGGACATTACAGAGCCAGGATGCTTTCCTGACTCGCTTCCTTGATAATGCACTCTTTACAGCCTGTGTTTCTCCTATTTAAAACTCAGGTTGCCCATTCAGCCCCCCTCCCCCTGTAGAGTTAATTTTAACCTTTTCCAGATCAGAGTTAATTGTGTAAATTCAACTGCAACATGGGGTCTCTTGGTCATATACGCAGGGGCTGGCTAATTACATTTCCCATTCCTTTTGAAGCTGGGCAATCAGATTTATCAATCATACTAAGACACTGTTATAACTTATACTGTGGGGTCTCTTAGAAATACTAGCAGGCCAAATTGCCTTATCTTTTAATTGCTTGTTTGAAGCTCTGAGCTAGTGTTTACAACTGCAGAAATAAGGCCTGTGTACACATCCTGCTCTTTTACAACTTACAAATGCATCTTCCCAACCATCTCTTGGTCCCTGCATCAAAGGGTATCTGACAACTCTGTACTGTAAACAGCTCTATACAAGCAGATCAATTAAGTCTCTACCATTTAAGATGCAAAGACACTTGACTGGTATAATACAATGGTACATTGATACATCAATTGGAATAATACAAATTTCAATCATGCCCATTTTGATATAACCCAGATGCATTGGCATCACATCCATTGATATGTCACTCGGATATCCTGGTATCATCTATATTGATATCACACTACTTATTAACAGGCCTATTCCTACTTGAAATAGCCTGGATCCCCCTTTAAGATCAGCAAGGGAGCAGTGGCACGTCAGGCCGAAGACTCCTATGACCTTTTCACAGGATTTATACATAACCACACACAGGGCATTTGCAGAGATTGATCAATACAATATTGTGACCGGACGCCTTTCGTTCGCGTTCCGTCCCCAGTGCACAGAATGGAAGGTTAGGTCACACGGGACCTGACCACATAGGGGATTCCCGCTTACCGTCAGTAACCGCCTGTTACTGACTCCACCCACTGCGCTGTGGGTGGGTTTATGCTGCCACCACCAAACTCCTAACCTGCCGTGGTGTTTAGAACCACGGTTCTGCCATGTATGTGCTGACACGCTGCCTTACCACACTTGTGTGGTGTTGACGAATCCCCACTAGTCACCTGACTAGGCCGCTACCTGTAGCTGTCGGAAGGCGGAACTTGAAGACGTTAGGTGCTTCCCTGGACAGCCGGAGGACGAGGCTATGTTTGGCATAACCCTGTAGGTCACAAGATGAAGCAATCTTCTTGAGGCAGATGATGTTTATTTGCTCAATAATAGTCTTAAAAAAGACTCTTCCCTATTGCTAGGGGCAACAGCATACAGCAAGATGTTCCAGCAGAATGAAGATGGTACAATACCATCTGGAGGCACGCAGGCCTCCTTTTTATGTAAATTTTTGACACAGTACAACAGGGGGTCATGTCCTCCCTGAGCTCTTTCTATCCAATCAAGATATCTTAGAAAATACAAATAAATAAATTACATTTCAAAAGGAGATAAGTGCAATAAAACAATATCCTCCTTCCTGTCACCCAGACAACGTTTGGTATCATATTAACATTCACTATTGATAAATGTATCACATAGCTTCAAAATACAAATGTTTCTGTCTCTTTCACATCTCCATGCAATCCCAGTGTTTTGGATTACAACAGGAAAGGCTGCAACACAACAATCAGTCTTCCTTCCTGCATCTGCCATCCAGGATTCATATATCAATTAAATCACCTACATGAAACAGGTTCCAAGCCCAGAACTACTTTACATATGGGATAAGGAGATCCCCCGTGAGTAACATCTTTCTCTAAGGAACTTACACATCAAAAGGTTTTGTCATTCACACCTCTCTGCTAGGACAGGGCCATTAGCATGCCACTTCCTATTTCCAGAGAGACAGATATAGTAAGTGCATTTTCCCCTTTAAAATACAGGTGACCATATCTTGAATATAAATACAGTTAAACATGTAATCCTACAATTGTGCACAGAGCACTACATATGACATGTTAAAACACATCATTAAACATACTTTTAAACAGTCCGCACCCAGCGCCGTAAGTACGTTTAACAGTGACGCCAAGCGCCTTTTGTCCAAATGGTGCTGGGCAGCTGAGGATTACTCCCTTCAGTGCCGCGGCCGCCATTACACGTGTGGCTGGTTAGTCTCTCCGGTCACAAATATTATTTGCAGTTATGCACATTCTGGCGTCAGAATGGCGTCCAATCATGACAGATGCGGTTAAGATACAGGGTGTCAGAATCCTAGCAGTCTGAAAACCAACACCGGAATCTCGACACCCATCAGGATGCCAATGCAGGAATCCTGCCAGCTGGCATCCCGACCGTAAGTATAGTGGGCGGGTTAGGGATAGGGCTGGGGGGAAGTTAGGATAAGATGCCACCCGGTGCAGTTAGGTTTAGGCTGCGGAGGGAGGTTAGGGTTAGGCTGCATGGGAGTGGGGTTAGGCACCACGTGAGGGAGCTTACATTTAGGGACTAAGGGGGAAAGGTTAGGGATAGGCTTCGGGAAGGGAAGGCTAGTGGAAGAGGGGGAACATACCTATCTGTCGGGATTTCACAGAGGAGTATGCCAGCATCGGCATTGTGACTGCCGGCATCACGTCCGGCGGCCATTCATACTGAACCCAGCAGCACATACATAAACACAAATAGTATACAGCAGTGGCAGGTGTACCACACGACACTAACATCACAACTTGTTTAACAGTGTAACGCAGACTGATAAATAGGGATCAATATTGCTGCTTTTATGATGTGGACTGTATATACTGCTAGTTGGTCTAATATTTTTCATACAGAGAAGACCTGTAAATACAGTATATATATTGTTCCAAGCCCCAAAGCCAGCAAAAGCTATAATACAGTAGGGGAAAGCTTGCAATACTATAGCTTCCAGATGCCTATTTACAGTGTCCGACTGGGGCATGAAGGGCCCACCAGGGGAATGCTGTGATAGGAGCCCATACTTGTGGGTGTTGTCAGCCTACAAAGGGGGTGTGGCCAACCCCCACAGAGGCTTGAAATACACAATAGACTTGTGCGGTGTAATGCAACATATCTTCCATGTATAATACAAGTGCAGTCTGGAACCTGATCCCTACCCTAGAGGAAGGAGTGGGGCCCCAGGCAGTGGGGCCCACTGGTGGTTTCCCCTGTACCCCTGTGGGCCAGTCCGACCATGCCTATTTATAAAGTATTGCAGCAGTACATGTATTATGGTACAGAGACTGTGAGTGGGTACCAGATAGGAGGAATCCTACAGATCCTTCTCGCTAAAAATTTTGCAGAGTGTAGCCTGTAGGCTACAATGGGCTAATGCCATCTAAAGTGTTAGCTGCAGGGTCAAGGTCCAGAATGTGAAGCTTATGGGGACTACAGCTGCTGTCAGAATTGGAGGGACCATGGCAGATATGGAGACATCTACTGTGGTCCCTTCTCCATACATTCGGGGAGCCTTAATATTTGTGGGTACCCACCAAAACACCCATTTTCTGGTGGTCCCGCAAATATGATTTCATACATAGGCCCTATACAGTGAAAGCTGGTGTGATACAGGAGAAATACAGGAAAAAATGTCAGGGGCGGGTGAGACTAAGTGCAAGCCAGTGGAGGAGAAAGAGACACAGTCAAAGTCAGTGAGGGTTACAAGATAGAGGAAAGAGAGTAAAGTATATAAAATATGATTTACTGTACAGTATATTGGACCCACATATCCATCATAGCCATATCCACGTCCAAAATATATAGTACAGTATATTCGCATAGGCCCATAATGTCACTGTAAAGCAGATGTTGCCAACCACGGTCCCCAAAGCACACAAACAATCCAGGTTTTAAGGATAGCCATGCTTGAGCACAGGTTACTTAGTTAGCACCTCAGTTATTTTGATTTAACCATCTGCGCTCAAGCATATCACTAAAACCTGGACTGTTAGTGTGCCTCAAAGGCCGAGGTTATGAAACATTGCTGTAAAGCTTACTAATGCTATCATATAGCCACACATGCTAATTTATAGCTTAATTTGCCTGCATACATGACTGCTTCATACATGTTAGATTTAGATAGCACAGTCTCAATTTTGGAGCTCTGTTCTACTGTCTTAGTTGGGATGTATGCATAGATCTTTATTAATACTGTACAGTGCATCTGGAAAGTATTCACAGCGCTTCACTTTTTCTGCATTTTGTTATGTTACAGCCATATTACAAAATGGAATACATTTATTTTTTTCCCTCCAAATTCTATACACAATACCCCATTATGACAATGTGAAAAAAGTTTTTTGTGGTTTTTGCTGATGTATTAAAAATAGAAAAAACTAAGAAATCACATGCACAGAAGTATTCACAGCCTTTGAAATGAAGCTCAAAATTGAGCTTAGGTGCATACTGTTTCCACTGATCATCCTTGAGATGTTCCTACAGCTTAATTGGAGTCCACCTGTGGTAAATTCAGTTGATTGGACATAAGGCACACACCTGTCTATATTAGGTCCCACACTTGACAGTGCATGTCTGAGCACAAACCAAGCATGAATTCAAAGGAATTGTCTGTAGACCGCTGAGACAGGATTGTCTGGGGAAGGGTACAGAAAAATATCTGCTGCTTTGAAGGTCCCAATGAGAAATACTTTAGTTGAGAATGGATCAAATGTTTTATATTAGCACAGGAAGGAACTGCATCCCAGTTTATCCAGTCAGACAGCATGTGCTCTTAAAAGGAGTAACTACATATCTACAGTACTCCCTCTTTATGATATGCTTGCTGACAAGCACCTTAGAACAGACTCTGACATTTCCAATTTGAAATTTCAGGCAAAACAGATGAAACCATGAGCCCACAAACCAAAGATTCACCCAACCCAAGACAATTTTGCCATAACCATATCCCTTTCAACGAGATTACACGTAACTGGAAATCAGGACTGTTCTGGGAAATTTGGACTTTTGGAAGATATGCAATTAGTTAATGAACTCTATGTGCCCCCTTCACTAGTATTTGCCCTCACAGCTGGGGATGTCTATCAACCATTGATGGTTGATGGTTCTGCCATCAATGGCAGAAGTCAAATGGTTATCCATCGGCAATAGCTGATAAGCAGTAATGCTTTGGGTCTTTGTTGTGAAATTAAGGTCAGCCTACTTTTGAGTTCCACTCTCCATGTACTAATAATCTTATAGGCACTTCTAAAACTCATAAATCTAGAATGTCTAAAAATAGCTGTAGTAATATAGTTTAACCTCAATATGTCATGTCACAGGCAAAAACAATGAGTTGTTTTAACATCTGGTCTTATAAAGTATTCTTAAACTTTGTGTCCATTTGTATACATTGTCTGTACTTTTCTTATAAGGATCTGCATAGGAACATATGTATGAAGAATGGGAATCCACACAAGATATTCTATGCTAAGTACTCGCTTTCATGTTTTCTACAACATAAATATGTGGTCTTGGATTACCAAACATGATACTGTATTATAAAGGATAGTACAGTCAGTGGTCGGGGTGATATACTGTATATAGTAGACATATTTTTACGAGAGCCATACAAGTTAATTACTACCTACAGTAGCTAACATTTTGTATAAAGTCATGCAATAAATCTTTATGATAAAGTTAAAAGGAGAACAAAGAAAAATTCCATTTATAAAAATAATGTTAACAAATGTAATTTAATTTTCCCTATGTAACATATTAGTCTTTTTATAAAAATGTATGTGAACTCATTACCTCTCACCCACCCCCTCACATAGACAAAAAAATAATTGAAAATAAAAAGTGGGGTACCAGCGCTAAGAGTTGTAGTGCCAATTTTCAATAAGTCAATTACCACTGGATCAGTAATAAATTTTAATGAACACAATTATCACATAAATTAAAAGCATGAAAGTAAGGGTGTTAAAAATTCACCATACAATTATAATATATAATAATTATAAAATAGAGTTAAAATATGAATGGCTCTGAGGTATATATATTCAAAATGCTGAAAAGAACCCAACCATGTTTTTGATGATCCCGGACTTAGTAAAGTGCAGATTTCCTCCTCCTTATATCTGGTTATGCAGTCAGCTGGTAATACCCTTAATAGTAACTCTCACACAGTTCCATGTAAAGATAGTGATGATTGCTCGTCTGTGTAGATATTCAAGGGGTTTCCATATCTTGCTGGTTGTGCTGGAAGGAGTGGTTTGAATGTAGTTCTTGGAAATCCAAGTGTGCAAGAAAGTCCTTATCTGGATCAAAACTGGGCAAAGGTTGGGATTCCACAGCTATGTCTTAACGCGTTTCCCTGAGCCAGGTCGCTCAGCTTCTTCAGAAGTAAACCTCAGATTCATTCTGAGCCATTTTTATACCTCACTAATTGGTGTTTCACAATACAGCTGTGATGGTTCAGATTATATTAGCTGATCCAGAGTTCAAAATAAACAATATCATCTATTTTCTAGAAGACAGTCCCAATGCATTCATAATAGATTTGATTGTACACAATTATGAAATAAAATAATCATTTAGACAGGTATAAACATAGCGGTCATGTGACCTTAGCTCTCAGTCATTAGTAGCACTCATTATAAAAACAGATGTGTTTAAATATATTGAGCCCACCGGTGGGTCCTGTGGTTCCCACTTTGCATTAGGACACTCACCTGTGTGAAGGGCGAGTGCACCTGTGTTGCGCTCCACCGCGCGTTGCCACAACCCACGGACTTCGTGACCGGAAGTCGTCCGTGGGACGCACGGATGGAACGCACGCAATGCATTGTGGGACTCCATCACGTGTCCCGGAGTGGACACGTGATCGGGTCCACCGGGCGGCTCTTTTTGATTGTCTATTGCTGTGATATATTCAGGATAGAGATCATCATCCCTATTGTAGATAGTAAATGGAAGGATATTTCTTTATTTAATCCATATATTTTCTGAGTAGGATATGATATTATAGAATGTCATATTCACATATCATAGGAACCTATTATTATGGAGAGTAACGATATTATCTATATAAAAAGAATATACTGCTAATTGAATTAACATATTCGATGAACAGTAGGAATGAATACATTGATAATAAATACATAAATAAATAGTGAATGGTAATGGTTGGATCAATTAATCAATACATCACGTGCATCCATATAATTGAGTAAATATAACTATACATATATATTATCCCGGTGGATTATTTTTTCTTATTATATATACATTATACATTATAATTATATATAATTATTATATACATTCCATATTACTAGAAAATCTGTATATATATGCATAAATCAACTCTATTATATGAAGCGATAATTTAAGATTTATGCATATATATATATATATTATAATTGTATGGTGAATTTTTAACACCCTTACTTTCATGCTTTTAATTTATGTGATAATTGTGTTCATTAAAATTTATTACTGATCCAGTGGTAATTGACTTATTGAAAATTGGCACTACAACTCTTAGCGCTGGTACCCCACTTTTTATTGTTTATTTCTAGCGGGGTCTGACAAACCCCTTCCAGCTGCTGTGTAATTTCAGTGGGTAATACATTCATTTTTACGTTTCAAAAAAATAATTGACCCTCACACAAATAAAAAGAAAACCATGACAAAGTTTGTTACATTTTAAGACATCTTCAGTTTGTCATTATCAATAATAAGAACCAATGATGCCATCTCAAGTATAAATTCATTTCAAAACTTTAAAACACATTGGAAGCTATGTTAAACATAATGTAACAAATCTTGTGAAATAATATATTCCCTGCGATGTTAGCAAACTCCAAATACCGTTATTCCGAAAAATGAACTTGGGCATTATAATAACTAGTAGCAAAATAGAAACTGTAATACAATATTGGATAAGTGGCATTTCATGTGTAATATGCATGTATCTGACTTTTATATTCACTGAGGATATCATGCAGTAAGAACCACATTTTAGTGCATAATATATTACGTGATTTCACTTTGCACAAACTCAGAAACTGCATGCATGCATATGTGCCTATACAATCTTGTGCATTTCTTCCACTTATGCTTGCCTTCACCCTGAGAGGTGATGGTGTGGGTTGAAAAAGGCGCAGTACTTAGATAGTCAATAGGTTAACACCAGATGGCCAATAGGTCAACAGGGTCAAAAGGTTGACAGTTAAATGATTGACATAGACTTATTATTATTATTATGCTTTATTTATAACGCACCTCAAGGGATCTGCAGCACCCAATTACACAGTACATAAATGAAAAATCAAAATGGGACAATAGTGACTTACAGTTGTAGACAATATAGGAAGAGTACAGGTTAAATAACACTGACAAGTATCAGAGTGGCAGAAAACCATGGGATTAGGTGCCATCGAGGATGGTTTAAGTAAGAGAAGTATAAGCACATGAGGGTTGAGGGCCCTGCTCGTGAGAGTTTATATTCTAAATGGGAGGGGCATACAGACATGGATGGCATAGATGGGGTAGACAATGAGTATGGAACAGAGGGTTAGGATGAGAATAGGCTGGGTTTGGTGAAGAAGTGGGTCTTGAGACCCCGTTTGAAGTTTTGTAGAGAGGTGGAGAGTCTGAGAGGGAGAGCTAGGGAATTCCAGAGAAAGGGAGCAGCATGTGAGAAAGCTTGAAAGTAGGAGTGGGAGGAAGTAATCAGTTGGCAGGAGAGGTGGCGTGGATTATCAGAGTGAAGAGGATGGGTCAAAAGGTCAACATGCAAAAGGTCTACACTATTTCTTTGTTATTTTAACCCCAACCTTCCCCTAGTGCCTAACCATAACCGCCACCTTCCACAGATTAACTCTAAAACTCCACCATGTGCCTAAACCTAACCTCTAATCCTAACCCTAAAGATCCTGAAAAACCACAAGTCTACCTATTTTATGTCAACCATTTGCATGTTGACCTTTGGAACATGTAGACTTTTTGACCCTGTTGACTTAAGTCCTTGTCAACCACTTAATTGTCAACCTTTTGACACTTTGGACCTTTTGACATTGTGGATCTATTGATTGTTGACCATCTGGTACTGACGTAATGACTGTCTTTCCATTTTCTATCTACCATTTGGATACTGAGGTTGGACAGGGGAGCAAAGGGTGCATTCTAATGTAGGTGGAGTACTGTAAGGGAAAATATATACAAATATGGCACAAGGAAATACATGCATAGGCATATTTTTGCACCTACTATTAGTTAGGTACATAATAATACATGCTGATGAATATCTGCATTTGTAGCGAAAATACTTTTTACCTGCGTTGTATTTTTTGGGGTGATGTACACTTATTTTGCTATCAATTCTACATCAACCCCTAATTATATCATTCCTGTACTGTATATGTTTAATTTTCAGAGTTTACAATGGTGTCCAATTGGCTGCAGACATGAAGAGGTAAAGATAAATATATAATTAGGACTAGTGGTAGTTAGTAAGTAATATAAAGTTATAAAAATGGGACTAGTTACCTGCCCCCTTCACTTTTGTGAACTGAACTAAGTCAAGATGATGCAATTTATAAAGTCATTAGAATTAATAAGTGAGAAATATCATCCCTACTAAATAAGACAAGTGTTCCAATGTATACACAGACAATGTCTAGGTCGACAGTCAATAGATTGAAATGCATTAGCTCGACACTGACAAAAGGTCGACATGAGCAAAAGGACGACCTATGAAAGGGTGGCACTGGAAAAGCTCATCAGGTACAAAAGGCACAACAAGTTCAAATGGTCGACATGGCAATGATCAGCACACATATTGTCGACACAGCATTTTAAGAGGTTTTTTACACCTTTTTCATACTTTACCATCCAAGTAGACTGCGATTGGGAATAGAAACATTTGCCAGATGCAGCAGTAGCGGAGGAAGGCACCTTGCATGCAGCATGGCAAGCAAAGCCATGCTGCAACCATTTCCCATGTCATCCTTTTCCCATGGTTACCTTTTGTACCTGTCAACCATTTCCTGTGTTGACCTTTTATGAGTCGACCTTTTGTCCATATCAACGTTTTGTCAGTGTCGACCTAAAGCATGTCGATCATATTGGGTCAACCTAATGACTGTCGACCTAGTCATTGTAGATCTTCTATATCACACCCATAAGACAAATAGAGGTATTCCCAAATGCAATAAAAAAAAAATGCATTAGAAAAATAGAATCTTACATCTTTAATATGCAAGTAGCCTTTTTAGAAATAATCACCTGGTAATTATATACATTTAATTTAATTACTGTGCATTTATAAAAGGAATTACACTTTACAGGAAACAAATTCAGCAGTTTAAAAGAAACAATCCATTACAACATTCTAAAACTGTGTAGTGAAAACTTGGTAAATAATTTATAGCGTTACATGATGCAGGGGCAAATGCAGGATTTAGCGAGGGGGGTTTCCGTGGGTATGTATGTATATATGAATGTGCTCTCTCTCTTTCTCTCTCTCTATATATATATATATATTATTATTTTTCAATATATATATTTATATATATATATACATATATAGCACACATTCATATGTACATACACAAACACAGATATACTGTACACAAACACACATACATACCGTACATACACCAGCGTGCAAACACACATGCATACATACATACATACAGTACATACAAATACACACATAAACTCAAATTTCAAACTCACATGATCTAGCAGGCGGTGGGAGCAGAAGCCAGGGTGGCAGTGTGAGAGGACGGAGGGAGCTACTGTGGCAGAGAAAGTGCAGCCAGCAGCTCCCCCGGACGTTCTGTAAGCAGAGAACTTAATAGCTCTCTGTTGTTGCTGCTGCAGCTCCGCGGTCGCGCCTTTTGCTGAGACGGAGACAAAGCTGTCTCCGTCTCAAAATTGAAAACTCAACTCATGGGGGGGGGGGTTTCCAGGTACTCGGAAACCCCCCCTGCGTGCGCCACTGTGATGTGTAAAGGTTGGATGTGTTTTTGTACATTTCTTATACAAACCACAAAGATCATAATTATTCTCCTTCTAAAATAGCTATAGCTAAAATATGGATATTTTCCAAAGAATCTTATATAACAATGCCTAGTATACAAATGCCAACTTTTGCTATCTAATAATTGATTTTATTTTTGACCCTGATAAACTTTAGATACTAGAAATAATCTATATGAGTACAATCTTCTCATATGGGCTCAAAGGACAGTTGCACAAGGGCCCCAGAAGCATACTGGCCCTAGGATGATAGCTGAGGGACCTTTTTTCCAGAGGAACCAGATTATTGAAAACCAATCCTGGGGAAATGGAGATATCCAACTGCAAAGCAGTGGTCCCCATCCAAGCCTATTATTTGCTATTCTCAGCCACATATTATGGGTTCTGTCTGACTTAGAGTTTTTCTGAGGGTAGACTCCAAAAGCCGGGACTCTCCCCTTTCGGTGGACACTGGCAGCTTGTCTCCACTATGCCCAGAACCAGAGATATCAGCCTTCAGGCAGCTGGTCCCGCTCCAGCTCCACATGCCTGGTATGCAATTTTTTATTTTCGTCTTTGGATTGCTCTGGCTCCTGAACTCTGATCTCCAAGTCCCCAGTACTTTCTGATAGGTGGGACTCTTTAGTTTTTTTTATCCCATTACATACTAAGAAATCTATTTCCAGAAACTGGAGATATCTGCAATCAAGCAAGCTGCCCTCCCACCAGAAAATTATGAATATTAAGCTCACTCCACTATCCACCCCTCCCCTGCATATTAAATACCCTCTAGCACCCTGGAAGTCATGTACCGGGGGGCCCCTTATTCATTCCAATGCCCCCTTATACAGTTTAGTGTTCTCTCTCCCACCCCATCTCCCACCATCTGTGCAGTAAAGGTGTAATTATCAGAAATTACTGCTCCAGGTCCTACATGCTGAGCGGAAGATAGAACACCCCCCAACTGCGGGACATCAAAGCTGCCGCTGATTGCACCCCCCACACCTACTGCTGAAGGATGGGGGAGGCCCCAGCGCAATGCTTTGCTCAGGGACCTACACTGCTGTTAAGATGGCCATGATCTCTATGTCCACGTATATCTTTGCCCAGCAAGAAATGTAAGAGACGGTGGTGGTGTTGATTTCTGCCAAAGTGTTCTGTCTTTGTCTTTGTGATTCAGTGGGGTAAATTTACTAAGAATCTTGTTTTGCTGAGAATGCATTCTCGTGTGAGTTTAGCATGTTTTTGCCAAAACATGGGTGTAAAAACACAATTCTATCTGAAAAAAAGAAGTCAATACACCATTAAACCAACTTGCAAGTACTTTCCATAGACAGGCACACAACATGCAGATTTAATAAGAATTGTGTATCTAAATATGCAGCATACTCAGACCATCCTTTATCTACTATTATACCACACTGTATACACCCAATGCCGTCCGATTTTTAAAAGCTAAGCAGTGTTGGGATTGGTCAGTACTTGGATAGGAGACCATTTGGGAATACCAAGTTTAGTAGAATCACTTTGAATACCATACTCTGTGCTGAAAGGGGGTACGCACGGAGAGATCCATTCTTAAAATCTAAGCAACCTGGCTCGCTCGTGTGTATGCCCCCCAGCGATAGCAATGCGCTGCCCCGCGCATCGCTATCACCGATGCCAGATTGGCCTGCATGCAGGCACAATCTAGCACATCGCTCATTTCACCCGCTGTGTGAAATGAGCACCTCGTCACCCCCCCCTCGCTCAGCACACATCGCGCTTTTCTGAGTGGGGGGGGAAAGATGTGTGCTGAGCGTTATGCTCATTACACATCTCCCTCCACATCTCCATGTCTGTACGACCCTGAACTCTGACAGCCGAATCACCACTTACCTATTTTTTCCTGCTTTAATTCACTACAGCACTGTCACTTAGTACAATCTGATCACACGTTATCTCCACAGTGAATAGACCTAATGCTTCTTTTCTTCACAGGCAGGATATACTAAGATTAATTTGGATCTAAAGAGCCTTATTTTATAGCCAACATTAATATGAAAATGATCATTTGATATCACCCAGGAGTCTCAGTTCAATTGACCTATTTACAGGTTTGGTAACGAATCTCAATCAAAAACTTAACCCTTCTTGTCCTAAGAGTTTCCATCAATTAGACCACACCTATCAGGCCGGTTATTGTGCCCATTGAAACTTACCAGCTTTTATTTATACGTTTCTCGTTTCTACTGTGTTGTGTCTGTCCATTTTGGATACATCCTGACCTTGCTTGATTTTATTGAATAATTAATAAAAGCAAATTTTTATATTCTTTCAAGATTTATTCATGTCTTTCTTTTTTTTTTTTTGAGAAAAAGTTTTATTGAGTTTTGTACTTTTAACAAGATATTCGTAAGATATACATTACAGGAATCACACATCGGTACATATCGTAGTTAACTGTTAAATAACAGTGACAGCATATCTATCTATGTACAACATTGAGAGAGTGAAGAATCAAACAGGCATGCATGCCAATGTATCGAGAGTTGCCAATAGATAGTTTAATACATTTGGTGTGTACCGTAACTAATGGCAAAGGAATAACTCTTAATGAAGCATTATAGCTTATAAAAGAATAACAAAGAGTAAGCTTAAGATTAGAAGTAGGAGAGAAAAGAGACAAGGAGGGGGAAGAAAGAAGAGGGGAGGGAGGGTTGGAAAGGGAGGTAAGGGAGGAGTGGTCGGGCGGTCCCAGTCGCCTGGGCAGTACATCAGGTTATCCTCAGTTGGATAGGGTATTGTGATGGTTCCCTTTATCTTATATGGTAGTTAGTGGAGGTTCGGCACCGAAGTGTGACGTCCAGGGTGACCACGTATTGGTAAAATTATCTGGGGTGTCCCGGAGAACCGCTGTAATACGTTCCAATCTATTGGTTTGCCATATAGCGTTAATGGTAGCAGGGGTCGTGGGGGGTGACAGAGATTTCCAGTTGGCCGCGATTTGGCATTTGGCCGTATTTAAAATATGCTTAATTAGCTTTTGTTGGTGGCGAGGGGTGTGAGGTATTGGGCGAGAGAGCAGGGAGTAGAAAGGAGACATCGGGATCATCACTCCGAGTACCTTAAAAATAAGTCTATGGACCCTAGTCCAATATCCCTTAATTTGCGGGCAGTTCCACCAAATATGCAGCAGGGTTCCACGCTGGCCACATTGACGCCAACAGTTATCCGAGCAGGAGGGGTAGATTGAATGGAGACGCGATGGTACCAGGTACCATTGGTAATATAATTTGTAGGCATTTTCTTTCATTCGGACCGCAATGGAGCTCGTGGAAATTTCTTGCCTGATCTCAGACCATTCATCTGTCGTCAGGGCTTCACATACCTCCCGCTCCCACGCTACTTCGTGGGGTTCCTTCAGGGGCGAGTTGTGAGCTAATAAGATTTGATATATAGTTGAAAGTAAGCCTTTAGTTGATCGGCAGGTACAGCAGAGGGATTCAAAGCTCGTTTTACCTCCCACGGGTGGTGTTCCGGAGGTAGAGGCAAAAAAGTGGCGTATCTGCAAGAATTGATAAAAGGTTGAGCGTGGGAGTGAGAAACGGGATTGTAAGTCGTCAAACGTGGGGAACGTATGTAGCGGGGCGATGTCTAGAAGGAAAAGGGAGTTATGGTTGGTCCAGGAATCAAAGGCTAAGTGGTTCTCCCCTGGCGGGAATGCCGGGTTGTTCCACAGAGGGGTGAGTAGAGGGTGAAAAGAGCGTAGCCGGTAAAGACGTGAGCAAAGGTCCCATATGGCAAGGGTGAATTTCACTGTGGGCAACAGCGAGGAAGCTGGGGGACGGCTATTCGGCCGGCACCAGAGCAAACTGTAGGGGGAATATCTGTGGAGTGTGGTGGCCTCTAGTTGCGTCCAGATTCTGTGTCCTGGATTATCGTGCCAAAGGACACATGTGGTTAAGTGAGCAGCTCTATAGTATTTGAGGAGGTCAGGAACTCCTAGACCCCCTTCTAGACGATGCTTTTGGAGGATTCGCATCTTTACTCTGGGCTTTCGCCCTGCCCAGATAAATCTAGTGAGGTCTGCTTGAAGATTTTTAAGGATTGAGGTGGGGACGTGGATGGGGAGAGTTTGCTACAGATATAACAGACGGGGCAGTAGTGTCATCTTAACGGCCGTCATCCGTCCAAACCAAGATAGAATGTATTTATTCCACTTTGTCATATCGTGTTTGATAGATGTTAAGAGTCTGGGAAAGTTGGCAGCATAGAGACCAGAGTAGGACTTAGTAAGATAGATGCCCAGGTATTTGAGCTTATCAGCTCGCCAAGCACATGGGAAGGCGGCCTGTAGGAGTCGAAGATCTGGGTCCGCGACATGTAGGGCCAATATTTCGGTTTTGTCTGAATTAATGTTGTAATTTGAGAACCTGCTGTACGTAGCTATCTCCTCCATCAAATGTGGGAGGGAGGCAGGTGGGTCAGTCAGGGTGAGGATGACGTCATCGGCATATAGAGCAATTTTGTGGTTGTGAGCTCCTGACGTGATACCAGTTATGTTACGGTTTAGTCTAATTCTAGCTGCCAACGGTTCCATAATAAGAGCGAAGAGTAGGGGGGAAAGGGGACAGCCCTGTCGGGTGCCGTTGCGTATGGGAAGAGGATCGGAGGAAAGGCCATTAATTAAGATAGAGGCTGAGGGGTTCTGATACAGCGAAGTAACGCCTTTATAGAAGGCGCCATGTAGGCCCATATTTAGGAGTGTCTGTTGTAGGAATGGCCAAGCCACCCTATCGAAGGCCTTTTCTGCGTCGAGAGCCACGGCCAGCATCGGAAGGGACTTGTCATGTGCCAATTGGATGAGGTCAATGAGACGCCTAGTATTATCTGCGGCTTGTCTGGAGGGAATGAAACCGACCTGGTCGGGGTGAATGAGGGCGGGTAAGAATGGAGCAAGTCTATTAGCCAAAATTTTGGCGAAAAGCTTTAGGTCCACATTCAAGAGCGAGATGGGTCGATAGTTCCTCATCTCCATCGGGTCCCTGTCTGGTTTCGGGATGAGGATAAGGTTGGCCCTAGTGGTAGCTGTGTCGAATGAGCCTCCATCTAGGATTGCGTTAAACAGAGATTGGAGCATGGGGAGCAAAGAGGTAGTAAATTTTTTATAATATAAAGCGGTGAAGCCATCCGGGCCGGGGGCTGCTGTGCGGCGTAACTGATGAATGGCCACTGAGATTTCCTCAGTGGAGATGGGGGCATTGAGTGTCGATATATCCGAGTCGGAAAGTTTAGGGAGTTTGCAAGTGGAAAGATAGTCTCGGAGTTTAGAGACATGATCAGGGTCAGCATCAAGAGTGAAAGGGAGATTGTACAAGGATGTATAATAATCCCGGAATTGGGCGGCCATTCGCGATGGATCAAATGTGGCAGACCCGTCTGCACAGCATAGGGATACAATGCGATTTTGAGTGCGTTTCGCTCTTAGTTTTTGGGCTAGGAGAGTGTCAGCCTTATCAGATTTCTCATAGAACCTTTGGCGTGCCCATAAGAGTGCCTTGACTGCCTTTTTGGTGAGGATTTGGGATAGCTGACCTTTAACTGCTAGGAGTTTGGAATAAGTTTTCTTTCTGGGGTGGCGTTGGTGCAGACGGGTCAGGGCGGCAAGTTCTGTTTCTAAGACTCGGATCCGTTGGGCTTCAGTTTTCTTCTGGGCGGCCGTAAGGCTGATAAGGTGGCCTCGGATGGTCGCCTTATGCGCTTCCCATATTAGGGAGGGAGAGACGTCAGGGGTCGCATTTTCCGCATAATAGTTAGCTAAGGCGGTGGCAATATCAGCTACGGTGCTTTTTTTAAGCAGAAGAGATTCGTTTAGCCGCCAGAATCTGGTGGGGAGGGGTGAAGAGGATGAGATCTCGAGCAAAACAGCGGAGTGGTCCGACCAGGAGATAGGGAGCGTCTGGGCACTGAGGAGTTCACGAGTAGTGTCCCGGTCGAGGAACATATAGTCTATGCGGGTATAGAGATCGTGGGGCGGGGAGTAGTGAGTGAAACCCTGCGCTGAAGGGTACAAGGTCCTCCAGCTGTCATACAGGTTATATAGTGTTAAATGTGTCTGCAGCCGCTTGCCCAGTTTGGCGGGAGTAGTGGAAGTAGAGGCGGGGCGAGATCTGTCATGGAGTGGGTCCAGCGTGACATTGCAGTCTCCTCCAATTATAGTCGTGCCCGTAGGGAGGCGGGATAGGCTGTCAAAAAAGGCTGTAAACAGAGAACCTTGCTGCGCATTAGGGGCATACATGGAGGCCAGAATCAGGGGGGCTTGGTTATAGGAACATGAAAGGATAATGTAACGGCCCTGGGGGTCCGAGATAGTATCATGAACAGTTATAGGGAGGCCTCGGCGTATCATAATAGCGGTTCCCCTTCGTTTGGTAGGCATGTTTGAATAATAGACATGTGGAAATTGTTTGCAGGACATAGAGGGGTGTGGGGGTTTAAAATGGGTCTCCTGAATTAGTACCACATCAGACTTTTGTCTGTTAAAGAATTGGATGGCCATGGCTCGTTTAGTGGGAGAGTTAAGGCCATTAGCATTAACCGATATAATTTTCAAGGTCATGGTGGGAAGAACTGTGGGTGTCGCAAATAGAGGGGCGGGATGGGAGCCGTCCGACCATGGGGATGGAGAGGGGGAAAGGAGGGATAGAGGCGGAGAGAAAAGGGGAAAGGGACTGTATGAGAATACAGCGGGGAAGAACCTTTTCCTGTAGAAGGGCCAGGTTTAACACTAAAAGGAAAAACGCCGTCCTGGCGTATCCTTCGGGGGGGGACGTGGCATTGTGACAGAACGATAATTAGGGTAAGAAGGAGCATATAGGAGGGAGAAGTTGTAATAGGAACGACCAAGTGACAGGGGGGAATAAAGGGAGCGAGGAGGATCGCATTGTTGAAATAAAAAAGAGTAGTGTGAGCGGTATAGACATGATGAGGGAGAAGGATAAAGCATGTATTGGTGGCGGATACTAAATCAACATCAGTCTTATCAGAAGATTATGAACCGTAACACATGAGCGCCACACTAATCATGGGCCAACATGAACAAACATAAAAACAGACAAAAAGACATTTAAATAAGAAAACAGCTTGACGCTCACGCGTAGCCGAGCGGATCGCGCCGCCCAAGGCGTCGCAGCCAGTCGGCCACGCAGAGGGCCTGAGTAAACACATGTGATTATGTAGCATGTCAAGGCAGTAAAGTATGCAGATTAAAGCATTCAGCAACTGTACATAACGGGTTTAACAAGGATTGTATCATGGGTTGCCTGAGAGCAGTCAAATAGAATACTACTTCGGGGCCGGGGCCCTTGGGTTTGAGATTAAGGGTGACATCCGGTCTTGGGTCAAAATCGACATCAGTCTAACCATGAGATTGTGAATAATAACAATAGCGGATGTGCACCTTGTTAATCACAAACCAGTATATACAGACATGAAGACATGCTATATACGTAAAAATAAAGAAATAAAATAGAATTGAAAAACTAATTGACTCTCACGCGTAACAAAGCGGGTAGCACCGCCCATGGCGCCGCAGCCACCCGGTCACGCGGAGAGCCAGGAAAACTTATACGTAAACATGGCAAACCGAGGTATGAAAGCCTTCATACTAAAGAAATAAAAATAAAAATAATTAAGTAAGACAAAAACTTATATCTGGAGAACTATGTGGTTCTCACGTGCAGCCAAGTGGAGAGCATCGCCCATGGCGCCGCAGCCAGCCGGTCACGCGGCGAGCCTGAAAAACTTATATGAATACGTGGCGAACCGCGGTGTGTAAGCATTAAGTAATTATTAAATATACATTTAACTAGGATAGTAACTTGAAGTATCTGAAATCTTTCAAGTAGAAGACCATTCCGGGGCTGGGGCCCGTGGGCTTGAGATTGAGGGTGACATCTGGTCTTGGGTTGATTCAGGGAGGTCTTCAAAAATGCCGAAAGTTTGAAGTAGATCAGCCCCTTGCGTTGGTGTCTTGACTGTGAATGTCTTCCCATTCTGCGTTACCTGCAGTGAGAAGGGGAAGCCCCATTTGTATTTTATGGAATGGGCTCGGAGGACCTTGGTGATATGTGCTAGGTCCCTGCGCTTTTTGAGGGTAGAGGGGGCAAGGTCCTGAAACAGTTGTAGCTGGGAGCCCGCATAAGACACCGTCGGTAGACCTCTAGCTGCCAGCATGACTCGCTCTTTGGTGGCGTAATAATGAAAACGTATAATGACGTCTCGTGGCGGCTGTGTCGGAGGCGGTCTAGGGCGGAGGGCCCTGTGGGCTCGGTCTAGCTGGAGAAGGGCTTCAGGGACATCCGGCGTCAGTTGTAGAAAAAGGCTCTCCAGATACTCAGGAAGAGAGCTAGGGGATACATTTTCAGGGATGTTGCGGACTCGGATGTTATTCCGACGATTGCGGTTGTCCATATCCTCTAGTTGTTCCTTGTACGCTTCCATATCCGCCCGAATATCCAGAAGTTCCTGTTCCACCACCGTTTGAAATTGGCAGACGTCGTCCACTTTGCGCTCCAGTGTGTCTGTGCGGGAGCCCAGATCGGCTATTTCGGATCTGAACTCAGTTAAAACTGACCTCATTTCTGACTGGATCGTTTTTGTAACGATAGCCACTACATCCTGAGTGGTCAGTGGGCTGCTGGAGGTGGCGATGTCAGCAGGATCAAAGGGTTGTTCAGTTGATGGGGAGTTCCGGGTGGAGGAGCCGGATTTCTCCCAAGCACGCAGGACACTAGCTTTAGGTATCTGAGAGTTCTTGCGGTTTTTTTGCGACATTGTAAATAAGGCGCTTTGTAGCAATGTAATAGATTAATGCAATATGAATAGCAGAGCCCCCTGTCACTTCGTGGTCGTTATGCTTAAGGAGCCATGAGCTCTATGTGGCTCATCGAGCGGGGAGAGAGACTTGGTTTGGTAATGGAGTGCTGGTCACTCATGCAGGTCGCTCTTGCGGTGGGTAGGTGGGGTGAGAGCTTTCCAAGTGTCTGCACTGTGGGACCGCAGCTTTCCCCGTAGTTAGCGAGGGGAGGGTGGAGGGTTGGCGAGTCCGTGCCTCCAGAACACGGGCACTCCCCAGGGATCCAGATTAGGATGCCGTGTCGTAGGGGGTCCAGGGGTCCTGTGTCGTTGGCTTCAGCCAGGCTATTGCTTATGGGGGTGAAATGGAGAGGTCGTGGGTCCCGCAATATGCGGCGTGTGGGCTCACCTGTCGGGTCTGATGGCGTCTAGCGGCCGCTTTGTCTGTCAGTAGGCAGTGATGGCGGCCAGTGACCTCAGCGGGGTTCGGTAAAATGGTCGCCGCGTGGTTCCCTTATCTGCCGCAGTCGGGTCACCAGTGCAGCTGGTGTGAGCTCTGCGGCTTATGGGACGTATTGATTAGCCCTATAGCCTGTGGTTATTTATAATCTCTGGCAGTGCGGCCTGTAATGATGTGGCTACCCTGGGGGCTCTCGTGGCCACTGCGGGGCGGGAGGTGGCTAAAGGCTGGCGGGAGGTGCAGCGGCTGGAGCTCAGAAAGATTGGGCCCAGCGCTAGTGGGCGCCGGCCGCCTCAGCGGCAGTGGGACCAGTGATCGAGGGGAGGGTGCTGCAGCTTACCCGGCCGGAGTCCCGATCTCTGCACGAAGTGCACAGCCGGAGGTGAGATGGCCGCCGCTCCGTCTCCGTCCCCGTCCTGAAGAGCCTCGTCTCCCGCTCCGTGTCCCGTGCACCGAGGCTGTGTTGCGGCAATGGGACCAGTGATCGAGGGGAGGGTGCTGCAGCCTACCCGGCCGGAGTCCCGTTCTCTGCACAGCCGGAGGTGAGATGGCCGCCGCTCCGTCCCCGTCCTGAAGAGCCGCGTCTCCCGCTCCGTGTCCCGTGCACCGAGGGTGTGTTGCGGTGGGAGGGGGTCCGTCGGGCTGGTCGGCAGGAGCTCTCCAGGGGTCCAAAGAGGGTCCTCGAGGCAGCAGTACGTCTCCGGAAGCCTCGCCCGGCCACAGTCTGAACTCCAGGTCCCGGCTTCGCGCTGAGGGGAAGGCCGCAGTCCGCAGGAGGGCTGAGAAGCGCTCCCCGACTCCGCGGGATCTCCCCAGCAGGTACAGCAGGGTAAGAAAGGCTGCCTGGGGTAGTTCCAGGAACCCAGGGAGGGAGCCAATTTATTTTAAGAGAGGTTTGGTGGATAGCTCTCAGGAGCAATTAAAAAGCACGTCTTCTCAGTGTGAGAGTTAGGCCACGCCCCCTTATTCATGTCTTTCTAACTAAGAGTGCACCCAAATAAAAATATAAAATACAAGTTTACAGGGTGCAAGACACAATTCCACCCAGGGAGAAGGCCATGGGACGATAGTAAAGCAAAACCTGATAATGTGAGGTCTGGACGCTCCTTATGTATTAGGAACCCCTTGGTCCAAACTCCCTGAGATGGTATTTGTGTCACAAAAACAAAGCTCTCCTCTGCTTGTATCCACCATCATTAAATTATTATAGACTCTTCAAGTCACCACTAAAGTAGGACACGCAGTTTTGGATCTAATGCATATATATAATTTTGCGTTTGTCACTCAGTCAAAAACTTTGAGAACCACTAGCAGGGCAGTAGAGAGCCTGGCTGGGCCCAGGTAGTTTTCAGGGGGCATGGCCTAAATACAGGAGGCGTGGTCATGCACCCTTAGAAAAAAATACAGAAAAATAGTACTTTAAGTGCCTCCCTGGCCTCACTGCAGCCCAGCACACAGCAGCGGGTGCTAGGCTGAGGAGAAGAGCTGCAGCTGCTGCTGCCAGGTAAGGGGGAGGTGGCCCAAGGCCCCTCCATCAGACCTGGGCCCAGATAATTTGTACCCTCTCCCCTCATCTCTCGGCACCACTGACCACTAGTGTACACTACTGACACTTCTATAAGAAAGCCTGAAACTTTATATATTTTTTATAACCTATAATCCAACATAGCCTTTTAGAAGTAGAAATAGTCAACACATTATGCAAGTGTCTGTATATCTTAGCTTACATTGTTTTGTCTTGTGATAAATTGTATTCTCTAAATACACGTGAAAATAACACAAATAAAAAGCACATGCATTGACCTTGATACAGTTATTTAATAATATGATTTATATTAAGTCAGTGAAGGTTGATCATATCATTCTATAATTATTTAACATGTTTTCCCTAATGCTCCCACCCAGCTGGGATGTGACAGATTGGATAGTATTGCAACTTCAGGTTTATTCCATTATTCACTTCGAAGTGGCAATATATCCTAATCTATATGTCTGATTTCAGTATGTGAACCCCACCGCACAGACTGCCATGTACAGTAAGTGATGTAAGCACAGCTGCTCATCAGCCCATGTTGTATGTCAATGAGGTGAAGGAAAGAGCGCATCAAATCAAATGATGTAATTTGTTCTGGGATTACTTTAATAGTACCAGTCCTAATTAATTCACACATGTTCCTGTAAATAAAAGATACTGCCATACCATTAAATATGTTGCTTTTATGTATTTTGAATATTGAATTAATCAGCCATGCACTGTAATATAGGATAAAATCATAAACTATCTTAATTTATTGTATTGAATCATTATTCCACTGGAAAATAGAGACTACAGTTATGTATATTATTCAAAATGTTATGGCTTTAGTACTTTTAAGATAAGAGGTGTTTTTGCAGTATGGAATACTATGGAAAAATATAGTGAACTAAATGTAAAAATGACCCATTCATTTATGAAAGTCCCAGTACAAAGTGCATTATGTGAAGACAAAAAAATTATTTTGCATAAATTAACTGGCTAATGTTAAGTGCATAGATATTGAATAGGTCATATCCCCACTAGGTGGAGGGGTGGGTTAAGTACAGACAATGGGAAACAAAGAATACAATGTTCACAATGAACTGTTCCAAACATACTGTACATTTACAATGTAGTGCAGGTGGTGGGATCACAGGGAAATAGCAATTACACTGTCAGCCTCAGCTATCATTAGGACTGTGTTACAAATCATGACTATTTCCCTAAGCAAGCATTACTGTAGGTCTAACTCTAGATTTCTTTCAATAATCTAGAATTTTTGAGAATGAAGATTGAGCTATTTTCAATATTAAAAATATATATGTTTCCATTAGAATTACTTAATGAATCAGGGCAATAAAATGATTAAAATATATATGGGTCAGATATGATTATATATTACCTATGTGGGGGACACACATTAGAAGGTACTAGGAGGGGAATATTAGTTTTGCGCTACACTGATGCTAAGTAGCGTAGCTGGTTAGAGGAAGGGAAGGCTGACAGGCTAAATGACTCAAGTGAAATGTTTCGCCTGTCGTAACCACCTCTGATCTTTCCAAAAAGTGTTCCTGTGGTTTGTGAAACAGCAGGATAATATATCCACTGATTTGTATTGCATACATTTATCAAATCATAACAGAGATTTGCAGGGAATACAAATGAAATACTGGCGGTCGGGATGCCGGCAGTCACATGACTGTCAGCGGCATACCGACACTGAAGATGCCAACAGTGGACTGGGTAATTATTTTTACCTTCCCCTGTCCCCTACCCTAACCATAACCCTCGGGGGGTGGCCACTATGGCTAACCCTGCAGGGTTGTGGGCTACAGCTATCCCTGGGGGCCTTAAACCTCAATAATGTCATTTAAAACATATATATATATATATATATATATTCTGTTTTTATTAAAGAATCAAAACGTACATGAACAAAGCAAATAAGTCACTCCATGTTACAGGTAGTAATGGACAATGGTAGACAAAAACAAGAGTGAAACCAATAAAATTGAAAAGCAAAGTATGATATCACTAATATAATGGCAGATAACCAACAGAAAGAAGTAAGAAAGAAACAGAACATAAAGGAAAGAAGTGTTGGCATTATAACTGCTGTCAATGGTCATCATTACGCAGTGGACAGTTTGACTGTTGACTAGTTCACTATATCCCAAGAAGTTTGATAAAGGTTTTATATAAGTGTAATTAGCTGTATACAGTGAAAATAGCCCAAATAATTTGTTGATTGAGGATTCTATGATGGTATTACTAGAGATACCAACTTAGAAATAATGATACGGATGGAGTATATAAAATTGCGTTAACTATTTTCAAGCTGGTAATGACTGCACAGCTCCAGCCTTCACGACAACATACAGGCCATTTTCTGGCTAGTGTGATAAATCACACTTACATACTTTCTAGCTGGTTTACCTTGCGCTCACTAATACAAATATATGTTGTGGGCAGCAGATTGCAAATTAAACTACCCCAACAGTTTCAGGGGAGTAAATGCAAATAGAATTTTGGTTTTGTAACTGCGCCTGATTGTGGCTAGTGATGTGGATTGTGATGTGCTTGAAGTTTTAAATAGTTTGGTCAGTTGAAACATCAATAAATGAAAAAACAATGAAAACAAAATAAATACAGAAGCAAATATAGATTGAAAACTTAACTAATTAGAGTGATGTTTGTATATTAAAGGGGTCAGAGTAATGTCTACTAAGAGTAATGTTCACTGAGTAATGTTCACTTTGTAACTCGGCCTGAGTAAGGTGGGGAGCTCTTCGTATGAATCCAATAAATTAATAATCCTTGTGTGAAAGAGTAGTGGAAGCCAGGGGCGAGAGATGGTGCAACAGTCCTTATTGTTGGAGTACCCCTGACTTGGCAGGCGGGGGACTATAATATAGAGGGGTCAGGTGTGGGAATTAACTGACCTCACCAGTGTCTTGGTGACTACAAGGATAGCGCTTTGAAACAAGTGTATTCTGGTTCCCAGAGACATCAGGACGCAGTCACAGTCTGGGGTGGGGGGAGGGAACAACAGCTTTCAGATCTAAATGGACTGTCCGTCATGCTCTCCCCCTGTACCTCTGAACTTGTGTCCCAGTGTCCACATGTCCATCTGTGTCCGTCTTCGCTGTGCGTCCTGCAGCCGCTACTCTCTCCCAGTAGTCACCTTTACTTCCTGGTACCGGGCTTGCGGTCACATGAGACTCCCTGATGAAGTCCCCGATGGTCTACTATGCATGTGAGAACTACATAACTCTACTTTGTATGTACATACCAATTATACTCTAACGGAGCTCTTTAAAATACCCTCCAGATGACACATAAGACAGACTGTAAGGAGGATAGGAAGCTGAGAGCAGATATCATGTGACCATGCACATTATTACTAGCCACAGTCAGGCACAATTACATACTTGCCTACATTTGAATTCGCCTCTCCAGCAGAAGCCCAGAGAGGAGTAAAGGGTGAGCAGTGATGGGGGCAGCGCCGGACCAGTTTTGTGTTTAGGGGCAGTTTCCTTCCGGTAAAATTATGCTATTTGCATAGGGGGTGGGGCTAAAAATTACAGAATTGGGTATTGAAGGTACATATCTCCCCTATTCTGCCTACTTCACTAGGAAGTGGGCGGGCTGCAGGAGGGTTGTCTGCTCTACCGGGGGTGAGGATGACTAGCCGAAAAATCGTGCACCATCTCCAGGATCCGGGAGAGTAGGCAAGTACGAAATTGTGCCAGTTGTTGCTGAAGTCAATTTGAGGATCACTTACAGTACCAATGAGAAATTAATAACACTCAAAAACTAGCATCTGAACACTGTCCTTGAGGGCCAGTCTTACACTATACAAAAGTATTTTAAAACATTTGCCAGTTGCACAATGTGACTACAAAATAATTTTTTGTCAAATGTACAAACAGGAGAAATTGCTCAGCAGCTACCCTCCTACAGTATAATTTGTGGAAACCCACAATGATTAATCTGATCCACAATTCATTTTCAGGTCTCTTCAACAAAGAATTATTCTGCATACTTTATCCCTTTTTCAAATAAGATTTCTGTGTTGTCTTTGTTGATGTGACCGGGAAGGTGCTCCAGTAAGATTTGTTTTCACTGGGATTTCTTAAATTATCCTCATCAGAAACAGGAACCTCTGGTACATTTTATAAACATGACTGTGCTGAATTACATCCTTTAGACACAGCAGCAATTCCTCAGCCTGACTTACTGCTGTATAAATTTAGATATGCATATTGTAGAGTAGAGCAGCCCCAATGTCCAAGGTCCTTGTCTTTATGGAAGGATGTACAGTACAAACAATTGCACCATTGTTTGGCACATTTAACACACAGATACCGACTGTCATTATTTAGCCGAATAATGTAGCAAACTTATGTATTGTAAAAAAAATGTGATTACGCTCAGCTAAAAATATATACTGTATATAAATATTTTCCATCTTCCAATTTAAGTAGGAAAGTTCCAATCTGAGGGGTCTATTTTGACCATCAGCTCTTTTGTCTGAACCGTAGGCAGTGGTGCAAGTGTGTGGGTACGGGTGGGTACGGCGTACCCGTAAGAATTTAGCTGTGGGTACGCTGTACCCACACCGACGGGCCGCCGCTACTCTTCCCTCCCTCCCTCTGCTGCTCCCCGCCGTCCCCACCGCACCGCCGCTGATGTGAGGGAAGGAGAGCGCAGCCTGCGCCTCTCCTTCCCCTCAGTCTCCGGCGGGGTGTCTCAGTTTAATTCAGCACCGATCCGTGAGCCAATCAGAGCTCGCGGGTGCGAGCTCTGATTGGCTGACGGATCAGCGCTGAATTAAACTGAGACACCCGCCGGAGACTGAGGGGAAGGAGGGGCGCAGGCTGCGCTCTCCTTCCCTCACACAGACAGGACGGCGACGGCAGCGGCAGCGGTGAGCAGGGGAGGGGGGGCATGTATACCTGACACTGGGGGATATCTGGCACTGGGGGGGCATGTTATACCTGGCACTGGGGATATCTGGCACTGGGGGCATATCTGGCACTGGGGGATATCTGGCACTGGGGGGGGGGGCATGTATACCTGGCACTGGGGGATATCTGGCACTGGGGGGGCATGTATACCTGGCACTGGGAGCATATCTGGCACTGGGGGACTTGTGTACCTGGCACTGGGGGATATCTGGCACTGGGGGGGCATGTATACCTAGCACTGGGAGCATATATGGCACTGGGGGGGACTTGTGTACCTGGCACTGGGGGATATCTGGCACTGGGGGCATATCTGGCACTGGAAGGACATGTGTATCTGGCACTGGGGGCATATCTGGCACTGGGGGCATATCTGGCACTGGGGGGCATATCTGGCACTGGGGGGACATGTGTATCTGGCACTGTGGCCATATCTGGCACTGCGGAGACATGTGTATCTGGCACTGGGGCATATCTGACACTGAGGGCATATCTGGCAATGGGGGCATACTTGTGTATCTGGCACTGGAGGCATTTCTGTAACTGGCACTGGGGGCATATCTGGCACTGTGGGCATATCTGGCACTGGGGGCATACTTGTGTATCTGGCACTGGGGGCATATCTGGCACTGTGGGGGCATTTCTGTATCTGGCACTGGGGGGCAATGTATATTTGACACAGTGGGGGCATTTGTGTATCTGGCACTGTGGGGCAATGTGTATCTGACACTGTGAGGCAATGTATATGGCACTCTGGGGGCATTTGTGTATCTGGCACTGTGAGGCAATGTGTATCTGGCACTGTGAGGCAATGTGTATCTGGCACTCTGGGGACATTTGTGTATCTGGCACTCTGGGGGCATTTGTGTATCTGGCACAGTGAGGCAATGTGTATCTGGCACTGTGGGGCAATGTATATCTGGCACTGTGAGGCAATGTGTATCTGGCACTATTGGGGTCATACGTGTATCTGCCCCTCCCCCCATATGTGTATCACGCCCCCATTTTCATTGACCACGCCCCATGTGGCATTTGGCCACACCCATTTTGGCTAGTACCCGTAAGACATTTTTTCTACTTGCACCACTGACCGTAGATATACTAGAATGTATGCCATTGGTGTGTGTGATTGAAAGGTCACAAACGTTTGGTAGTGCTCAAGTACTGTATGAATTTATGATTTGAACAGTATCATTATTTGCACTATGTAGGTTCACAAATACATGCATTTATTAGCAACTTAATGTTGCAATAATTGTTTGCCTCACACATAAAGAAAGTAAGTATGTTTGGAAATACGTAAGTTGGGGTTAACTTCATTGATTAAATGAATTGCCTCCTGCATGTTTATAATTAAAGATAAAACACGCAGAATATTTATTAGGTCCCGCATTTTACCCCGATACATGTTGTGGTCACCCCTTAATATATATTAGGAATAATTTTTGAAGATTTCCCATAAAAATTTTTTACAAAAAGGCCCCTATAGGAGAAAATATTCCTGGTCGCTATATTTCTGACAGTCGCCAGCTCACTTATGATATTCAGAATCAGGCAGCTGTGTGTAATAAACTGACTTTACTGACTTGTCACTGTACTCCACCTGCTGCATCTGTATGAATAGCTCATGTGTGAGAAGCACTGGTTAAACCAACTGACTACAGCTGTAGTCAATATACTGTAAAATCCATGCTGCGGTCATGCAACCAGACCAAAAAAGCAAGACATGCATTTTTTATTTAATCACCTCACCACATTTGTCACATCACCTGACTCCAAAAGGATGGTTGCTGTCAAGTATATGGTTTTGCAGAGGTGAAAAACAGTTATGGTATATTTTGTCAACATTCCTAATGTTGGCTTGAGAATATTGACATGGTCATAATGTCAACATGCAGCATGTTGATATCATTTGCATGCCAACATTGGTCACGTCAACATCCATCAAGTCAAAACTGATTAAACTTTGACATGTTTAGAACGTAAAGAAAAAGAAAGGAATTGCGCTCCATTGGTCTGACCAATTATTTTCTTTTTCTTTACTAGTTTGAACTGACAGAAGTTTTTAGAGAAATAGTGGCTGAACTTGTCCAACTCATCATTATTTTAGAAATACATATAACTTTATAGATCCTAATCAGCACCTTATTAGTTTGCTTCTTAGAATTACTTTTTGTATAATCATGTTTTAGATGTCCCTGGTGGTCCGGTGCTGACTTCAGCGGTGTCTTCTGGGTGCAGGGGTGATGTCCCGATGACTTGCAGCTCAACATACAGCGCTTCCAGCAGTGTTTATATTTATCACCTCCCCTGTACCTAACCCTAACCTTCCCATCCCATCAACATTCTTCAGATGCTGGCATATTCAATGTTGACAGTGTGGTGTCAACATTATGGATGTCGTCATTGTAAAGAGTTGCATCCAAGATGGCTGACATCAATATGGCCACCATACTGTTGAAATACCTTAAAAAGTTTCCCCCCACTCCAATATCATATGTGTAGATACTGGATAAATATGTCCTTATACATTCCCCTTTTATAAGGGTGTTTCCACACTTAGTATAACATGAATGTTCTGTACTTTATAATTAAACAGCTATAACCAAACCATTCCAACATCAGTGTTAGTGTGTGCCTGTGTCAGGCATCATTGATATGTTAAGAAACACATATTCTTCTTTACGCCAGTCAGTGCTTTTGTCTTTAGAGCTTGCTTTATGTTATAAACATTCAACCAGAGTTTACCATCTATGAGCAGCTGTAATCTGCTATACACATGACAGAAGACATTTGCATTACACTGAGATTAAATTACTGACACAAATAAATGTGGAGGGTAATTGTAAATACAAATATTCATAGTGATAAAATGACATGTAATGTAATAAAACAAATACAAGTTAGAACAGAAGATTATTTACAAAATTCCCATGAGCACAAAATACTGAAATCTAGGACACTATCTAACTTGTATTTTTAGACTGAATCAAATAAAGTAATTCCATAAATTGATTTCTGAAGTTTGCCTAAACCCTTTGCTGAACTTGCTACTTTAATCAACATATATATATTAGATAGATAGATAGATAGAATCCTGTAGATAGATAGACAGATAGATAGATAGATAGATAGATAGATAGATAGATAGATAGATAGATAGATAGATAGATAGATAGATAGTGATACTGTATGCAATATAAATTCCCACTTGAAGGTTTTACGACTTTGTTGCAAGAAAAATGCATTTCACTCTATCTTCAGTAAATTATTATTATTCTGTGGTCATAGTAATAGTTAGATTGCTAGGTTATCTCCTATACAGTATATTTGTTATAGAGCAGGAATAAATACTTATAATAATAATAATAATAATAATACTACTACACTATTTTGATGAAGCAAGCATAAAATAAAATAAAAACATTAAATAACATTATAATAACCTAGGGTCTCATACTCGGGTTCCAATGCATACAGTAGATAAAAAGTGTCTATGTAGACAGTCATTAGGGCGTCTCCATATGGTTGATAACTTGATATGCATTAGGGCAACATGGTTATAAGGTGGACAGGTAAAAGGTAGACAGTGCTTAAGCCTCACAGGTACAAAATGTGGACATGACAATGGTCAACACACACATTGTAGCCACACATTTTTTTTACAAGTTTTCCAACTATTGCTTAATTTACCATTCATGTGGACTATGTGAAATAGTAATCTATGCATATAAATGAAGAGTATGCTAATATACGCACCTCTTCCTACAGTAAGTAGTGCTATAGCTCATAGCTATGCTATGTTACTTGTTATCCACACGTTGCATACTGTAGTCAGGAACCAACCTCAGCGAAAGACATTTGTACTATACTGTATGTTCAATCTTTATTTAAAAAAAAAAAGCTCTTGAGGAGAAATGAGTATGGATAGTGGAAGGAAAATGCCACAAAGCAAAAAAAAAAAAAAAAAAACCATATGGTTAATGGGCCTAATTGAGTAGGCAAGGGGCTTTCCTAATTCAGCAATGCGATCTCAATTGTATTGCGATCGCATTGCTGGCGGCCATTAGCATGCTGGGCATCACCAGCATGCGAGAGATAGCAGTTGCAGTTTTGTTTTTTAGCAAAACTGTAACTGAAGGTGAATAAGGACCAATGCTAGTGAGTGCTTTCCGGAGTGGGAGAATTCAGTGAAAGCCATGCGTGCCTGAGTACAAAAATAAATACAGAGTCGGATAAACACTCAGAAAAAGAACACGATAAAAGAGATTTGTACTGTTGAGTTAATGTTAATGTTTAATGCTGACGAGGTGATGAGGGAGACTACAGTAGCAAGTTTGCTTGCTGAGCATAAAAAAAACCCAATGTAAATCAACTGAATATCACCCAACCGAATATTAGCGAAAATATGCGTATATTTTAATATTTAGCAGATGGTAATGAAAACCCTATAGAAACACTGTGGGAACACTTAAGTGTGCAGCAGACATTTGATTATGATCATTTGTTTTTATTATGCTTTTTAATTGCAAAAAAAAAAAATGAAGACACTATGCTTCTATTTCATACAGTACAGACAAGGTAATTGTGGTGTATTGAGTATTGGCCCAATGTGAAATGATAATGAATATACAAATAAGTATGTGCTTGACAGAGATATCACTGTGGAACCAAATTTGAATACCATATTGTAGACTGTCTTGCCACCAGTGGCAGGCTGGGCCGGGGGCCAGGGTGCCATCTGCCCGCCGGGTCAGTACAATTCTGCTGCACCAGGACCACAGCTGCATTGTGACTGCAAATAATGGACAGGCGGGAAGGTTCCTCTGCCTGTCTTCCGGCTGTCAGTGTCAGGTTGAGGCTTCTGCACAATGCTGCTGTGTCTTTCTCAGCTAGCATGAGAAAGAGCTGGCACTAGAAAATACAGATGGTGCCACCATGAGCCGAGACAGGTGGTACACCTGTATGGAGAACGGGCAGGTGGAAGGAGGTTGGAGGATTCAATGACCCTGACTACAAATTCCTTCTGTTTAGCAGTGGCTAGGCTCAATAGTGCCTGCTACAGGGCCAGATTATGATGCAGGAGCCTAACCTGGGAAATCACTATCACAGATAGGTTCTACATTAAGCCAACCCCCCCACCCCCAAGGTCAGCTTTCCTTCCTTGGCCCTGCAGTTGCCCCTTCCCAACACTCTTCTCCTTCCTCCCTCGTCCCTGCTTCCACTGGCACCGCAGAAGAGGGCTGAGCCAGGCACTTTAGCTTGCAGCTAGCAATGCAGCACATCACTGAGTTACTCCCGATCCCCAGTTTTTCCCTTTCCCCTGCAGTCTCTCCCATTATCCACTTTTTCCATGTACTCTCTCTCCTACTATCAACTTTCTTCTGCAGTCTTTCCCCCTGTCCCCTTTTCCCCATGCAGTCTATCCCACTATTCCCTTTTCCAATGCAGTCCTACTGCCTTTGTTTCCCTTGCTATCTGTTTTAGGCAGGGTACACACCTGACCATCATGTCTGCTGACCCCCTGTCACGCCAACCGAGCGGCAAATCCATGTAAGTATAAACATTACCAACTGGCCGCTCGACGTGTTGGTCAGAACACCAGGCTGTGATGAGAGCTCCCCTCAGCATGTGTACGGGTACACCAGGGATGTGTGGTGAGGTAAATGGCTCAGAAGGCACTGGCAAATACCAGAGCCAGTCCATGTGGGCATTATACAAAATTGCAGCAGTCTGTCTGGTGAGGTTTGATCAGAGATGTACAGGCAAGGTAGGAGGGTGAGGCAGTGTATTAGAATAATACAAAGAAGATATTTGTAATATATTCTTTGTGTTTTTCATATACTTTATTTGGTCAAAACTCTGGCATATACATTAGTATGACATGAAAGGCTCTGCCTCACCTCACTGCACATCACTGGGGTACACACCCGCCAAAATGCTCAAGATATATTGGTTGTTTGATTGAACGGCCAATATATTAGCCAGTGTGTACCCAGCTTTAGTGTCACCTTTTCCCCTGTAGTCTCTCACACTGGCCTTTTTTCCCCTGCAGTCTCTCATACCACCACCTTTTCAGATGCAGTCTGTCCCACTGCCTCCAATTCCCTTGCAGTATCTCTCACTCCTGAGGAAGCTGGCTATTTTTGAACCAGTGAAATGCACTGAGCCTTAGAAAACTATTTTAAAGCCATCTGTACTCCTGGAATCCAAGCTATGATATCATTTGGACTTTTTCTTCTCCATTGGACATTTAATTGCAGCATGTTCAGTACCTTGATCACCGCTTTAGCAACCACTGTCTCAGGGCCGGATTAAGCCTTGGGGGTGCCCAGGGCACTTAAGACAGGGGGGCCCCGATGGAAGGTGGGGGATGTATATTAAATTCTGCATACCTCCCAACATGTCCCATTCCAGGAGGAATAACATGCTCTCTACCTGGACTTCCCACTTAATATATGATTGGCGTCACCTGTGTTGAACTATTTAATTGATAAGAAAGGTACTTCAACACTGGTGTTTGCAATCATAAATTAAGAAAGACATCCAGGTAGAGAGCATTTTGTTACACCAGGAGAACAGTAGCATACTCTATGCACCAGGGTCACATTAGTAGAAAACAGTAGCATATGCACCAGGGTCACCCCAGTAGACAAAAAAGGAACATATGCACCAGGGTTACACTAGGAGAAGCAGTAGCATATGCACCAAAGTCACTCCAGGAGAAAACAGTAAAATATGTACCAGAGTCATGCCAGGAGAAAACCTTAGCATTTTGCTTCCGGGGCACACCTGGAGAAACAGTAGCATATGCAGCAGGTATACACCAGATGAAAACAGTAATATCTGCACTAGGGTCACTCCAGGAGAAAACAGTAAAATATGTACCAGAGTCACGCCAGGAGAAAGCCTTAGCATTTTGCTTCCGGGGCACACTTGGAGAAAACAGTAGCATATGCAGCAGGTATACACCAGATGAAAACAGTAATATATGCACTAGGGTCACACCAGGAGAAAACAGTAGCATACATCCCAAACTTTCGGGAGGATGTAAGCGGGACTTTAGCACGGCATGGGGAAAATGGGTGGGGCCTCAGTAAAGCAGGTGTGGCTTTGCGGTAATGCCGTAATTACGAGCAATGCCCCAATTTTCAATCATTATGGAAGCATGCCAAGTGCTCTGTGAGCTGCTGGCATGCCCCATTTTTTCATCATTATGGGGGCATGCCCAGCGCTCTGTGAGCTGTGGGCATTCTCCCATGAATAGACGCAGAGCAGCGAGTGACTGGAGCCTCCCAACTAGCCCTCCTCAACACGAGACATTGCGGACAGCGGGACAGTCCCAAAAATAGGGACTGTCCCATGAAAATTCGGACAGTTGGGAGGTAAGCAGTAGCATTTGCACCAGGGTTACACCAGGAGAAAACAGTAGTATATGCACCTGGGTTACACCAGGAGAAAACAATAACATATGCACCAGGTTCTCTCCAGGAGAAAACAGTAGCATATGCACCAGTTTTACACAAGGAGAAAACAGTATCATATGCACCTGGGTTACACCGGGAGAAAACAATAACATATACGCTAGAGATGAGCGGGTTCGGTTTCTCTGAAACCGAACCCGCACGAACTTCATGTTTTTTTCACGGGTCCGAGCAGACTCGGATCCTCCCGCCTTGCTCGGTTAACCCGAGCGCGCCCGAACGTCATCATGACGCTGTCGGATTCTCGCGAGACTCGGATTCTATATAAGGAGCCGCACGTCGCCGCCATTTTCACACGTGCATTGAGATTGATAGGGAGAGGACGTGGCTGGCGTCCTCTCCATTAGAAATTAGATTAGAAGAGAGAGAGAGATTGTGCAGAGTCAGACAGAGTTTACCACAGTGACCAGTGCAGTTGTTGTTAGTTAACTTTTATTTATTTTAATATATATCCGTTCTCTGCTATATCCGTTCTCTGCCTGAAAAAAAACGATACACAGCAGCAGCCAGTCACACAGTGTGACTCAGTCTGTGTGCACTCAGCTCAGCCCAGTGTGCTGCACATCAATGTATAAAAGGCAAAGCTTATAATAATTGTGGGGGAGACTGGGGAGCACTGCAGGTTGTTATAGCAGGAGCCCCCAGGAGTACATAATATTATATTAATTTAAAATTAAACAGTGCACACTTTTGCTGCAGGAGTGCCACTGCCAGTGTGACTAGTGGTGACCAGTGCCTGACCACCAGTATAGTAGTATATTCATTGTTGTATGTATTGTATACTATCTCTTTATCAACCAGTCTATATTAGCAGCAGACACAGTACAGTGCGGTAGTTCACGGCTGTGGCTACCTCTGTGTCGGCAGTCGGAACTCGGCAGGCAGTCCGTCCATCCATAATTGTATTACAATATATACCACCTAACCGTGGTATTTTTTTTTCTTTCTTTATACCGTCATAGTGTCATACTAGTTGTTACGAGTATACTACTATCTCTTTATCAACCAGTGTACAGTGCGGTAGTTCACGGCTGTGGCTACCTCTGTGTCGGCAGTCGGCAGGCAGTCCGTCCATCCATAATTGTATTATTATTATAATATATACCACCTAACCGTGGTTTTTTTTCCATTCTTTATACCGTCGTCATAGTGTCATACTAGTTGTTACGAGTATACTACTATCTCTTTATCAACCAGTGTACAGTGCGGTAGTTCACGGCTGTGGCTACCTCTGTGTCGGCAGTCGGCAGGCAGTCCGTCCATCCATAATTGTATTATTATTATAATATATACCACCTAACCGTGGTTTTTTTTTCCATTCTTTATACCGTCGTCATAGTGTCATACTAGTTGTTACGAGTATACTACTATCTCTTTATCAACCAGTGTACAGTGCGGTAGTTCACGGCTGTGGCTACCTCTGTGTCGGCAGTCGGCAGGCAGTCCGTCCATCCATAATTGTATTATTATTATAATATATACCACCTAACCGTGGTTTTTTTTCCATTCTTTATACCGTCGTCATAGTGTCATACTAGTTGTTACGAGTATACTACTATCTCTTTATCAACCAGTGTACAGTGCGGTAGTTCACGGCTGTGGCTACCTCTGTGTCGGCAGTCGGCAGGCAGTCCGTCCATCCATAATTGTATTATTATTATAATATATACCACCTAACAGTGGTTTTTTTTCCATTCTTTATACCGTCGTCATAGTGTCATACTAGTTGTTACGAGTATACTACTATCTCTTTATCAACCAGTGTACAGTGCGGTAGTTCACGGCTGTGGCTACCTCTGTGTCGGCAGTCGGCAGGCAGTCCGTCCATCCATAATTGTATTATTATTATAATATATACCACCTAACCGTGGTTTTTTTTCCATTCTTTATACCGTCGTCATAGTGTCATACTAGTTGTTACGAGTATACTACTATCTCTTTATCAACCAGTGTACAGTGCGGTAGTTCACGGCTGTGGCTACCTCTGTGTCGGCAGTCGGCAGGCAGTCCGTCCATCCATAATTGTATTATTATTATAATATATACCACCTAACCGTGGTTTTTTTTCCCATTCTTTATACCGTCGTCATAGTGTCATACTAGTTGTTACGAGTATACTACTATCTCTTTATCAACCAGTGTACAGTGCGGTAGTTCACGGCTGTGGCTACCTCTGTGTCGGCAGTCGGCAGGCAGTCCGTCCATCCATAATTGTATTATTATTATAATATATACCACCTAACCGTGGTTTTTTTTTCATTCTTTATACCGTCGTCATAGTGTCATACTAGTTGTTACGAGTATACTACTATCTCTTTATCAACCAGTGTACAGTGCGGTAGTTCACGTCTGTGGCTACCTCTGTGTCGGCAGTCGGCAGGCAGTCCGTCCATCCATAATTGTATTATTATTATAATATATACCACCTAACCGTGGTTTTTTTTCCATTCTTTATACCGTCGTCATAGTGTCATACTAGTTGTTACGAGTATACTACTATCTCTTTATCAACCAGTGTACAGTGCGGTAGTTCACGGCTGTGGCTACCTCTGTGTCGGCAGTCGGCAGGCAGTCCGTCCATCCATAATTGTATTATTATTATAATATATACCACCTAACCGTGGTTTTTTTTCCATTCTTTATACCGTCGTCATAGTGTCATACTAGTTGTTACGAGTATACTACTATCTCTTTATCAACCAGTGTACAGTGCGGTAGTTCACGGCTGTGGCTACCTCTGTGTCGGCAGTCGGCAGGCAGTCCGTCCATCCATAATTGTATTATTATTATAATATATACCACCTAACCGTGGTTTTTTTTCCATTCTTTATACCGTCGTCATAGTGTCATACTAGTTGTTACGAGTATACTACTATCTCTTTATCAACCAGTGTACAGTGCGGTAGTTCACGGCTGTGGCTACCTCTGTGTCGGCAGTCGGCAGGCAGTCCGTCCATCCATAATTGTATTATTATTATAATATATACCACCTAACCGTGGTTTTTTTATACCACCTAACCGTGGCAGTCCGTCCATAATTGTATACTAGTAAACTATCCAATCCATCCATCTCCATTGTTTACCTGAGGTGCCTTTTAGTTCTGCCTATAAAATATGGAGAACAAAAAAGTTGAGGTTCCAAAATTAGGGAAAGATCAAGATCCACTTCCACCTCGTGCTGAAGCTGCTGCCACTAGTCATGGCCGAGACGATGAAATGCCAGCAACGTCGTCTGCCAAGGCCGATGCCCAATGTCATAGTACAGAGCATGTCAAATCCAAAACACCAAATATCAGAAAAAAAAGGACTCCAAAACCTAAAATAAAATTGTCGGAGGAGAAGCGTAAACTTGCCAATATGCCATTTACCACACGGAGTGGCAAGGAACGGCTGAGGCCCTGGCCTATGTTCATGGCTAGTGGTTCAGCTTCACATGAGGATGGAAGCACTCAGCCTCTCGCTAGAAAACTGAAAAGACTCAAGCTGGCAAAAGCACCGCAAAGAACTGTGCGTTCTTTGAAATCCCAAATCCACAAGGAGAGTCCAATTGTGTCGTTTGCGATGCCTGACCTTCCCAACACTGGACGTGAAGAGCATGCGCCTTCCACTATTTGCATGCCCCCTGCAAGTGCTGGAAGGAGCACCCGCAGTCCAGTTCCTGATAGTCAGATTGAAGATGTCAGTGTTGAAGTACACCAGGATGAGGAGGATATGGGTGTTGCTGGCGCTGGGGAGGAAATTGACCAGGAGGATTCTGATGGTGAGGTGGTTTGTTTAAGTCAGGCACCCGGGGAGACACCTGTTGTCCGTGGGAGGAATATGGCCGTTGACATGCCAGGTGAAAATACCAAAAAAATCAGCTCTTCGGTGTGGAGGTATTTCACCAGAAATGCGGACAACAGGTGTCAAGCCGTGTGTTCCCTTTGTCAAGCTGTAATAAGTAGGGGTAAGGACGTTAACCACCTCGGAACATCCTCCCTTATACGTCACCTGCAGCGCATTCATAATAAGTCAGTGACAAGTTCAAAAACTTTGGGTGACAGCGGAAGCAGTCCACTGACCAGTAAATCCCTTCCTCTTGTAACCAAGCTCACGCAAACCACCCCACCAACTCCCTCAGTGTCAATTTCCTCCTTCCCCAGGAATGCCAATAGTCCTGCAGGCCATGTCACTGGCAAGTCTGACGAGTCCTTTCCTGCCTGGGATTCCTCCGATGCATCCTTGCGTGTAACGCCTACTGCTGCTGGCGCTGCTGTTGTTGCCGCTGGGAGTCGATGGTCATCCCAGAGGGGAAGTCGTAAGCCCACTTGTACTACTTCCAGTAAGCAATTGACTGTTCAACAGTCCTTTGCGAGGAAGATGAAATATCACAGCAGTCATCCTACTGCAAAGCGGATAACTGAGTCCTTGACAACTATGTTGGTGTTAGACGTGCGTCCGGTATCCGCCGTTAGTTCACAGGGAACTAGACAATTTATTGAGGCAGTGTGCCCCCGTTACCAAATACCATCTAGGTTCCACTTCTCTAGGCAGGCGATACCGAGAATGTACACGGACGTCAGAAAAAGACTCACCAGTGTCCTAAAAAATGCAGTTGTACCCAATGTCCACTTAACCACGGACATGTGGACAAGTGGAGCAGGGCAGGGTCAGGACTATATGACTGTGACAGCCCACTGGGTTGTATGGACTCCCGCCGCAAGAACAGCAGCGGCGGCACCAGTAGCAGCATCTCGCAAACGCCAACTCTTTCCTAGGCAGGCTACGCTTTGTATCACCGCTTTCCAGAATACGCACACAGCTGAAAACCTCTTACGGCAACTGAGGAAGATCATCGCGGAATGGCTTACCCCAATTGGACTCTCCTGTGGATTTGTGGCATCGGACAACGCCAGCAATATTGTGTGTGCATTAAATATGGGCAAATTCCAGCACGTCCCATGTTTTGCACATACCTTGAATTTGGTGGTGCAGAATTTTTTAAAAAACGACAGGGGCGTGCAAGAGATGCTGTCGGTGGCCAGAAAAATTGCGGGACACTTTCGGCGTACAGGCACCACGTACAGAAGACTGGAGCACCACCAAAAACTACTGAACCTGCCCTGCCATCATCTGAAGCAAGAAGTGGTAACGAGGTGGAATTCAACCCTCTATATGCTTCAGAGGTTGGAGGAGCAGCAAAAGGCCATTCAAGCCTATACAATTGAGCACGATATAGGAGATGGAATGCACCTGTCTCAAGTGCAGTGGAGAATGATTTCAACGTTGTGCAAGGTTCTGATGCCCTTTGAACTTGCCACACGTGAAGTCAGTTCAGACACTGCCAGCCTGAGTCAGGTCATTCCCCTCATCAGGCTTTTGCAGAAGAAGCTGGAGGCATTGAAGAAGGAGCTAACACGGAGCGATTCCGCTAGGCATGTGGGACTTGTGGATGCAGCCCTTAATTCGCTTAACAAGGATTCACGGGTGGTCAATCTGTTGAAATCAGAGCACTACATTTTGGCCACCGTGCTCGATCCTAGATTTAAAGCCTACCTTGGATCTCTCTTTCCGGCAGACACAGGTCTGCTGGGGTTGAAAGACCTGCTGGTGACAAAATTGTCAAGTCAAGCGGAACGCGACCTGTCAACATCTCCTCCTTCACATTCTCCCGCAACTGGGGGTGCGAGGAAAAGGCTCAGAATTCCGAGCCCACCCGCTGGCGGTGATGCAGGGCAGTCTGGAGCGACTGCTGATGCTGACATCTGGTCCGGACTGAAGGACCTGACAACGATTACGGACATGTCGTCTACTGTCACTGCATATGATTCTCTCAACATTGATAGAATGGTGGAGGATTATATGAGTGACCGCATCCAAGTAGGCACGTCACACAGTCCGTACTTATACTGGCAGGAAAAAGAGGCAATTTGGAGGCCCTTGCACAAACTGGCTTTATTCTACCTAAGTTGCCCTCCCACAAGTGTGTACTCCGAAAGAGTGTTTAGTGCCGCCGCTCACCTTGTCAGCAATCGGCGTACGAGGTTACATCCAGAAAATGTGGAGAAGATGATGTTCATTAAAATGAATTATAATCAATTCCTCCGCGGAGACATTGACCAGCAGCAATTGCCTCCACAAAGTACACAGGGAGCTGAGATGGTGGATTCCAGTGGGGACGAATTGATAATCTGTGAGGAGGGGGATGTACACGGTGATATATCGGAGGGTGAAGATGAGGTGGACATCTTGCCTCTGTAGAGCCAGTTTGTGCAAGGAGAGATTAATTGCTTCTTTTTTGGGGGGGGTCCAAACCAACCCGTCATATCAGTCACAGTCGTGTGGCAGACCCTGTCACTGAAATGATGGGTTGGTTAAAGTGTGCATGTCCTGTTTTGTTTATACAACATAAGGGTGGGTGGGAGGGCCCAAGGATAATTCCATCTTGCACCTCTTTTTTCTTTTCTTTTTCTTTGCATCATGTGCTGATTGGGGAGGGTTTTTTGGAAGGGACATCCTGCGTGACACTGCAGTGCCACTCCTAGATGGGCCCGGTGTTTGTGTCGGCCACTAGGGTCGCTAATCTTACTCACACAGCTACCTCATTGCGCCTCTTTTTTTCTTTGCGTCATGTGCTGTTTGGGGAGGGTTTTTTGGAAGGGACATCCTGCGTGACACTGCAGTGCCACTCCTAGATGTGCCCGGTGTTTGTGTCGGCCACTAGGGTCGCTAATCTTACTCACACAGTCAGCTACCTCATTGCGCCTCTTTTTTTCTTTGCGTCATGTGCTGTTTGGGGAGGGTTTTTTGGAAGGGCCATCCTGCGTGACACTGCAGTGCCACTCCTAGATGGGCCCGGTGTTTGTGTCGGCCACTAGGGTCGCTAATCTTACTCACACAGCTACCTCATTGCGCCTCTTTTTTTCTTTGCGTCATGTGCTGTTTGGGGAGGGTTTTTTGGAAGGGCCATCCTGCGTGACACTGCAGTGCCACTCCTAGATGGGCCCGGTGTTTGTGTCGGCCACTAGGGTCGCTAATCTTACTCACACAGCTACCTCATTGCGCCTCTTTTTTTCTTTGCGTCATGTGCTGTTTGGGGAGGGTTTTTTGGAAGGGACATCCTGCGTGACACTGCAGTGCCACTCCTAGATGGGCCCGGTGTTTGTGTCGGCCACTAGGGTCGCTTATCTTACTCACACAGCGACCTCGGTGCAAATTTTAGGACTAAAAATAATATTGTGAGGTGTGATGTGTTCAGAATAGGCTGAAAATGAGTGTAAATTATGTTTTTTGAGGTTAATAATACTTTGGGATCAAAATTACCCCCAAATTCTATGATTTAAGCTGTTTTTTAGGGTTTTTTGAAAAAAACACCCGAATCCAAAACACACCCGAATCCGACAAAAATAATTCGGTGAGGTTTTGCCAAAACGCGTTCGAACCCAAAACACGGCCGCGGAACAGAACCCAAAACCAAAACACAAAACCCGAAAAATTTCAGGCGCTCATCTCTAATATACGCCAGGTTCACACCCGGGGAACACAATAGCATATGCATCAGGGTTACACGAGGAGAAAACAGTATCATATGCACCTGGGTTACATCAGGAGAAAACAATAACATATGAACCAGGTTCACACCAGGAGAAAATAGTAGCATATGCACCAGGGTTACACCAGGAGAACAGTAGTATATGCACCAGGGTTACACTAGGAGAAAACAGTAACATATGCATCAAGGTCACACTAGGAAGAAACAGTAGCATATTGTACCAGGGCTGCACCAAAAGGACAAAAGTAACATATGTACCAGGTTCACACAAGGAGAATAGAGCAACATGGTCATAGCAGGAGAAAAAAGTAACATATGCACCAGGGTCACACCAGGAGAAAAAAAAAAACATATGCCCCAGGGTTACACCAGAAGGAAACAGTAGCTTATGCACCAGGGTTACACAAAGAGAACAGTAGCAAACGCACTAGGGTCACACCTGGAGAAAACAAAAGTATATTGCACCATTATCACACCAGGAATAAACAGTAACATACAGTATGTAGCAGCGTCACACCAGAAGAAAACAGTAACATACAGTATGCACTAGGGTGGGTCACATCAGGAGAAAACAGTAATATATGCACCAGGGTAACACCTGGAGAAAACAATAACATATGCAGAAGGGTCACACCAGAAGAAAACAATAACCTATGCACCAGGGTCACATCAGGAGAAAACAGTAATATATGCACCAGGGTAACACCTGGAGAATACAATAGCATATGCAGAAGAGTCACACCAGAAGAAAACAATAACCTATGCACCAGGGTCACACCAGGAGAAAAAAGTAATATATGCACCAGGGTCACACCTTGAGAAAACAGTAGCATATGCAGCAGGGTCACACCAGAAGAAAACAGTAACATATACACTTGGTTCACACCTGGAAAAAAACAGTAATATATTGCACCAGGGATACACTGGGATAAAACAGTAGCATATGCACCAAGGTCATGACAGGAGAAAACAGTAGCATACTGTATGCATCAGGGTCAGATTAGGAGAAAACAGTAACATATGCACCAGCGCAAAACCAGTTTAAGGGGGGTGTATATTACATTGTGCCTGGACTTCCTTCTTAATATATGATTGGTGTCACCTGTGTTGAACTATTTAATTGATAAGAAAGGTATTTCAACATAGGTGATTGCAATCATAACTTAAAAGGGAAGTCCAGGTAGAGAGTATTTTATACCTCCTGGATTGGGTCATGTTGGGAGTATGGATTGTGTATATTAAATATAAACCAATAGTGTATATTAGATTTAAACTAATAGTTGGTAACTGTTCAAAGCACCACCTAATTGAGAGACAACTACTGTATTTTATAAAGTTTTTCTGCAGAGGAACAAAGACAATTTAAACAACCTTAAAACACACATAGAAAAAATAAATCTGTAATATATTTTGCAAGAATGCAATAGCAGCACCCTATGTGCTACTTACACACTGGGACAGGACTCAAGAGGACACTCTGTGTGTGTGTTTCTCTCTAGACCTGAATGCTCTCATTATATAGGTTACAACCAGGTGGGAAGGAGGAGAAGCTGGGATTCCTGGGTCACTTACAGCTCTTTCCCCCCTTCTATCTATCCTCTGGTCGGGAAGCTCCATTGGTATCTCATGAAACCTGATGATCCTGTGCTTCTGCCTGAAATGCATACTATCCTGCTTACACTCTGGCTCTTTCTGCTGCTACAAAAGAGAGAGAGCTAGTGATGTCAGTGCACTCCAGCTGGAGGGCCCCCAGACAAAGGGGGCCCGGGGTACAGTATTCCCTGCATCGCCCTCCCTTAATCAGGCTATGCACCAGCGTCACACCAGGAAAAAACAGTAGTATATGCAGCAGGGTCACACCAGGAGAAAAGGCCCTTTGTGCTCATGGCTTACTCCTGCTGTATCAAACGATATGGCTAGATGGCTGTGACTTAATTTAGCATAGCAGCCACACAATTTTTTTATTTACTATCAGTGGGAGGGGTCCAGTCAAATGAGGCTGCCCTTTATAACCATCACTGTAGTGTATTTGCACAAGGTACCAAGTACCCATAGGAGACACTCCTGTCAGACTCATATGCATCTGTGTCCTGGCCTAAATTGGTGACCTTTACATGAACACTTCATTACTGTTCTCGACCTATGTTTGTCCTCGCCTACCCACCTCCATTCCACCTCTCTACTGTAAATGTGCTGGATGTAGTCAAAAGGTCGACAATGGAAAAGTCAACATCTGTAATATCAACACCACAATATCAAGCATTATGATGTCAACATTATTAAAATGTTGACAGGCAATGTGTCGCCTTTCTCAGCTGAAGTGTCAACATTGACAGAATGCCAATATTAGGGTTAGGCTGTGGGGGGACATAAGGGTTAGTCTGTGGGGGGAGGTTAGTGTTAGGTTGTGTTGGAGGTATGTTAGGGTTAGGCAAAAGCGGGAGGGCTAGGGTTAGGGATTACGGTTAGGGATGGGGAGAAATTATTAGCCAAATGCTGGAGAATCAAGGGTCCAATCCAGAAGTGACATGGCTGCCAGGATCAGGAAGATGCCACTGGAGCTGCTACAGCCATTGGAAAGTCTCTGCTGGGCCACCAGGGAAAATATGCGACATTCTAACATGTCGACACTTACATCAATGTCTACACGGTTAATGTCCACATTATGACAGTGTTGACATCAGGGGTGTATCTACGGAGGAGGGGACCCGTGTGTAGTCTCCGCGTGTGGGCCCCCTCCTCCTCCGTAGCCGGCAGCGCAGTTAGTGCTCTGAGCACTAGAGAGACTCTGGCACAGTGCCAGAGACAACAGCGCTTGCGCAGGCGTCCGGGAAAATGGTGCGGCGGACATTTTTATGGAGACCTGCACAAGTGCTTTAGTCTCTTGCACAGTGCCAGAGTCTCTCTAGTGCTCAGAGCATTAACTGCGCTGCCGGCTATGGAGGAGGAGGGGGCCCACACACGGAGACGCCGGTGGACACCAGAAAGGTAAGTATAGACAAAATGGGTGCAATGTGTACGGTGTGGGCCCCCTCTGGACCCAGGGGCCCGTGTGCACCGCACACATTGCACCCATTATAGATATATGCCAGTGGTTGACATATCGTACTCAACCCAAGTATTTAAGTATACAGTGTATCCGAATCTGCAGAATGTTGTGCTCATGTATGGTATGGAAATGTGTATTTTCTGTAAAAGTAAATGTGCGGATGACAAACTATGCATGAGTCCCTAGCAGTGCACATGTCTCACTATGCAATACAAGTAACACCGGATGCCCAGGGAATTGACATCAAAATGGTTAACAATTTTTCTGTCTGCAAAGTTTTGTTCTCAGTAAATCTAGAAAAGCATATGTAAGCATACTGAAAACTGCAGTGTCTGTTAACTAAATTGCAGATATTTTACCTCTGGACTTCTCCAAGAATCTCGCATCCAATTGTACATTATCTCTATAATTGCCTATTTGGGAACCTCCCAAAAATTCAAGGAGATACATTTCAGTGAGTAGAGCAGACTCCTGGATCCAGAGGTTTGATTATATGATTCAGATTGAATTTCATCATTGTGGCCCCGTGACTGTATTGCGATTTGCTCCCTTGCACAGTGGTAAATGAAAACTACAGCACACCTCCCTCCCAAACACACCTCAAAGCTGGGCCTCCCCTCCCGAAACGATGCAGAAGTAAAATAGCAATCACACAAGTTTTTCCAGTAGATTTTTATATTTGCTTTGGGACTAAATACTGCGCTTTTGTAAACGGACACCTAAGTTTGTAAGAGTTTATGCAGAGGTAGCATTCTACCTTATGGCTGACATAAAGATACATTTGATTATTGGTTCAATTGGCAACCTGACTGTGTCATCCTGCGTCACCTGGACTGAAAATAAATAAATAAATAAATGGAAAAAATACCAGGTTTACTCACATCCCTTTCTTCATATCTTCGGCCTTCCTTTGACTTATCTGCAGAAGCATATTAGAATTGCTTCAGTAAACCCTAACTACTCCTGCTATAATATGCTTTTAAAGGATTTAATTTGTAATTTTAAACTGCACATAAAAAAATAAAATAATTATAATTCTAAAATCATGGGCCTAGGTGCTAATTCAGGTCGGATCGCAAATCGCGATCCGGCCAGAATTTTTGCGGGGGTGCCGTGGACGCATGTGCAACGAGCCCTACTGCGCATGCATCCACATTTTCTGAGGGGGGCCGCAGAAAATGCGGTTGCCTCTGCCTGGGGCGGGAGGGCGGCGGCAATGCTCCGTTTTCAGGGAGGAAACGGAGCGTTGCGGGGCAACCTGAATGGTTGGCTGTGCGGCGTGAATGGGGGGGTGTTGGGGGCACGGTCGCGGCGGCTGCGTGACATCACACGCAGCCGCCGCGACAGGTAAGATGGCGCTGGGACTCCAGCGGCCGCAGCTAAGCTGCGCCAGCAGGATTAACCTTAGTTTCTGCTGATAGGCAGAAATTGCGAGGTTATATCTGCCCACCCCTGCAGTGCACTTGGTTTTGCCCATTTGCAAACAAATTTGCTGCTGCGATCAGATCTGAATTAGGCCCCATATTTTTAAAAAATTGCAATAAAAACAGAAGTTCCGTTTACAAAACAGCAAATAAATCCTTTACATTTTATATATGTTCCAGACAGCAATGATTCTAAATCCACCATTTCAAAAGTTTGACAAAGTGCTTAACTGTATATATGGACTATTGTTCCTTTGGTGAATTACTCCTAAAGTGCCTTATTAGCTATTATATATACACAGTACACTAAAATTATCAATAGTAAGATAAAATATACAAAATCAGTTAAATAAAATCAGCATAAACAGTACAGAAAAGACCCATTCAATATTTGCTTTTATGTTTTTTTGTAAAAGGATGAAGAGTAAAGGCAGTTGATAACAAGTTCATCAGTGAACTCAAAATATAACTAAATTAAAAATGAACATACTGCGATATACTGTAGTCTAGCGGCATAGAAGCAGGGCTCTAGTAAATGCAGTGAAGAATAGTAGAGATGAGCGGGTTCGGTTTCTTTGAATCCGAACCCGCACGAACTTCACTTTTTTTTTCACGGGTCCGAGCGACTCGGATCTTCCCGCCTTGCTCGGTTAACCCGAGCGCGCCCGAACGTCATCATGACGCTGTCGGATTCTCGCGAGACTCGGATTCTATATAAGGAGCCGCGCGTCGCCGCCATTTTCACACGTGCATTGAGATTGATAGGGAGAGGACGTGGCTGGCGTCCTCTCCATTTAGATTAGATTTAGAAGAGAGAGAGAGAGAGAGATTGCTGTGATACTGTAGATTAGAAGAGAGTGCAGACAGAGTTTAGTGACTGACGACCACAGTGACCAGTGACCACCAGAGACAGTGCAGTTGTTTGTTTTATTTAATATATCCGTTCTCTGCCTGAAAAAAACGATACACAGTCACACAGTGACTCAGTCTGTGTGCACTGCTCAGCCCAGTGTGCTGCACATCAATGTATTGTATATAAAGCTTATAATTGTGGGGGAGACTGGGGAGCACTGCAGGTTGTTATAGCAGGAGCCAGGAGTACATGATAAATAATATTATATTAAAATTAAACAGTGCACACTTTTGCTGCAGGAGTGCCACTGCCAGTGTGACTAGTGGTGACCAGTGCCTGACCACCAGTATATTAGTAGTATTGTATACTATCTCTTTATCAACCAGTCTATATTAGCAGCAGACACAGTACAGTGCGGTAGTTCACGGCTGTGGCTACCTCTGTGTCGGCACTCGGCAGGCAGTCCGTCCATCCATAATTGTATTATAATATATACCACCTAACCGTGGTTTTTTTTTCATTCTTTATACCGTCGTCATACTAGTTGTTACGAGTATACTACTATCTCTTTATCAACCAGTGTACAGTGCGGTAGTTCACGGCTGTGGCTACCTCTGTGTCGGCACTCGGCAGGCATTCCGTCCAACCATAATTGTATTATATACCACCTAACCGTGGTTTTTTTTTCATTCTTTATACCGTCGTCATACTAGTTGTTACGAGTATACTACTATCTCTTTATCAACCAGTGTACAGTGCGGTAGTTCACGGCTGTGGCTACCTCTGTGTCGGCACTCGGCAGGCAGTCCGTCCATCCATAATTGTATTATAATATATACCACCTAACCGTGGTTTTTTTTTCATTCTTTATACCGTCGTCATACTAGTTGTTACGAGTATACTACTATCTCTTTATCAACCAGTGTACAGTGCGGTAGTTCACGGCTGTGGCTACCTCTGTGTCGGCACTCGGCAGGCAGTCCGTCCAACCATAATTGTATTATAATATATACCACCTAACCGTGGTTTTTTTTTCATTCTTTATACCGTCGTCATACTAGTTGTTACGAGTATACTACTATCTCTTTATCAACCAGTGTACAGTGCGGTAGTTCACGGCTGTGGCTACCTCTGTGTCGGCACTCGGCAGGCAGTCCGTCCAACCATAATTGTATTATATACCACCTAACCGTGGTTTTTTTTTCATTCTTTATACCGTCGTCATACTAGTTGTTACGAGTATACTACTATCTCTTTATCAACCAGTGTACAGTGCGGTAGTTCACGGCTGTGGCTACCTCTGTGCCGGCACTCGGCAGGCAGTCCGTCCAACCATAATTGTATTATAATGTATACCACCTAACCGTGGTTTTTTTTTCATTCTTTATACCGTCGTCATACTAGTTGTTACGAGTATACTACTATCTCTTTATCAACCAGTGTACAGTGCGGTAGTTCACGGCTGTGGCTACCTCTGTGTCGGCACTCGGCAGGCAGTCCGTCCATCCATAATTGTATTATAATATATACCACCTAACCGTGGTTTTTTTTTCATTCTTTATACCGTCATCATACTAGTTGTTACGAGTATACTACTATCTCTTTATCAACCAGTGTACAGTGCGGTAGTTCACGGCTGTGGCTACCTCTGTGTCGGCACTCGGCAGGCAGTCCGTCCAACCATAATTGTATTATAATATATACCACCTAACCGTAAAAACTGAAAAGACTCAAGCTGGCAAAAGCACCGCAAAGAACTGTGCGTTCTTTGAAATCCCAAATCCACAAGGAGAGTCCAATTGTGTCGGTTGCGATGCCTGACCTTCCCAACACTGGACGTGAAGAGCATGCGCCTTCCACCATTTGCACGCCCCCTGCAAGTGCTGGAAGGAGCACCCGCAGTCCAGTTCCTGATAGTCAGATTGAAGATGTCAGTGTTGAAGTACACCAGGATGAGGAGGATATGGGTGTTGCTGGCGCTGGGGAGGAAATTGACCAGGAGGATTCTGATGGTGAGGTGGTTTGTTTAAGTCAGGCACCCGGGGAGACACCTGTTGTCCGTGGGAGGAATATGGCCGTTGACATGCCAGGTGAAAATACCAAAAAAATCAGCTCTTCGGTGTGGAGGTATTTCACCAGAAATGCGGACAACAGGTGTCAAGCCGTGTGTTCCCTTTGTCAAGCTGTAATAAGTAGGGGTAAGGACGTTAACCACCTCGGAACATCCTCCCTTATACGTCACCTGCAGCGCATTCATGATAAGTCAGTGACAAGTTCAAAAACTTTGGGTGACAGCGGAAGCAGTCCACTGACCAGTAAATCCCTTCCTCTTGTAACCAAGCTCACGCAAACCACCCCACCAACTCCCTCAGTGTCAATTTCCTCCTTCCCCAGGAATGCCAATAGTCCTGCAGGCCATGTCACTGGCAAGTCTGACGAGTCCTCTCCTGCCTGGGATTCCTCCGATGCATCCTTGCGTGTAACGCCTACTGCTGCTGGCGCTGCTGTTGTTGCCGCTGGGAGTCGATGGTCATCCCAGAGGGGAAGTCGTAAGCCCACTTGTACTACTTCCAGTAAGCAATTGACTGTTCAACAGTCCTTTGCGAGGAAGATGAAATATCACAGCAGTCATCCTACTGCAAAGCGGATAACTGAGGCCTTGGCATCCTGGGTGGTGAGAAACTTGGTTCCGGTATCCATCATTACTGCAGAGCCAACTAGAGACTTGTTGGAGGTACTGTGTCCCCGGTACCAAATACCATCTAGGTTCCATTTCTCTAGGCAGGTGATACCGAAAATGTACACAGACCTCAGAAAAAGAGTCACCAGTGTCCTAAAAAATGCAGCTGTACCCAATGTCCACTTAACCACGGACATGTGGACAAGTGGAGCAGGGCAGGGTCAGGACTATATGACTGTGACAGCCCACTGGGTAGATGTATGGACTCCCGCCGCAAGAACAGCAGCGGCGGCACCAGTAGCAGCATCTCGCAAACGCCAACTCTTTCCTAGGCAGGCTACGCTTTGTATCACCGCTTTCCAGAATACGCACACAGCTGAAAACCTCTTACGGCAACTGAGGAAGATCATCGCGGAATGGCTTACCCCAATTGGACTCTCCTGTGGATTTGTGGCATCGGACAACGCCAGCAATATTGTGTGTGCATTAAATCTGGGCCAATTCCAGCACGTCCCATGTTTTGCACATACCTTGAATTTGGTGGTGCAGAATTTTTTAAAAAACGACAGGGGCGTGCAAGAGATGCTGTCGGTGGCCAGAAGAATTGCGGGACACTTTCGGCGTACAGGCACCACGTACAGAAAACTGGAGCACCACCAAAAACTACTGAACCTGCCCTGCCATCATCTGAAGCAAGAAGTGGTAACGAGGTGGAATTCAACCCTCTATATGCTTCAGAGGTTGGAGGAGCAGCAAAAGGCCATTCAAGCCTATACAATTGAGCACGATATAGTAGGTGGAATGCACCTGTCTCAAGTGCAGTGGAGAATGATTTCAACGTTGTGCAAGGTTCTGATGCCCTTTGAACTTGCCACACGTGAAGTCAGTTCAGACACTGCCAGCCTGAGTCAGGTCATTCCCCTCATCAGGCTTTTGCAGAAGAAGCTGGAGGCATTGAAGGAGGAGCTAACACGGAGCGATTCCGCTAGGCATGTGGGACTTGTGGATGCAGCCCTTAATTCGCTTAACAAGGATTCACGGGTGGTCAATCTGTTGAAATCAGAGCACTACATTTTGGCCACCGTGCTCGATCCTAGATTTAAAGCCTACCTTGGATCTCTCTTTCCGGCAGACACAGGTCTGCTGGGGTTGAAAGACCTGCTGGTGACAAAATTGTCAAGTCAAGCGGAACGCGACCTGTCAACATCTCCTCCTTCACATTCTCCCGCAACTGGGGGTGCGAGGAAAAGGCTCAGAATTCCGAGCCCACCCGCTGGCGGTGATGCAGGGCAGTCTGGAGCGACTGCTGATGCTGACATCTGGTCCGGACTGAAGGACCTGACAACGATTACGGACATGTCGTCTACTGTCACTGCATATGATTCTCTCAACATTGATAGAATGGTGGAGGATTATATGAGTGACCGCATCCAAGTAGGCACGTCACACAGTCCGTACTTATACTGGCAGGAAAAAGAGGCAATTTGGAGGCCCTTGCACAAACTGGCTTTATTCTACCTAAGTTGCCCTCCCACAAGTGTGTACTCCGAAAGAGTGTTTAGTGCCGCCGCTCACCTTGTCAGCAATCGGCGTACGAGGTTACATCCAGAAAATGTGGAGAAGATGATGTTCATTAAAATGAATTATAATCAATTCCTCCGCGGAGACATTGACCAGCAGCAATTGCCTCCACAAAGTACACAGGGAGCTGAGATGGTGGATTCCAGTGGGGACGAATTGATAATCTGTGAGGAGGGGGATGTACACGGTGATATATCGGAGGGTGAAGATGAGGTGGACATCTTGCCTCTGTAGAGCCAGTTTGTGCAAGGAGAGATTAATTGCTTCTTTTTTGGGGGGGGTCCAAACCAACCCGTCATATCAGTCACAGTCGTGTGGCAGACCCTGTCACTGAAATGATGGGTTGGTTAAAGTGTGCATGTCCTGTTTTGTTTATACAACATAAGGGTGGGTGGGAGGGCCCAAGGATAATTCCATCTTGCACCTCTTTTTTCTTTTCTTTTTCTTTGCATCATGTGCTGATTGGGGAGGGTTTTTTGGAAGGGACATCCTGCGTGACACTGCAGTGCCACTCCTAGATGGGCCCGGTGTTTGTGTCGGCCACTAGGGTCGCTAATCTTACTCACACAGCTACCTCATTGCGCCTCTTTTTTTCTTTGCGTCATGTGCTGTTTGGGGAGGGTTTTTTGGAAGGGACATCCTGCGTGACACTGCAGTGCCACTCCTAGATGTGCCCGGTGTTTGTGTCGGCCACTAGGGTCGCTAATCTTACTCACACAGCTACCTCATTGCGCCTCTTTTTTTCTTTGCGTCATGTGCTTTTTGGGGAGGGTTTTTTGGAAGGGACATCCTGCGTGACACTGCAGTGCCACTCCTAGATGTGCCCGGTGTTTGTGTCGGCCACTAGGGTCGCTAATCTTACTCACACAGTCAGCTACCTCATTGCGCCTCTTTTTTTCTTTGCGTCATGTGCTGTTTGGGGAGGGTTTTTTGGAAGGGCCATCCTGCGTGACACTGCAGTGCCACTCCTAGATGGGCCCGGTGTTTGTGTCGGCCACTAGGGTCGCTAATCTTACTCACACAGCTACCTCATTGCGCCTCTTTTTTTCTTTGCGTCATGTGCTGTTTGGGGAGGGTTTTTTGGAAGGGACATCCTGCGTGACACTGCAGTGCCACTCCTAGATGGGCCCGGTGTTTGTGTCGGCCACTAGGGTCGCTTATCTTACTCACACAGCGACCTCGGTGCAAATTTTAGGACTAAAAATAATATTGTGAGGTGTGAGGTATTCAGAATAGACTGAAAATGAGTGTAAATTATGGTTTTTGAGGTTAATAATACTTTGGGATCAAAATGACCCCCAAATTCTATGATTTAAGCTGTTTTTTAGTGTTTTTGGAAAAAAACACCCGAATCCAAAACACACCCGAATCCGACAAAAATAATTCGGTGAGGTTTTGCCAAAACGCGTTCGAACCCAAAACACGGCCGCGGAACCGAACCCAAAACCAAAACACAAAACCCGAAAAATTTCAGGCGCTCATCTCTAAAGAATAGACTATAACACATATTGCCCTATAACTGTAATGACCCAGAGCATACAATTAAAATTTATAGCAGCAGGAAAAAATGCAATACTGCCAGCCTTACGTTTTGCTCAGGCTGCTGTCAACCACAGACACAGGAGAGCGAGAGCTTGTTCCACTCTTCCTCTCCTCCAAGCAAAATGCAACCTCCACTGGCTCTTCACGCTGCCTTGGATTCCTGTTCCTTCTTCCCTGTAGCCTGCACACCTAGCCAATGATGCTGCGCTACAAACACTAATGGATATCTGAGCCTTTGCTGCCCTGTACTGTCTGCACTACGGCTGCTATTTTGCTGTTGTTGAGGGGAGCCAGGAGACCAGCAGTAGCACAGATCAGTAAGAGAGATGTGATGTATGGCGGTGGGCCCTTTTAGAGAGCGGGGACCCGGGGTACTTACCCCCAGGGCCTCCCAAGTGACCAGGCTCTGCTTCCATGGGGCAAGTCGTCTATGCCTTAAAAAGGGGCTTATAGTAAACCTGTGCTTCTCCTAATATAGGACCCAGAAAGTCAACGAAGGGGTGGGGCCTGCACAACTCACCTTGCATTGAAGTTGTATGTCCGCCTCCATTTTGATGAGATCCACTTGGCTAAAGCTGGCAGTGCAATGCCCTCTCAGCCACCTATTCATTTAATAAAAGCTGTGACTGATTAGATTTCAATTCTGGAATCTGAGCCATTATTTTAATTTTAGATGTTTATAGGTTTATGGTTCATTCTCAAGCTTACACAAACGATAGGCAGTTTTTGACCTATTTAGTTAATTGAATTGGAGTCATTCAAGTGTGGCAAAGGGAAGCAATTTTATTGTCTTATACAAATAGGAAAAACACTTTGTGAAACAAAAAAAAAAGAATTGGTTGACACCAGATTATATAGTTTTTGTGGAAATTAGAATTCTAATTAAATTAACAAAGCATTATTAAATCAGACAGTGTCTTTTAAGTATTGTTGGTTTAACTTACTGCAATTTATTTGAATCTCACATTTCCCCATATGGTCTCATTTAATTAATTTGGAAAGTATATTGATATTATAAGTTGTAAGGTGTTAACTATTATTCTGAATTGTGCAATGCAAGTCCTTAGCAAACTGTAATTATAAGTAATGACCTGTAGATTACGGAATCTAAGCAAGTTGTTTTCTACCAAGGTAAAAAGGTTCAGGCGCTTAGTGGATGTTGCGTTTCTAATGCTGCTGCTATAAATTGGGGTAGTCAAACCCAAAACCACAAGAAAAATACACAAATAAGATAGCAGCGCTAAATGGAATGAATATAGATATGAAGGTTTGAGTGAAAAAAATTAATCACAATTTAATAAAACATCTTTCTAAAAAACACATAAAATACCATAATATGGCCACAAATATGCTTAATCACTTATACTGACTGCTGCCGTTAAGGTGTAGTCCGTTCCTAATGGTATAAGGACTGGCAAGGAATTTGATGATGTAACACTGGAAATGAACCAAATATATAGTCCCACATAGGTTGTTACCACTTAAAGCCGCTGGAGGTGTAGTCCCTTGAGATTGTCCCTTTGTTGGTCTCAGACCTAGGCGAGGGTATTGGGGGATCCTCACTGCATTGCGGTATCCTCCTGTTATGAAAGGATGAGTGGTGTTCCAGATTAATTGGTTCTTTGTAGGTTCAGTGTCCCAGTCCTGGTTCGGACACACCAAGGCAGCTGAATTGGCAGGAAATAGTGGCCTGGCAAGCCTCCTGACGCGTTTCACTGCAAGGCACTGCAGCTTTATCAATATTTATTTGATAAAGCTGCAGTGCCTTGCAGTGAAACGCGTCAGGAGGCTTGCCAGGCCACTATTTCCTGCCAATTCAGCTGCCTTGGTGTGTCCGAACCAGGACTGGGACACTGAACCTACAAAGAACCAATTAATCTGGAACACCACTCATCCTTTCATAACAGGAGGATACCGCAATGCAGTGAGGATCCCCCAATACCCTCGCCTAGGTCTGAGACCAACAAAGGGACAATCTCAAGGGACTACACCTCCAGCGGCTTTAAGTGGTAACAACCTATGTGGGACTATATATTTGGTTCATTTCCAGTGTTACATCATCAAATTCCTTGCCAGTCCTTATACCATTAGGAACGGACTACACCTTAACGGCAGCAGTCAGTATAAGTGATTAAGCATATTTGTGGCCATATTATGGTATTTTATGTGTTTTTTAGAAAGATGTTTTATTAAATTGTGATTAATTTTTTTCACTCAAACCTTCATATCTATATTCATTCCATTTAGCGCTGCTATCTTATTTGTGTATTTTTCTTTACGGAATCTAAGGGAAATATTTGTGGGGGCTGGGTTAAATAGACAAACAAAATACAAGAACCTAATTTTTAATGTTTTTGAGCAACATGAACATAGTGCAGACTGGCAGAGAAGCCAGAAAAGACCATGGCAATCAACATATGTATAAGCATGAGACAGACACAATTAAAAATAATACAGCAACCAGCAAGCTTGCGGACTTGCAGCAAATTAGAAGTAGCCATCAAATTTCCATACCCCCACTTCTAAATTCCCACTTTGAGCACTGCTTTGGCATATAGCTCCTACCTTGCCCTCAGATTACATCTCTGGGTATTCAGTTCCCCACACCAGGGAAGGTGAGTGTAGCATTACACTCATCTTCTAGGGAAGAGATGAAAGGCTAACAGAAGAACAAAGGATCAGGATACTCTGGGTACAGTCCAGGTATGTGCAGTGAGGTAAATGGCTCAGGAGGCACTGGCAAGAACCAGAGCCAGATTTACACGCAATATATGAGCCAAAGGGTACATCTGGGCATTATACACAGGTGTAGCAGTATAAACTCCTTCAAAGGGTTGCGGTTACCTAAAGGATAAAAAAAAATGGGCAGACTAGATGGGCCAAGTGGTTCTTATCTGCCATCAAATTCTATGTTTCTATGTTTCTATGTTTCTATGTTAAATTTGGTGAGTTTTGATCAGAGATGTGCGGAAAAGATAGACAGGTGAGGCACTGCCGCACCTGCCATAGACTTTTTACTCCAGAGTTTTAGCTGTAATAATAATTAGAATAATGCAAAGAAGATATTTCAAACAAATGATTTTAATTTTTCATATACTTTATACAGTCAAAACTGGCACAAACGTTAGTATGGCAGGAAAGGCTCTGCCTCACCTGCCTCACCCCACTGCACGTCACTGGGGTACATATTTATACAAACAGGCTTTTGATGTGATGTTTTGATTGACCTTACTCTCAACCTTTTGTCCCCAAAACAGTCCTGATATGTGCGTACACACCTATACAATTTACTTGCAACTTTTGATTCCCTTTCACCCAAAATATCCCATGTAAATGATTGTACCACCATGCACATGCTCCTGATTCAGGTTCCAGTTTTGGTTAATGTGAGCACAATTACCATAAAGGGTTAGAAAGGAGCGTGCTTATACAAAACAAAACAAAAAAACATAGAAAGAGACCTGGATAACTAAACTTTTTGTGTTGTGGTGGGTAAGGAATACGTTATTTTGTCCATTTTAATCCACCATCATGGCTTTGTACAGAAGGAAGGCTTATGCGTGTTTGTACTTAAGATCAGGCTCCAGCATTGCTTTTTTTGATTCAAAATAAAACACTTTTTTTTTCTTTTTTAAGGTAATTACAAGTTATGATGATCCCATAACATGTAGTATACATCCAGTGTTGAGCCGAAGGGCAGGGTAGAAAAATATGCATAGTAGCATACTGCAGCTTGAGCAGGACAAATACAGGTGTGACAACACAAAAATAGACGATTATTGTATTTCTTGTAGTGATACAGTATATGAAAGTTTGCACGAGATTACATAGCAAGAAGCCAAGTGATAGCAACGCCCACAGGAGCGGCCTAAATATTGTCTGAACCATCATAAGAACAGTCATAAGAAAGGTTAATCGTGCCTACACACTGCGCTTTTGTTTCAATATGGCCACATAAAGTCACATGAAAATGAAACATCATGGGATGCCACCATCAGAGACCGTCCATTGCACAGCATTTAGGACGATAGTCAGTCAAAGGTAGCAAGTCGGCATACTTATACAATCGACGGGCCTTTCTCAAAATATCAGGAGAATGGACCAAAGATTGTATAGATGTGTACCCACATTACAGGACAGGATAATATGATAAATAGCATATTTATAGAGACAGAGGGAAAAACACAAAATGCTACATGCCTAATAAATATTGAAAGCAGCAAACTTTGTAAAGAAAAAAACCACAGAACAATATAAACAATAGGAGAGCAGGGATAGAGGCAAATCTCAGCAACTAGATTAAGGAGCAGGCATAGAGTTGCAGATGTATTAGTTTTAATCCCAAACAGAATTATACATCATTTACAGTACATAATGCTTCACCATGCACAGTCAGACACCAAGCATTAACTATCACAAGATGAGTTTTGTCTTTTCTGCCTGAAACAGTGGTGCCCCAGTGGCCTCCCAAGTCATGCTGAAAAATGTTGAATGTAACCTAGTTTGAATATAGCTTAGGAAAAGACAGTGTTGCATCTTATTCAAAGATGCCTGGTGTCCGAGGTAGAACGGAGATACATTTTGCTCAATGTAGCAAGGTGACCACTGAATTCATCATATGAGGTCAGGTGACCAAAGATATCAAAGGTAATGGGGGAAACATCAACATAAGCAACACATGAATCCAAATTATCAGAGGCTGCTGGAGTGCTTCAGAGAGAGAGAGAGAGAGAGAGAGAGAGATGATCACAATCTTTTAATTCCAAGTGAAACTACAATACTGTACAGCAGACAAACATTTAGGTTTTGAAAGAATATCAGAAGTTGGCTTGGTCTAGAGAAACAAACAGAACACTAAACAGAACATTTGGAGAAGAGGACTGATATATACTGTAGATCAGGCCTGGCTAACCTGTGGCTCTCCAGCTGTTGTAAAACTACAAGTCCCATCATACTTTGCCACAGTTTTGCTATTAGGGAATGCTAAAACTGTGGCAAGGCATGCTGGTATGTGTAGTTTCACAACATCTGGAGAGCCACAGGTTGGCCAGGCCTGCTGTAGATCTCTGGACATGAGGGATAAACAGCATAGAAAACTTTGGAACAAACACATCCCTGGAGAGGAATCAAAATGTGCAAATGTTATTCTTGTTACAGGACTCAGGGGGTCATTCCGAGTTGATCGCTCGCTGCCGTTTTTCGCAGAACAGCGAACAGGTTACTACTTTGCATGCGTATGCGACTCTGCGTTTGCACGGCAGCTAAAAGTAGCTAACGAGCGATCAACTCGGAATGACCCCCTCAGATAGGAACATCAGGTCATCAACTACTGTACATGAGAAATGCAGAAGGGACATCTGTACTAGAAATAGTATAAGTAAAAGAAATAAGAGAGGAGGCTCACATAATTCAGGGACATGTAGACTAAACAGAACATGTACTTGTCAGCTATAGGTGATTAGGGTATGGGCATTCAGGACGCAGGGCAAAACTGGAAAATTGTATAGGACAGATACAGGATAAGATGTATCTAACCTTGGAGAGAGATAGAGTGGAGAGAGATAAAGTATGAACCAATGAGCTTCTGTTATTTTACAGACTGTGTGTTTGAAAAATGACAGAAGATTGGTTGGTACTTTAGCTCTCTCTACTTTATCTTTCCAAGGTTTGATACATCTCTCTTAGACTTACCCTTGTAGTTTTGCGACAATACATTCTGTTCATCTGTCAGAAATGCAAAATATATGCCAACTCCTCAAAACTATCAACAGGAGGTCTGTCTAGGGCTTCAAACCTTTAGTATGTCTTCTTCGACCCAATGTTATCACTCTGTAATGTGTTCTTTCAAATCCATCCAGTGGAAGGCTCAGAACAGGCTCCCCAGGTCAAAGTTCTGCCCAGTGTACACCCTCGGGACCCTAACCCCCCTAAAACCTGGCCAGGATTTAACTGGACCACCTTGCTTGGTTTTATCCCAAACAGTGCATGGGACATCCAAATGAATAACCAGACAGACAGGCCAACAAACAAACAAACAAACAAACAAACAGACCAATTAATTTTATATATAAGATTTATGAATACAGAAAAACAAAAACAGAACTTGAAGCTTATTTTGTCCGAAATTTACATCTGTGTTAAATATTCCACTGCAACATTTTATTTACTAAAAATGTTTCATTCCATATTTCCAACATTACATTACATAATTCATCATAATGTACATATTTTAAATAAGTTAATTAATTACAGTGGCGACATTGCTTAGTGTCTTCTCAACAGAAGCAGACTCTTAAATGTCTCCCCGAACAGAAAAAAAACAAAAAATAGGAACCTTGTGTTCCGAGTGATGGATAATTAATATTTCACTGACAACCGTTTCTGAACAGTAAGAATGCTTGAAGGGAAGAAGGAACAGGTATGTGCAGTTGAGTGTTAAGAAAGTGCAGATAATTACATTGACATACAAAACGGAAACATATGTCATAGAATAAAGCTCGTTTAGAATAATAGCTAGGATGAAATATATAGTTTATCTGTTTTGCATTCATTTTTTATTTTTCAACTTACAATATATATATTTTTTTAACTCACAATAAATTTGAGATTTCAATTTGTAGCATAAGTTCCATTTCTCCTGTTTATTTTACCTTTGTTCTGATTTTGACAAAGTAGCTTAAGCATTATATTTTCATAGTCTATTATGAGTAGTTTTAAGTAAATCAATTACATATTCAATAAAGCCTATATTATATTTTGCTAATGTAACAATAAGGATTATTTCATACTATTTCAATTGAAGAAATATTGACAAGCATCAATTTATTTGATTATATAAACATTATACAAATACATTTTGTAATGTTTAATGTGTTTTATAACTAAAGCATGGTCTGTAAGGTATTTTTATCAAATTTTAATTATTTTAATATTTATAGCTATTATAAGAGAATTGCACTGGCTACAGAAATTGAATGTTTTCTTTACTTCACTGCTTTTCGTTAACTTGCCACAAAGATAAAATAAATTGAAAAACGGACTCAAAGGAAATCGTTGAAAACATTACATGCAAATTAAATTAGTCTTGCTTACATCCTGGTAGTTTCTTATTAAAGCTAATATGTCCACTTAAAAAATGTGACAAATACTTCCCTGTATAATGTGGAGCATGTGGGTAGTTTTAAAATAGTTATAACAGCCTTACTAAGATGCAATATGCAAATTTTAAAGGGAGAATAAGAGGGGATTTTGGGGCGCAGTCCGTAAAAGCAATTTCCCATAGGCTATTAGAGTATAACAAAGCTTATTTTTATGAAAAATATCCCGATAATACTGCGGTGTGGCATCGCAGGGACAGAGCTTTCTCATAAGCTCTGTCCCTACATGTGATAATTGACACATCCATGCGATGTAGATAATTATCACAGTGCGGATTGGGATGATTAGATTAGTGATGAGCGGATTCGGTTTTACTCGGTTTTACTCGGTTCTCAAAACCGAATCTTATTGGCTCACTGATGTCACGTGTTTTGGATAGCCAATAAGATTCGGTTTTGAGAACCGAGTAAAACCGAGTAAAACCGAATCCGCTCATCACTAGATTAGATTATATCCCATCTGCATCCTCAGATGCAGATCGTGATAAATCGGCCCTTTAGCCTCTAACATGTCTGATGGAAGGCTATTCCACCTATCCACTGCCCTTTCTGTAAAGTAATTGTTCCTCTAATTTCCTTTGAACCTACCTCCTTCCAGTTTCAGCATATTTCCTTGTGTTCTAATACTTATTTTCCTTTGAAAAATGTCTCCCCCCCTGTACCTTGTTAAAACCCTTAATATATTTCAGTTTCTATCATGTCACTGCTTTTTGTCTTCTCTGCTCCACACTATTCATATCAAGATTTTTTAGTCTTTCTGGGTAAGTTTTGTGATGTAGGTGATGCACTACTTTAGTTACCATTCTTTGTAAAGTCTCTAATGTATTTAAATCTTTCTGAAGATATCGCCTCCAGAACTGAACACAGTATTCTAGATGAGGCCGTACCAATGACCCCTTATACAGTGGCATTATTACTTCTTTCTTTCTGCTACTGATTCCTCTCCGTATGCAACCAAGCATCCATCTTTCTTTACTCATTGCTTTGTTACATTTGCTTATTTGCCTTTAAGTCACCTGAAATAGTGACTCCTAGATCCCTTACCTCCTCACTAGTTTCCATTATAGTGTTATTAATACTATATTTAGCCATTGGGATTTTGAGACCCAAGTACATGATTTTGGCATTAAATTGTAGTTTCCAATGTTCTTGACCATTCCTTTAGTCTACTTAGATCCTCAATCATTTGTTTCAAACTTTCCTGGTGTGTTTACTCTCTTACATAGTTTTGTGTTATTTGCAAAAAGGCACACATTCTCTTTGATACCATTTGCAATGTCCTTAACAAAGATATTAAAAAGCACTGCACTCCATTTACTACAACCCTCTCTTTCCTAACCGGCAACCAAGTTCTTATCTATTCAACCACCTTAGAATCCAAACTCACGCTTTCAAGCTTATTTAGCAGTCTGCGATGTGAGATAGTGTCAAAAGCCTTATTAAAGTCTAGATATGCTACATCAACAGCCCCTATTTACATCTATTATTTTAGTGACCCAGTCAAAAAAGTCAATAAGATTTGTTTGGCATGATCTTCCCCCCGTAAATCCGTTTTATTTTGAGTGCTGTACATTGCTGGATTTGAGAAATTCCACAATTCTATTTCTTACTTTTAATAGTGTTTCCATCAATTTCCCTGCTACTAATGTAAGGCTCACTGGTGGATAGTTGCTTGCCTCTTCCTTGCTTCCACAATTGTACAATAAGACTACAGATGTGTCCTCTCTAATCCCAGCAGTTCCCGTTACTGCTGCCCAGTTTCCCAGTTAAAGCTACTGAAGTGGGAGCATAGGCTCCTCCTACCTCTGCAGAAGGCCTCCACAGTCTCCCTTGTACATGTGGGTAGCGGGAGCATCACTCCCTGCTTCCTATTCTGGCTCCCCGCAAACTGATTACTGTATTAGTAGCGGAAGTCACCATTACCATACACTGTGCTGCCGCATTTAGTGTGATACTTACATACACTGTACGTGGACACATCTCTACCTGCAGATGTACCTGGACACATCTCTACCTGCACCTGAATCTCTACCTGTTTATCACAGATTATGCTTTGGGTGCCTGAGGCACCCAAAGCATAATCTCCGGCATTGGGTGAAGAGCACGTCAGCATCAGGGCTAATAAAATCACCCAGTGGGAATCCACTAGCAGTGGTAAATTACTGCCGCTAATAGGCTAATAAGATATCCCCCTTAGCTGCATTCCTGACAATATACTCCTCTTTGAGTCTGCTTATATTTCATATAATGTGTGCTGCAGACCGTGTCATTCACATAGTGTTGATATCATGTGGAAAGTGCAGTGTGCACAGACCTCAGCGCAGTGTCTAGTGTTCAGCAGATGTGTGGTAAGGGTAGGCAGGAGAGAAAGTGCCTCATTTGTCATACTCCAGTATACTCCAGAGTTTTGACTATAAAAATGATTAGAATAATACAAAGAAGATATTTGTAATAAATAATATATATCATCTTTGTATTATTTATATCATCTTTGTATTATTGTAAACATTTTTATTGTTAAAACTCACCACCAAATCATGGTGTAGATACTAGCCAGTGCCTCCCTAGCCATTGACCTCACAACACGTCACTAGTGAATGGGGAACAGAGGTACTATCAGCAAGATGATTTGGAATTGAAGGGTTTATTTAGAACAAAACTATTATTGGGTCGCATGTACGCAAGAAAGCTAAATGTAATAGGCATTTTCCCATTAAAGTAACATTATCCTGGTACTGTTCATTAAAGCAATAAAACCCTTTAGCTAAAGTTTAGTTATTGTGTAATCCAGTGGTTCCCAAACTGTGTGCCTAGGCACCCTGGGGTACCATGAGGCCCTTGCAGGGGTGCAGCCAAATCAAATTACTTATGGTCAAAGTTATAGGCAAAACCAGTGCTGGTGGCTGCCAATCATACAACGTGGACACTCAGAAGAACAACTGTACACCACCACATAATTGACCCTAAGGAGGACAGGTAGGCACAACTTAATTTAATAATTTTTCAACATGTATCATTAAAAATATTTTATCCTAGGGAGGCAGTAAAAAGAATGCTGATAATCTAGGGTGCAGTGATTCAAGAAAGTTTGGGAACCACTGGCTTAATCTATTTCATTTTTTTCCCTTAATAATAAACACTTATAGGGGAAGATTTAGTAACTTTTTTTACTAAAATAATGTGAAAAAGGGTGTTTTTATTTTAGTATCACCTGAATGTATTAAAGGGATTTTAGTGCCGTTTTCATGGAGAAACTGCTCCAAACACTTTCATTTTCATTATTTTAGTTTATAATGGGAAAAGCAATCTAGCCGAATTTACAAAAAAAAAAAAAAGAAACAAATACACTAGTGAGCCCTGTTATAATTACGCCAGCTTCAGATTGTGTAATCACAGGACTCACTGCGATATGCTGCCTTCTGCACAGCTTTCTCTGCCCGCTGACAGAGAAAGCTGTGTGGGGACCAGACAGTATGATCAGCTATGTGTGTCTGATGCGAACTCTGATGCGAACTCGCAAACACTATCCCTGAATGCGATTATTGAAACATCCATGTTATGGGTTCAATAATCGCATTGCGGATCAGGACGATTTTATCACATCACATCCACATCGGTCCCATAGTAGCACATTTTATATTAGTAATCCTAAATGTGAAACCACTATGGGTAGAATGTTTTACCTTAAGTTAGACTTACTGATTTAGAGAAGGAATTCATTACAAGGGAGATGAGATAAATTGTTCCATCAAAGTTGGAAAGCCCAGACTTAATAAAAGGATTTAAAGTGTTTGCCTTCGTGTGAATGCATGCTTTCTTCGAGTGATACTGTAAGTGATTTATTCCCATGCTAAAGGCCACAGAGATCTGGTCCCATTGCTAGAGAGGTGATCTGCCATGGTCAAAACAGTCATTATTTATTTATGTATTTATTTATTTATATATTAACAGTTTCTTATATAGTGCAGCAAATTCCATTGCGCTTTACAACTGGACACAATGATAAGATGAAACTGGGTAATAACAAACAGTCATAAAGGTAGGAAGGCCCTGCTCGAAAGCTTACGATCTATGGGTAAATACTAGGCATTGATACACAAGGATAGGTGCTACCTATTACATAGTTGTCCCCCCGATTGCAAAGGTTCTTGGTGGGCTGCATGACATCACATCACAGCGATGATGAACCAGGGTTAGGAGGAAGGGAAAGTGAAGAAAGAGAAAGTATGTGGAGGATATGTGTGGTATTGTGCTCTCTGCTGTGGAGTGGGAGCATTCCTCCACCTCCATGGCTAGCACATGTACCCCAAACAAGCCTGGGTCTGGATATTTAGTACTCACCCCACCCCTCTCTCATTGCCCACGCTCATTCTTTTCATGCTCTTAATGAAAGGCGAATTGGCATAATCTGCCTAATCTGACATCATGCTGGAGGTTTACACTTTAAATCCCAACACACCATGGATTTATTCAGATGTGGATGGAGTAGCGGCTCATGCAGTAAAGTACTATTGTTCGGTACTTTGCGCATGTGTCGGACATGTACTAGTCTCTGACGTTGGTCACACTACAGGATCAGACTGTCAGTGATTGGGGGGGGGGGGGTGATAGCCTCTCTTTCTCCAGACGGAGGAGTGTGGCCGCTGTTACAGTGGATAGATGATCCCAGGATGTTTGTCAAAGGATGGAGATTTCCTGGCCTCTAGGTGAGACTTGCGTCAGCCGGCTTGCGTGAACCCATGGGTCACGCAGCCGGTTGATGGTGGCAGGGAAAGACGATAGTGCGTCCTTGGACGCAGTATGGATAACTAATGCAGCAAGAGGCATGGTACCTCCTGCTGCATTACCATATTAGCGTATTGCAGCTGCTTCTGTGTAAAGAGCAGTGATAGTCCCTCCAACTATATCTGTATGAGGGCCCATGTGATGTGAATTAAAAGTTCTTAATGCATTGGGTTCTATCCAATCCTCAAGAAACCACAAACAGGTCACGTTTTCAAGATTTTTGTCTATGGAAACAGGTGAGATAACTACTGACACAGCAAAATAGATTAACTCACCTATGTATGAGTTCAGAATTTCAGTAAACATGAAATGTTAGGGTTTTGTGAGGACTGAATATCCGTTTCTACATGACTGAAGAGTGCAGGAGCCAAGCAGGCCTACACAGAACTTGCATTCAGATTGTAAATAGCAGATGAATTCACAGCACATGAATATGATGAACCAGCATCAAAAGAGTGCTTTTTTATATGGTAAAATCCTTAAAAATTGATAGCATAGTATCGTTATTACAGTACAGCAACCAGTATGTACATAAAAGGCTTTGGGATTTTATAATATAACAGTGATGCTATTTAGGGGTCTTAATGTCCTTAAAATAAATAAATCAATCAATAATATCAGTGCCGTACAGCTTTATACAACTTGATAAAAACAAGAGTTATCAAATTGCATAATTATATGCTGTCACATGATGAGTTTTGGGAAGAATGCAGCGCATGCCCTTAATTATGGCTGCTGCACTGCTGAAATTGCAGTTCTCCATCCCTCTTACCCTTTTAAAATTAGCTGACATCGGCATCTTGCCATTCCAACAGATGGCGAGAAGAGACAGCCAAGAAACCACATACATGCTTCATCAAATGTACTACTTGTTAAAGGCAGGATTCCCAGCCAAGAACATGTAAAAATAGCTATTCATCCATTGCTTAGTGATGAAAGAGACAGCCCTATAGAGATAGGAACAAACAAAAGCAGGAGCAACAATTTGCCCCTAGAACAAACTATGTTAAAACACAAGGGTCTAAATCCATTTATTTTATTACATAGAGGAGCCATATGTTTCAAGAGGTTTTGTACAGTAGGTTTTATTTTTGTTTGCTTATGAGTTATTACAAATTACTGTAACTTATCAGTTTAATATTATCAACATCTAGTTCAATTTACAACTGCTCATACACTTTTGGTTTTCTGTACAAATGTGTCAATAAGCGATAAAGGGATAGCTCAGGCTGAATCATACTAATATAATAATAATAATAATGATAATGATAACAATAATAATAATAATTATAATAATTATAATAATAATAATAAATAATCTACATTTACCAAGCATCAGTAAAATATAAAATAGATAATAATTGAAGTGATATTTTCAACCATCAGTAACAACAAAGTTAATAAAAATCTGTTATCCTCCTGATATCCTATCCAACAAAGTATCACATCATCTGCGAGATTGCCATAGGTGCAGGATGCCAGCCAATGCCGGCGATCTCAGATAATTTTTTAAAGTGGCAAACACTTAAAAGGCAAAACTATGCCTTGTAAGTGATTGCCCCTTTAAAAAAAAGTCAGAGATCGGTCGGCATCCCCCACCTCCGGCAATCTCGGACTCCATTACATCCCGCCGCATATATTTTCAGGCAGGGTAGGCTGATTATTATTTAGAATATTATTTATAATTATGATGATGATGATCATCATCATTATTATTTATTATTAATATTTTATTTGAAACCTTTTAGTGTGATATAGTAATATAGTAAGGGGTTAGTAAAAATGCTTTTTAACAGTAGAAAGTAATGAAATTGTTAGTGAGAAAAAAATGTTTACAAAGGTTAAACACCTTGATTAATTTGCTGTATAAATATTGGAGAAGAAAAGATGATATATTAACATATAATTATTACGTAACCATATTAACAGATTCTTAAAAGATTGTAAAAGAAACTGAGGCAAAGACATACAAAAAAAATGATTCCTCCCCCAATGGCTAGTATAGGTGGCCATTGTATACATAAGAGGTAAGGCAGAGTCTGTTTAGCATGTATAATACACTAATTGGTACTGCACATGCTCACTAGCAAAAGCACACATATAAGTGTATACTCCCTTACACCTCAGAGACTACGGGAAGTGGAAGGGAAGGGGAGAAGTAGTGTACAATATCAGCGTATTCTTTAAATGTGCTAAATTCCACCTGGGCACAGGTGTATACCTCTCAAGAGCCATATATCTTGTGGCTGTTAATGATGCCTAGATATGTACTAATGTAATGCTAAAATTAAATATTTCCTTTTTAAAAAATAAATAAATTATTAACTGTCACCTACAGACTCTCCCAGCACCAATGCTCATTTCCTCTGATAGCAGCAATTTGACTTAGAGGTGGTATGAATAGCATGGGATCCCCTAAAAAAAAAGCCACAAACAGCATTAAACCCTGTTCAGCAAGAGGCTTAGGGGGGACATGTACTAAGCAGTGATAAAAGTGGAGAAGTGAGCCAGTGGAGAAGTGGCCCATGGCAACCAATAAGCTGCTCTGTATACTTTTATAGTATGCAAATTATAAATGTAACGTCAATGCTGATTGGTTGCCACGGGGAGCTTCTCCACTGGCTCACTTCTCCACTTTTATCTCTGCTTAGTACATGTCGCCCTTAATGAGGCCCACATAAGAAATGCACATCCCCCACCCACATAAAGAAAACAAAGGCCAACACCCCTTGCTGATGAGTAATAATGCAATTTACACTGTGAACTGTACATAGTGAATGGCTTCTATTCACCCAGAGCAGCAGTAAAGGGGGGTACACACGGAGAGATTCGTGTTTAAAATTTAAGCAATCTTGCTAGATTGCTTAGATTTTAAGCACGGATCTGCCGTGTGTATGCCCCCCAGCGATAGCGATGCGCGGCCCCGCGCATCGCTATTGCCGGTGCTAGATTGAGCCTGCATGCAGGATCAATCTAGCGGGTCGCTCACTTCACCGTTGTGTGAAGTGAGCGGGCCCCCGTCGGCTTTCCCCCTCGCTCAGCACATTGCGCTGTGCTGAGCGGGGAGAGAGATGTGTGCTGAGCGGTCTGTGTTAAGATCGCTCAGCACACATCTCTCCCGTGAGTACCCCCCTTAAGAGTCAGTGCTCCCCTCCAAACCTTCCCCCCACCCCATGGGACAATACGGCTCGTGGGTGGGACAACAGGACAGTCCTCAAAAAGAGAGACTGGCCCACAGAAAAGAGGGACTGTCCCACCAAAAGTGGCAGAACATCATGTACTGTATATAGGAGCAGATTTAATTCAATTGTGGAACTAAAATGGGACACAGTGCTTTCTATACATCCTATAACATCCTTTTTCTCACACCTCCAGAGCAGATTTCTCCTACAATTCACTATTTATTTAAATAATCACCAGGATCTGCTCTGGCACTCAGGTGGCAAACCACCCACTTCCCCATCCCCCACTGGAGATGACTGATAGGAGAACTACATCTCCCTGCTGCCCTTGCACCACCCAGCATCCCCGGAGCCTCCCAGCAACCCCCTCCACAGTCTAAAAATGGAGGGGAGACCACCAGGAGCAGTGAAGACCATAGTGACCCCCCAGAGAGGTATCACATATTTTTTTCAAGCACAACCTTTTTTTTAATTGGTTACTGCTAGTATCGGGACCACACATATCCACGGTAATCCAAAAGTGGACGAGAGGTAAGCAAGTTTTTTTTACCTCGCTAAACCTTGCTCCCAATTGAATTCCCCCCATAGTTTTCAGCTATTTTATTATTTTAGGTTTTGTCTATAACATCAAAACAGCTAGGCCAACCCATGCTTCTGACATGCTATATCATCAAAAAATAGTTTTTTTTCTTTAAAAAATGCATTCACCACTTTTCACATTTTAGAAAATGAATGAACGCTTCCCTCTACTTGCCACATATTAAATGTTATTTTCGATTTTATGAATTGTTTCATATGAATTTTTTTTTAATAAAATTTAAGCACTCTCCAAATACAGATTTACTCTCCTTGTTTTATGTAGCAGAATAAAGACCATGTACGAATCACAATGTATGCCCTCGATAGCATGGGCACCAGAGGGCAAAAAATGAGCACAGAGCTACTGACCAGTTGATATTAAAGACTCCACCAACATTCATCCTTAGCAGCAATCTGCTTTTTATATCCCATTACCCTACATCTTTACAAAGTGACTGATACTTTTTTGCTGGCAGTGCAAGAAATACATTTTAAAATGCATGAGGTTAGGAGTGAACCAGATTTCAAGTCATAAATACCTTTTCATATATGATGGCTTAAAGAAATCCATAATTGCATTTATATAAAAAGTTTATATATCTTGTTGGTGAAGGTTATAACTTTTCAGAGTTTTATGCTTTTACTTATTTATTATTATACATATATATTTTTAGACGGTCTGCAGAACAAATATTATTAGGGCTTTTGGGCCTAATTCAGACTCTCACAGATGTGCAAAAATTGCTATGAAGTGATTTTAGCACATCTGCGTTTCGCTTACACCATTACACGCATGTGCAAGGTCCTAAACTATGTTCTCTTCAGAACGCAGTTTATGACCTGGAAGGGGGCGGGAAGTGAGCAGGAATGGAGCATCGATGCCGCTTTTTATGGGCGTTAACGCTCTATTTAAGACCATTGCTGGGGCAGGTCACGACGGCTGCATGATGTGACATGCAGCTGCTGTGACCCTTAACATGGTGGGTAGCCGTCTGCCTTCACTGCTAGGTAGAGGGCTACCCTAAACATGCAAAAGCATCGCCGCCGTGCAATGCTTTTGCATGTCTGTTGGGGGGGTGCTAGATCAGGTATGCGAGGCAGACTTGCCCTGTGCTGGGCGTCCATCCGCATGTCTAAGAATTTGATCTTAGATGTGCATTTTTTCACACATCTACGATCAGGTCTAACTTACCCCCTTCATACTTTAGGAGCAGATATCTGAAAGACAACATGAAGTTTGCTAAACTTTCAAAAAAATGTTTTAGGAGACTAATCTCATGTTATTAATACAATTACACCAAGAGTACATACAGCAAATTACAAATGATTGGGGGGGGGGGGGGGGGGATCTATTTTAACGCAGTTGTGATAAATATCTTTGGTGTAAATTCACAAATTGAAAATGAATATTTTCACGTGAATTTACTAACAGTCACTTGCCAGTAGAGGTGCTCCAGTAAGGGCATGTCCCAGTGAAGAGCTGGAAGCATTGTGATAGTGTTAAGTGCACTGGTTCGGGTCTCCAGCACACAATGTGCAGGAACAGCTGTTGGCCTATATGGTAGAAACCATAGGGGAAGGTCCATATGGGAAGAGTGGGTTGTAAGTTTATCTAAATTGTGTCATTGCAGCCTTCCTCTCGCTGTACAATGCCACAATTTGCAGTACTGTACAGCAAGTGGCAGGCCCATGATGATACTATTGAGTGCAAATTAAGTCAAGAAGCTCCTGGAGCAGCCACTTTGCTGGGTAAGTAGGTGAGATCTTTGAAGTTGGCCTACTTTCTTAGGAATGTAGTTGAGAATCTCCTGTACATTCCAGGAGAGTAGGCAAGTAGGGAAGAGGGATCTGCACATGAGAGCTCAAATTGATGTTAGTTTTTTTTTTTAGATTTCAGCATAAAGCTTGCAACGAATCCGTACTTATGTGGATAGGGGAATCTGTTCCACCCTTTTATCTGGGCTCTGAACTGCAAGGTTAGGCACCAGCATGAATTACTACAGATGTTTCCTCATACACTGTTGCCCACATAACCTATCTCGGTGTGCCAGGTTCTGGGCAACTAGGCCATGCAAGCATCTTTTTAGCTTAAAATGTGCATCTTATTAGCATAAATAAAGCAATTGGGAGCGATAAAACTACATTGCTACTGTAGCTTGCACTGATAAATTTGATGTGCAACATTTGTACTATACATCTGTGTGCAAATGAGTCTGAATCTGTGTACAAAGTGTTACGACGCAGGAGCTGCAGCTTTTCTCGCTCGTAGTTCCGTTGTGATTCATCTGCAGCTTTGTATGTGTTTAGAACTAATTCCTGTGCAGTTAGTCGCAGCCCAGCATCTCTAGTATACTGCGAGTGGTGTTTTGTTGCATCTGCAAGCGAATAAGATGCCAAATTTAAAGTAGAATATGGAAAGCTACACCTCTTGTAGCATCTCAGTCGCACTGGGTGTCTCATACTATATGCCGTATATGGGCCCTCATTCCGAGTTGATCGCTCGCTGGCTAGTTTTAGCAGCCAAGCAAACGCTATGCCGCCGCCCACTCAGGAATGTATTTTAGCTTAGCAGAAGTGCGAACGCATGTGCAGTCGAGCTCTGCAAAAACAGTTTGTGCAGTTTCTGAGTAGCTCTGAACCTACTCAGCGCTTGCGATCACTTCAGCCTATTCGTGTCCGGATTTGACGTCATACACCCGCCCAGTGAACGCCCAGCCACGCCTGCATTTTTTCAGACACATCTCATTTTTGCAAACACTCCCTGAAAACGGTCAGTTGACACCCAGAAACGTCCCCTTCCTGTCAATCTTCTTGTAGCCGTCAATGCGACTGAAAACTTCGCTAGAACCTGCGCACAACCACAAAAGCCTTTGTACCTGTACATCGCGCGTGCGCATTGTGGTGCATACGCATGCGCAGGAAAGGCTGATTTTTAGCCTGAATGCTGCGCTGCGAACAACGCAGCTAGCGATCAACTCGGAATGACCCCCATAGTCGCTAGGTGTATCAGGAGGACATGTCTGTATTAACAACTAAACTCTATCATATCACTATCATAGTCTGAAAAAATGAAAACTTAAAAACCTTTTAACTGAAGTATATGGAAAACTTTATATTCTAGACTGCATAGTATTTAAAAAGGTTAATTTGTGTCTACCAATATTTTGTCACTTCTCATTATGTTAGTAACGTTGTGACATATTCAATATAATATTGTTATACTGATGAATAGCTAATTTAATGACAACTTAAAGCTAGGTTAATTTTTCTCACAAGAGCCAGTGTAGCATAGTCACTAAATCACTGCAGACACTCCATACCTGTCATTATCATTTATCTTGTTTAAACACTGCTAACTCCAAGCCAAATAATTATTTTCAGTCACAGTTTAAACCAACTGAGTTACAAAAAAAACAAACAAACAAAAAAACTTAAGGCTTTTCGCAGATGAAATCTTTGGCATGTTGTTTTAGCATCTTTACTGAGTATAAAACACCAAGGGGTCTATTCATAAAGGAAATGAAAAGCGACTGGTTCAATGCGATGTATAGCTGGGATAAGTAGCAGTTCATGTATACTCACCTCTCCGGTGAAGAGCTGCGGTGTCCAGGGCACCTTTTACTGATTTCTGGAGCCAGCTTGTGGGTCCCTCTGCGCATGTGCCGGCTGTTGACATCCCGGCAGGCCATCGTGGCTGCTGGGAGGTCAGGGGGGCTGAGCTAGCACCGGGTGCGCCGGGCAGACAGCAGGGAAGCATTGAGCTTCCCTGCAGTTACCGTACCGCAGTTCAGGTTACGCCATCCTGAGATGGCGAACCTGAACTCCATGGAGAAGCGGAAAGCTGAGCTCTCTGTTCCTTCATGAATCACATCACAATACTAAAGTATGGTGATGCAATTCAGGCACGGAGCAGGGTTGCCAATGGAGAAGTCAGGGACTTCTCCATGGTAACCCGCTATGTGAATTGAGGTAAGCAGAGAAAAGCCCTGTTTAATGCAAAACATGGCTTTTCTCTGCTTTATGAATAGACCCCTTAAAATCAAAAGGAGAGACATTTATAAAATCAGTTCAACCAAACTGTATATTTTATGATAAACAGAGAAAAATGTACTAATCAGCATAATGGGCATGAACTAGCGATGGACACCTCCTATCGGCCTCTTTTATCTGCTGCTGCTTCATACAAAAATGCATCAATGGATCACTCTGCATGAACATCAGTCATCAGAGTACAGTAATCCTCAGGTTACCCAGAATGACCGGTATTTTCATGCAGATGGGGCCAGTGTAGCTACTATGTCCGAGGAGAATTCTACTGGCCTCGGCACACCCACAAAATGGGGGTGACACACTGACCATGGCAGCCCTTACCCTGTCCCAAAACAGAGATCTGGACATGCACAATACAGAAATCTCAAAACACGGGAGATGTATGCAAACCTGAATCTGTCCCAATGTTTATAAATAACACACAATGGGGTTTATTTACTAAGATTCGTAATTTTCAGAATCATGTTCAAGTTCAATCACGACTGACATCGACAGTGTAAAACTGCAACTTTTTGAATTGATTACGATGGATTTACTAAGCTGTCGTATTCGGGTTTTTCTTTTCTTCCGATGTCGATGTCATTCGTGGTTTTTTACCTATTTTTACGGCAGTGATTAGCAAAACACTGCCGTTTTTTTTTACAATCAATCTCGGCCGGATCTGTGTGATCCGTGCTGGGGTTCTTATTTTTTTGTTTTTTTAATTAAACAATGTAAAATCCCCAAAAAAAATGCGTGGGGTCCCCCCTCCTAAGCATAACCAGCCTCGGGCTCTTTGAGCCGATCCTGGTTGCAGAAATATGGGGAAAAAATTGACAGGGGTTCCCCCATATTTAAGCAACCAGCATCGGGCTCTGCGCCTGGTCCTGGTCCCAAAAATACGGGGGACAAAAAGAGTAGGGGTCCCCCGTATTTTTAAAACCAGCACCGGGCTCCACTAGCTGGACAGATAATGCCACAGCCGGGGGTCACTTTGATATAGTGCCCTGCGGCCGTGGCATCAAAAATCCAACTAGTCACCCCTGGCCGGGGTACCCTGGGGGAGTGGGGACCCCTTCAATCAAGGGGTCCCCCCCCCAGCCACCCAAGGGCCAGGGGTGAAGCCCGAGGCTGTCCCCCCCCATCCAATGGGCTGCGGATGGGGAGGCTGATAGCCTTTGTTGTAAAAGAAAAGATATTGTTTTTAGTAGCAGTACTACAAGGCCCAGCAAGCCTCCCCCGCATGCTGGTACTTGGAGAACCACAAGTACCAGCATGCGACGGAAAAACGGGCCCGCTGGTACCTGTAGTACTACTACTAAAAAAATACCCAAAAAAAGACAAGACACACACACCGTGAAAGTAAAGATTTATTACATACATCCACACAAACATACATACATACTTACCTTATGTTCACACGCAGGTCGGTCCTCTTCTCCAGTAGAATCCAAGGGGTACCTGTTGAAGAAATTATACTCACGAGATCCAGGGGTCCAGGCTCCTCGGGAAATCCAGGGGTAATCCACGTACTTGCATAAAATAAGAAAACGGAAAGCCGAGCCACGAACTGAAAGGGGCCCCATGTTTTCACATGGGACTCCTTTCCACGAATGCCAGAAACCCACTCTGACTGATGTCTAAGTGTGTTTCTTCAGCCAATCAGGGAGTGCCACGTTGTAGCACTCTCCTGATCGGCTGTGTGCTCTTGTCCTCACTGACAGGCAGCACACGGCAGTGTTACAATGTAGCGCCTATGCGCTACATTGTAACCAATGATGGGAACTTTCTGCCCTGCGGTTGACCTAAAGTGACGTCACCGCTGAGCTGAAAGTTCCCATCATTGGTTACAATGTAGCGCATAGGCGCAACATTGTAACACTGCCGTGTGCTGCCTGTCAGTGAGGACAGGACCACACAGCTGATCAGGAGAGTGCTACAACGTGGCACTCCCTGATTGGCTGAAGAAACCCACTTAGACAGAAGTCAAAGTGGCTTTCTGGCATTCGTGGAAAGGTGACCCATGTGCAAACATGGGTCCCCTTTCAGTTCGTGGTCGGGACACCGTTTTGTTTTTTTTGTCAAGTACGTGGATTACCCCTGGATTTGCCGAGGAGCCTGGACCCCTGGATCTCGTGAGTATAATTTCTTCAACAGGTACCCCTTGGATTCTACTGGAGAAGAGGACCGACCTGCGTGGGAACTTAAGGTAAGTATGTATGTATGTGTGTATGTATGTAATAAAATTATACTTTCACGGTGTGTGTGTCTTGTCTTTTTTTGGGTATTTTTTTAGTAGTAGTACTACAGGTACCAGCGGGCCCGTTTTTCCGTCGCATGCTGGTACTTGTGGTTCTCCAAGTACCAGCATGCGGGGGAGGCTTGCTGGGCCTTGTAGTACTGCTACTAAAAACAATATCTTTTCTTTTACAACAAAGGCTATCAGCCTCCCCATCCGCAGCCCATTGGATGGGGGGGACAGCCTCGGGCTTCACCCCTGGCCCTTGGGTGGCTGGGGGGGGGGACCCCTTGATTGAAGGGGTCCCCACTCCCCCAGGGTACCCCGGCCAGGGGTGACTAGTTGGATTTTTGATGCCACGGCCGCAGGGCACTATATAAAAGTGACCCCCGGCTGTGGCATTATCTGTCCAGCTAGTGGAGCCCGGTGCTGGTTTTAAAAATACGGGGGACCCCTACTCTTTTTGTCCCCCGTATTTTTGGGACCAGGACCAGGCGCAGAGCCCGATGCTGGTTGCTTAAATATGGGGGAACCCCTGTCATTTTTTTCCCCATATTTCTGCAACCAGGATCGGCTCAAAGAGCCCGAGGCTGGTTATGCTTAGGAGGGGGGACCCCACGCAATTTTTTTTGAAAAAATAAGCACTTTCCCACCCCTTCCCACTGATATACATGCACGGATCTCATGGATCCATGCATGCCTATCCAATCACGAATAAAAAAAGCAGGTCTGTTTTTTTTTAGCACTTTTTTACGAGTTGTAATTTTTCACGGCAGTGTTTGTTCTTTTTTTGCTTTGCACTTCTTAGTAAATGACCGAGATTCATACTTAAACAGCCGCGTTTTGACCGATGGTGTATTCATTCGTAATTTTTTACCTGACCTTGCAAAAAATTACGAATGCCCTCATCACTGCCGTGATTAGTGCTTAGTAAATTACCGAGATGACACTTTGATGAAAAAACGGCATCTCGGTCAAAATCGGGAGCTTAGTAAATATACCCCAATGGGTTTGAATTGTCAAGCAGAGAAAAGAGTGGAGAAGTGGACCAGTGGATAAGTTGCCCATAGCAAGTAATCAGCATTTCCCTATAACTTTCTAGAATGTACTTAATAAATGCTTCCTCAAAGTTTTTTGGTTGCTATGGGCAACTTCTCCACTGGTCCTCTGCTCCGCTCTTTTCTCTGCTTGATAAATCAACCCCTATGTACTGTATACATTTTGTGCAATCGTTGAAAAAATAAATGCAACTTTGAACATCCATAAGAACAATTAAAAACAGCTGCACTAATTTCTTCTGTGCTGATTTAATGTCATTCAAGATTTTCGACTCTGGTGTTTTGATGGTTAGATTTTGTATTAATTGAAACTTTAAATAACATAAGCAGCATATAAAAAAGATATGACAGTGAAATCCCGGCCACTGAAGTCTTTTCACACAGTATAATCTTCTTTATGCTTTAATTTTGGTCTCTAGTTAGAATGACAGATCTAAGCAGAAAGATTTTACAATTCTAGGATTAAAAGTTCAGTAACATACCCACTACTGTATTATACTAAACACTGATTGCAATCTCATAGCGGGGATTACAAAATCTGTCTACATGTGGGTATTCTCTCGGTATACATATTGTATGTTTGAATATAGAACAATCAAATATGTACTGTGCATTCAAACTTATATTGTATGCATATTTATGCACATTATGGGGGGAATTCAATTATACAGGGAATTTACCATGTGGCCCCAGCTCCAGAGGTGTAAACAGAAATCCTTGGGCAGCATAAGTGACCGCCATATACTACAGACAATATTAGTGACCACCATATACTACAGACAGCATTAATGACTGCCATATACTGCAGACATCATTAGTGAAGCCATATACTGCAGACTGCATTAATGACTGCCATATACTGCAGACATCATTAGTGAGGGCATATACTACACACAGTATTAGTGACTGCCATATATTACAGACATCATTAGTGACGGCATATACTACAGACAGCATTAGTGACCACAATGTACTACAGACACCATTGGTGACTTCCATGTACTACAGACAGCATTATTGACCACCATATACTACAGACAGCATTAGTGACAGCCATATACTACAGACAGCATTAGTGATTGCAATATATTACACACAGCATTAGTGAATGCCATATACTACAGATTGCATTAGTGACCACTACATTTAAACTCATAGTTACATCCCTCAGTCTCAAAAAATATGAAAACCTTAATCCTACATAACTCCACTAAATCATTAACCCATTACCCCAACACATTTAAGGCACCTACTATAAACTATACCTAACCAACCCTTCCCCCTCCACCCCATACCGTAATCTATTCTTAATCTGTTACTCTCCTGTTGCAGCCACACTGCAGTGTAAAGGAAGCAGCTCCCTGTCAAACAGGTTCCGCCGACGCTGCTGCTGTCAGCAAGGAGGCAGAGCTTTCTGCCGATGCTGCTGCTGTCAGCAAGGAGGAGGAGCTAACATGCAGAAGCAGACAATGGAGACAAGGGCCATACAGCCTATTGTGCTGGCTCCCTCCCTACTCTCCGGCATCGCAGCTGTAGCAGCTGTAATGCTATCTCCTCGGCTGGTGTCACCTTCCCTTTGTCACCCGAGGCACACACATCTAAACACACAACCTACTCAGCTGTGCATCTACACTTGCATCTACTTGTAACTGGAGAGATGGGACAAGGGAGGAAAGGGGCAGCCTAGAATAGGCCAAAGACAGTAACACAGTATTCTCACAAAGAGGAAGATACATAACTGTCAGTAGCCTTATACATTGCATACAAGTGCCGATACATACTAATGATGACGGCACTAAGCTCGCTGCTTATGATTGGCTTCTGATGCTCCCTTAGTGAATATATTGACTTTGTGAGTTTATTTTATTTAGTTGTTTTTTTATATTCATTCACGAAGAGAATAAACAGTACTGTATTTTTAAGTATACAATTTCCAGCCTAATTGTGAATATGTACTTAGCTATCAAAACAAATATTGGTTGAAAGTTTATCTGTTACAGTATAGGCTTGACATAAACCTGATGGAAACCATCTAACATTGCACTTACAGGTGGAATCAATATGGATGACTGGCGCACGGGATTCCGGCATTCATAATACCGATGCTGGGTTTACGATATTCAAAATCCAACAGGGGTCAGTAGAGGGTATTTCCCCTCTCCCCTATCCCCTAACCCTCTGTTCCCATAGCCTAAACCTAACCACCCCCCGTCAGTGCCTAAACTTAACTTCCCCTCCCCACTACCTAAATCAAACCACCTCGGGGGTGCCTAACCCTAACCCTCCCTCCCCATAGCCTAAATGGAACTCCCTCCCTCCCTCCCTCCCTGTTCCTAAACTTAACCCGTCGGCTAGTCTGATGGTCAGAATGCCGGATGTCGGGGATTCTGGCATCGGCATCCTACCCCTTTTGAGAGTTCCGGCATCAGGATTCCAACGGCTGTTGGGATTCTGGTGTCGGTATTTCGGCTGCCGGGATCCTAACAGCCAGCACATTCACTGCATCCCTTATAGGCTACTGTGTTTTTTTAAGAATGTATTATATAACAGCATTTCGCTATACACATTCTTTCAAACAAAGCATCAGTCCCTAAATGTTTAATTCCGTTTCAGCTGTAAATGTCTGCTAAATAAGATAGTTATTAACTGTTAAGTGTCAGTAGGCTGCAGTGAGGATGTGTCTGATAAGCTATCACCTTTGATTTGGAGAATTCTCCACTTGAAAACATAAAGCAGTGCAGTCTTCTATCTCTTGCTGAACAGCCAGATCTGTAACTAATCTAGAAAGTCATTTAGAATTAGACTGTGTTAGATCACAAGAGGAACAGAATGACAACATAGACATCCCGACACTGTCGACAGCCAACCAAAATTACACAGCGCTTTACAATTAATACTTATTAATTCACATCAGTCCCTCCCCCAGTGGAGCTTACTACAGTATATTATATTCAATATCACATGAACAGAAATACACACTACGGTTATTTTTTGTCAAAGGCAATTAACTACCCATATGTTTTTGGATTGTGGGAGGAAGCCAAAGCACCCAAGGAAACCCATGCAAACACGTGGTGAACCTATAATTAACACAGATTGGGACATATATATTAACCTGGAGAAGGGATAAAGAAGGAATAGAGCAGTGATAAGTGCAAGGTGATAACGCACCAGCCAATCAGCTCCCAACTGTCATTTTTCAAATCCGTAATGATTAGCTGGGGCGTTATCAGCTTGCACTTATCACTGCATCATCACTTTATATCCCTTCTCCAGGTTAATACATCTGTCCCATTGTGTACATTTATTACAGACACAATGAATTTACATTTGAGTCCTTCAAACTACACATTAAGTACCTTTTACAATCCTGCCGTTTCCATCTCAGAAACTTTTCTCACCCTGGGTACAATTAAGACCCTCATCCACTAACTGGTCATCTCAGAATAGACTACTGTAAACTTCTCCTATCTGGCCTCCCTAACTCCAAACTCCCTCTGCTCTAATCTTTCCTCTATGCTGCTGTCTGACTTATCTTTTTCGACCATATGTACCACATCAGCCCCCTTCTGCTACAAGCCCTACACTAGATCACAATTCAAGCTTATCACACTTACAAAGCTCTCACACAATCTTCTCCCATTTACATCTCTGAAATTATCTCCCTTCATACTCTTTGTTCTACAAACTACAGTAATGCTGCCTCTCCTGTCAACTGATTATTTTCTCCCACTCCCCCACCAAGATTTTTCCCATGCTGCTCCCTACCTCTACCGCCCCAGTCTGACTGCTCCTCCCCTTTAGAATTTAAGCTCTCACAAGCATGGCCCTCTTCTCTCATGTGCTTCTCCTTCCCTTACTTATACTATCATTTACTCAATGTTCCCTACAATAGTACATAACCCTTGGTTTTTGACGCCCTGCTGCTTATGACCGCTAATGCAGTTTATAAACAATGTCCTGCGATGTTTTGTATGGTAAGTTACTGTTTTCTTGATTTGCTCATTTGTTTATATACTTTATTAGGTGCTGCAGAACCCTTCTAACACCAAATAAATAAATTATAATAATATTAAATGCATCACATATTTTACATTCTTAAAAGCACCATATATTTATAATTAGGTATTATAATTAGCCCAGGTTTATCAGGAGAGTTTAAAGGGTATTCAGCATCTTATCCGTTTAGTAGATAGACAGTGTCTAGTTAGACAGTCAATAGATAGACACCATATATTAGACAGACATTAGGTCGACAGGGTCAAAAGGTCGACAGGGTCAAAAGGTCGACATGGAAAAGGTAGACAGGTCAAAATGTCGACAGGTCAAAAGGTCGACATGATAATGGTCGACATAAAAAAGATAGACAAATGTGTTTTTTTTTATTTAACATGTTTTTGGATTATTTCATACTTTCTCTATCCATGTCGGCATAGAGTTGGTTATAAACCTTGTGGCGAGCGCAGCGAGCCACCGTGCCCGAAGCGTGGCGAGCGAAGCGAGCCCCGCGAGGCTATGCCTTTCTACAATTGGGGTGCCAGATGACAAAACTATCCACACAAACCACAAAAATGCAAAAAACATGGTGTCTACCTTTTTCATGTCGACCATTTTCATGTCGACCTTTTGACCCTGTCGACCTTTTGACCTGTCGACATTTTGACCTGTCGACCTTTTCCATGTCAACTTTTTGACCCTGTCGACCTTTTGACCCTGTCGACCTAATGTCTGTCTAACATATGGTGTCTATCTATTGACTGTCTGACTAGACACTATCTATCTTTCATACCGGAACCCTGTTAAGAGCCCTGAGTCCTATTGGAGAAAGAGCGCTATATAAATAAAATTATTATTATTATTATTTGTTTACAATATGAAAGTAGAAATAGTATGATTGTAGGTATCTCACTTGTTAATACCATCTATACTATTCTTTCCTCCCACATTTTTCACAGTTATTCTTGAAACTCGTCACATACTCTATTACTGTACATCTGGAAATTTGTATTCCTGACACTGAAAAAATCAGGATGGAGACTTCCTGATGTAATGGTGATTCTTCAGCAATTTTGCCTTATCATACCTCCTAAAATTTGAAAATCCAGTCCCGGGATCCCTTGCATGTTCCAAAGAATGCTAGAAAGTGGGTGTGACCTCAGGTTATCAAGGCCACGCCCTAGATTATGTTTTGGGGGCATGATTGTGTGTTACGCCCCCCTTCTCATCACGTTGAGAGCCCCCAGCCTCTCCCAACATAGTTTGGATGACGCATCATCCATTCACTCTGCTATCCAGAACAGCGTGGACAGAGTTCCCTCCCAACCACCTGAAGCACGCAAGACACTGGGGCCCACGGGTGGGACAGCAGGACATTGCCAGAAAAAAATGGTGGGTAATCAGTGGTGGATTGGGAAATGAAAGCGGCCCTGGAAAAAATAGCAGAAGTGGCTTCATATAGACAGCACCAGAGGTATACCGTATAACTATGATGGTAGCACCACCTCTCACATGTCAACAAACAAAACAGGCCCCACGTGCACATCGGACCACCAGGGATCTTCCCTAGGAACCAATGTGGTCAATCCACTCCTGTGGGTAATCATGTCAACCAAATCTAGTGGAATCTTCCAAGTAGATGTATGGATATACCTTATTAAGATTTTAGCAATGCACACAGTACATTTTCACACACAATTAATTCAAAACTAGAAAATTCATGAATTACAAAGGGCAAGATAGTGTTGTAGTCAAGGTTGTAAGATAAAAGAAAGTGGTTGTAGCCAGTACAGTTCCTCTGGGATCGGCCCAGGCTGTTGTATCTTTGTAGTAATTATGTATTTCTGCAGATGACACAAAGATTTGTAACAGGGTTAATATAATTCTGCAGAAGGAGTAAAATAAAAATGCATAGTGAGTTTAAAAAAATGAGAGGAATGAATTTATACAACAAAATGTAAAATAATCTATGTGTGAAACAAAAATACAAATGCAGATATTAAACCCAGTGGCGATGTTATATTAGAAACAACTTAGAAAAAAAGTCCTCCGAGAGACACATTCAATCTATATTAAGGTAAACAAGCAGTTGGAAAAGCTGATAGAATACATTTTGTATGTAAAGAGATATTAGTAGCAGGAGAAAAGAGGTTTTTATACACACACACATTTGATTCTGTGAACTACTAGTTGCACCGATGGCAACTAGATGGCACCTAACAGAGCAATCCAGGTATTGCGCTGTTCAGTTGCGCACAGCCGTAGGTGTTGACATTACCGTTATGTTATTCCATCATTGTGAAGGGCTGGGCACTCCAGAAAAGTGGGCGTGGTCACCAAAAGGGGGCATGTCCAGTGTAGTAGAACCCCTTATACTATCTAGTACTGGTGCCCCTTTCACCTTATAGCACACGGTACGAGCTGAAATTCACATTTTAGCACACGGTTTGAGCCGAAATTCACATTATAGCACAATGAATTAGCCGAAATTCACAATATAGCACACTGAATGAGCTAAAATTCACATTATAGCACACTGAATGAGCCGAAATTCACATTATAGCACACTGAATGAGCCGAAATTCACATTATAGCACACTGAATGAGCCGAAATTCACATTATAACACACTGAATGAGCCGAAATTCACATTATAGCACACTGAATGAGCCGAAATTCACATTATAGCGGTGAGCGGTGGGCAGCTCGTGGCAGTGAGCGGCGGGTGGTGGGCAGTTGGTGGCGGTGAGCGGCGGGCAGCTGTGAGCTAGTACAGCGCTCTACACAGCTGCCGGCCACCGAGCAGGGACGGGAGCACCATGTGCAGCAGGATGGCCACTTCCCTCACCTCCTGCTGCACTTTCATTTCCGGGTCAATGGAAGAAGTGGCGGTACACCATACCGCCGTATACCGCCCCAATTCGACCACTGTATATATATATATATATATATATATAAGGAAAAAGGAAGCAGCGGCACTCCGTCTGTATAAATAATCAAACGTGTATTCAAATTAAAATCATAACAATGGTCACATAGAGAACCAACGTTTCGGGGTCCTGAGACCCCTTTGTCAAGGCGTGAACAGTGTTTAGAAAGAACACACTTACCTTTATAGCACCCAGGTGAATCCTGCACGTGGAAAAGAACAGGGCCAGACGCCGTCAGCCGCGGGGACCGCCGGAAGACCTCCGGCGTCTCCAGGAAGTGACGTGATGTTGGGTATGCGGCGCGGCTGCCATGGCAACCAGCGGCGCTTCCCGGAACACCCGCGCCGGCCCTGTAAGACAAGTGAAAAAGAGAAACTAGAGTGAAGAAGCTATAATAGGGGCTATAAACACACAGAGGGGACAGAGCTGCGAATGAAGCGCCATGCATGGAATAATGAAATAATGAAGCATGTTGTAAATTGTATAGATAAACAGTATGTGTGCAGTACGTAAAACCACTGTACTCAGTGAAATGGATGGGTGCAAGGGGCGCAACCCAAAGGGTGGGACGAGAGGATGCTGTAGAGAAAGGTGCAGAAGAAAGAGGGAAAGGCCAGTAATAGGGCCGTGGGACAGACGTTGCAGATGAGGAAAGGGAGAAACTATGGAAGTGAGATGGAATGGTGCAATGAAAAAGAGATGAAATGTGAAAAAGAGAAGGGGAGCTGAGAAGAACAAGGGCTGTGGAAAGGAAAGGAGGGGAAGAAAAGAGGAGAGGAAAGAAGAAGTCAGCTGTGTGGTGTGTATATAGAGATGCTGAATATAGGGAGCTGAGTCTGGGAGTTTAGAAGAAGGGAACTGAGAAAAACCAGGGCTGTAGAAAAGGAAAGAGAAGGGGAGAAGAAGGGGGGGGGGGGGGGAGAAGAAGCCAACTGTGTACTATGTATCAAGTGATGCTAAATGTAAAGAGCTTAGTCTAGAAGTCAGCAGGCAGAGTGAACGTGGTGTGCACAAAAGAAGTGTGAGTGGGGCAAAAAGATAAAGTGTCAGATTGACTGGTGCATTAAGGTGGATGTAAGGGGTGAGAGTATAAAGCATACAGAAGTCAAAAGCAGATGTGAGAATAACAACGTTACAAAGGAAGAAGAAACAGAAGCCCGTGTGAAAGTGAGGAAACAAAAAGCTGTGAACAACTAATTCTTAAAGGCGTGACTGCTATTAATGCCAGTACTGCCCATATACAGATTTTACTTAGAACCAATTTGAACATGAGAAAATTGAATTTGATAATTTAAAGACTATTCCACTGGATTTTATCGTTAAGTCCTTTCGGTGGAAAGGTTTCCAATTTAAATATCCAACGGGCTTCCAACTTCAGTAGTGCACCGCTCCTGTCACCCCCTCTGAGATTGGCTGGAACGTGGTCAATGATCATATGTTTTAGTGAGTCTACTGAATGTCCCTTGGCTACAAAGTGCTGCGCCACTGGCTGATCGGAGCTCCCCTTCTTGATGGCCGCATTGATGGCTGATCTGTGTTGTGCCATCCTTGTTCTGAAGCTGGTGATGGTCTTGCCAACGTACCCTAGCCCACATGGGCAAGTAATAAAGTAAACCACATGGGTGGACGTGCAGGTCACAACGTGCTTTAATTTTAACAAAAAGTCCTTAGATGGATGTTTGAAGGACGGTCCACTGATCATGTTTTTGCAAGTAGTGCATCCCAGGCATTTATAACAGCCTGGCTGTTTAGTGAGGAAATGAGATGGTACAGAACTGTTGAAGCCCGTAATGTCTGCATGCACGATGGTGTTTTTGATATTTCTGGCCCTCATGAAGCAGTTCATTGGCCTCTTATTTCTGAAACAGACAAGTTTTTCATCAGTGGCCACTATGGGCCAAAGCGCCCGAGTGGCCCGTTGGACCACCGGGCTGGACGTGCAGAACTGGCTTTTCCAGGGTATTATGTCGTCTTTCCTTCTTACTGATGGACGCAGCAAGTCCTTCCTATCCATCTTCATGACCTCATGTTTGTGCTTCAGCAAGTCAGCCTTGTTGTAGCCTCTCTGAAGAAATTTGTCAATTACTTTGTCCAGTTGAACTCCCAAAGTATCATGGGTACTGTTGATCCTGGCTGTGCGTATTAGCTGGGACCGAGGTAGTTCTCTAATGAGAGGTTTGGGATGGTGGCTGCTAGCCAGAAGCATTGTGTTCTTGTCCGTGGGTTTGGTGTAAACGGAGGTGCGAATGTTGTTGTTGCAAATGGTGACCTGTACGTCCAAATAATTTATGGTGGAGGCATCGCATTGGTAAGTGAATTTGATGTGGACCGCTGCTCGATTAATGTCTTCCATCATACTGATAAATTCTTCTTTGCTGCCTGTCCAGAGCATGAAAACGTAATCGATGTAGCGACAATACGCTAGGATATTCTGGAAGTATAATTGGTTAGTGAAAAGAAACAAATAAGTATTAGCGTAAGACGGCGCCACATTACTGCCCATGGCACATCCCGTTAGTTGGAGATAGAATTTGCCGTCAAATAGGAAATAATTCCTTTTTAGAGTCAGTTCCAATAAGTGTACAAACAGCGTTCTGTCCACATCTTGCATGTTATTCTGTACTAGAAATTCTTGCATGGCAGATAAGCCTCCTTCGTGTGGTATACTGGTGTAAAGTTTACAAATGTCCATGACGCACAACAGGGTGCCTGTGGGGACAGAGGAGATACCGTCCAATAGATTGAGAAAATCTGTAGTGTCTTTGATGTATGACCGCTGTTTGGTAACCAATGGTTGGAGAAAACTGTCCAAGAACTGGGATATGGGTTGGTATAATGAAGATCTGGCAGAAATAATAGGCCTGCCCGGAGGCCTATGGACATCCTTGTGTATCTTGGGAACAGTGAAGAAGACTGGTGTGACTGGGTGCTCTTTTTTCAGTATCCGGTGCAGTTTCGGCATAATGAGTTTGTTTTCCAAGGCTTCGTCCAGAATCAAATCCAATTCACGCTTATAGCCTGCAGTGGGGTCCAAAGTTAGTTCCTGATATGTTTGAACATCAGCTAGCTGTCTTAATGCCTCTATACGGTAGTCCTCTAGGTTCTGAATTACCAGGCCGCCCCGCTCTCTTTGAGCTTGCCTCTGATAGATACGCACCTGGAAGCATAGGACATTTTCCACCAACTACTTCGTTTGAAGAAGAAGGAAACGGATTTCCTCATGCACGGCATCTATCTGTCCGATTACTATCGCGAACAGATGATCCCACGCGTCTTCAGGATAAGAAATGTACCCACTTTGGGAAGGTACAATCTGGAGTTCTGTCGTAAATGGACGGCCATTCTGAACAAGTGCAGCATGGACTTAGATTTACTGGTAATAGAGGAGGTTGGCCGGGAATTAAGAACAACCAGAGAGAAAATCACCACCTTCGAGAAGCAATGTTTGAAGACCTTGCAGGAGAACACCACTCAGGATTGGTTACTGAAGTTACAGACTCAAGTTGACCAGTACAAAAGGGAACTGGTCAGGTTCAAGAGAAATAAACATCTCATAGTCAAAACGGACTATGAAGATAACAAAGTGTATCGCTGGCTCATGGGAGGTGATGTTCGAAGAGAGGAACAATCTAAGTTCACCTTTAGAAGGAACTGGCGGAGACATAGGGATGACTCTACTTATTCAGCTCAGTCTTCCAACAGCGACAGTGAGTTTCCAGTCCCTGAGCCGGAGGAATCCCCGATACAAAGTGGGACCCCTTTAGGCGGGGCTTCTGCCACTTCGGGAGACCCCAATCCAAGAGGACGCCCACCCGCAGAGGGGGCCAAAACAAGAGGCAACAAAAATACTTCCAACAAACGGAAGACCTAATATAAATCTCTCTGATAGAGTTTTTACTCCAACAGAAATGGCGGTATTAAATAAAGGCCTATCCTACATCCCCACCAATAGACACGACGAATTCACTTGGAAGATGGACTTACACCGTTTCTCGCGTAAGCTCCGACTTCAGGAACACTTCCAACACCATCAACCAGAACAATCCACGTCCGTTTTTGACAAATTTGAGAGACAACATGCTACCTCAAGGTTTGACCCTCAATCCTCTAATCCATCTCTCAAAACCTTCTCTCGTCTACTTGACAATTCGGTTCAACGTTACAATGCTACTTCTGTAACACAGCGCGACAACTTAACCAGGGCAGAAAGAAATGCCTTACGGGATCTGGGCAATGCCAGGGATATCATTTTCCGCCCTGCCGATAAGGGGGGCGGCCTGGTAATTCAGAACCTAGAGGACTACCGTATAGAGGCCTTAAGACAGCTAGCTGATGTTCAAACATATCAGGAACTAACTTCGGACCCCACTGCAGGCTATAAGCGTGAATTGGATTTGATTCTGGACGAAGCCTTGGAAAACAAACTCATTATGCCGAAACTGCACCGGATACTGAAAAAGAGCACCTAGTCACACCAGTCTTCTTCACTGTTCCCAAGATACACAAGGATGTCCATATGCCTCCGGGCAGGCCTATTATTTCTGCCAGATCTTCATTACACCAACCCATATCCCAGTTCTTGGACAGTATTCTCCAACCATTGGTCACCAAACAGCGGTCATACATCAAAGACACTACAGATTTTCTCAATCTATTGGACGGTATCTCCTCTGTCCCCACTGGCACCCTGTTGTGCGTCATGGACATTTGTAACCTTTACACCAGTATACCACACGAAGGAGACTTATCTGCCATGCAAGAATTTCTAGTACAGAATAACATGCAAGATGTGGACAGAACGCTGTTTGTACGCTTATTGGAACTGACTCTAAAAAGGAATTATTTCCTATTTGACGGAAAATTCTATCTCCAACTAACAGGATGCGCCATAGGCAGTAATGTGGCGCCGTCTTACGCTAATACTTATATGTTTCAGGAGGAATGGAAAATCTTTTTCACTAACCAATCATACTTCCAGAATATCCTAGCGTATTGTCGCTACATCGATTACGTTTTCATGCTCTGGACAGGCAGCAAAGAAGAATTTATCAGTATGATGGAAGACATTAATCGAGCAGCGGTCCACATCAAATTCACTTACCAATGCGATGCCTCCACCATCAATTATTTGGACGTACAGGTCACCATTTGCAACAACAACATTCGCACCTCCGTTTACACCAAACCCACGGACAAGAACACAATGCTTCTGGCTAGCAGCCACCATCCCAAACCTCTCATTAGAGGACTACCTCGGTCCCAGCTAATACGCACAGCCAGGATCCACAGTACCCATGATACTTTGGGAGTTCAACTGGACAAAGTAATTGACAAATTTCTTCAGAGAGGCTACAACAAGGCTGACTTGCTGTAGCACACACATGAGGTCATGAAGATGGATAGGAAGGACTTGTTGCGTCCATCAGTAAGAAGGAAAGACGACACAATTCCCTGGAAAAGCCAGTTCTGCACGTCCAGCCTGGTGGTCCAACGGGCCACTCGGGCGCTTTGGCCCATAGTGGCCACTGATGAAAAACTTGTCTGTTTCAGAAATAAGAGGCCAATGAACTGCTTCATGAGGGCCAGAAATATCAAAGACACCATCGTGCATGCAGACATTACGGGCTTCAACAGTTCTGTACCGTCTCATTTCCTCACTAAACAGCCAGGCTGTTATAAATGCCTGGGATGCACTACTTGCAAAAACATGATCAGTGGACCGTCCTTCAAACATCCATCTAAGGACTTTTTGTTAAAATTAAAGCACGTTGTGACCTGCACGTCCACCCATGTGGTTTACTTTATTACTTGCCCATGTGGGCTAGGGTACGTTGGCAAGACCATCACCAGCTTCAGAACAAGGATGGCACAACACAGATCAGCTATCAATGCGGCCATCAAGAAGGGGAGCTCCGATCAGCCAGTGGCGCAGCACTTTGTAGCATAGGGACATTCAGTAGACTCACTAAAACATATGATCATTGACCACGTTCCAGCCAATCTCAGAGGGGGTGACAGGAGCGGTGCACTACTGAAGTTGGAAGCCCGTTGGATATTTAAATTGGAAACCTTTCCACCGAAAGGACTTAATGATAAAATCCAGTGGAATAGTCTTTAAATTATCAAATTCAATTTTCTCATGTTCAAATTGGTTCTATGTAAAATCTGTATATGGGCAGTACTGGCATTAATTGCAGTCACACCTTTAAGAATTAGTTGTTCACAGCTTTTTGTTTCCTCACTTTCACATGGGCTTCTGTTTCTTCTTCCTTCGTCACGTTGTTATTCTCACATCTGCTTTTCACTTCTGTATGCTTTATACTCTCACCCCTTTCATCCACCTTAATGCACCAGTCAATCTGACACTTTATCTTTTTGCCCCACTCACACTTCTTTTGTGCACACCACGTTCACTCTGCCTGCTGACTTCTAGACTAAGCTCTTTACATTTAGCATCACTTGACACATAGGCCCTCATTCCGAGTTGTTCGCTCGTTCTTTTTCATCGCATCGCAGTGAAAATCCGCTTAGTACGCATGCGCAAAGTTCGCACTGCGACTGCGCCAAGTAACTTTACTATGAAGAAAGTATTTTTACTCACGGCTTTTTCTTCGCTCCGGCGATCGTAGTGTGATTGACAGGAAATGGGTGTTACTGGGCGGAAACACGGCGTTTCAGGGGCGTGTGGCTGAAAACGCTACCGTTTCCGGAAAAAACGCAGGAGTGGCCGGAGAAACGGTGGGAGTGCCTGGGCGAACGCTGGGTGTGTTTGTGACGTCAACCAGGAACGACAAGCACTGAACTGATCGCACAGGCAGAGTAAGTCTGGAGCTACTCTGAAACTGCTAAGTAGTTAGTAATCGCAATATTGCGAATACATCGGTCGCAATTTTAAGAAGCTAAGATTCACTCCCAGTAGGCGGCGGCTTAGCGTGTGTAACTCTGCTAAATTCGCCTTGCGACCGATCAACTCGGAATGAGGGCCATAGTACACAGTTGGCTTCTTCTTTCCCTCCCCCCCCTTCTTCTCCCCTTCTCTTTCCTTTTCTACAGCCCTGGTTTTTCTCAGTTCCCTTCTTCTAAACTCCCAGACTCAGCTCCCTATATTCAGCATCTCTTTACACACACCACACAGCTGACTTCTTCTTTCCCCTCCTCTTTTCTTCCCCTCCTTTCCTTTCCAAAGCCCTGGTTCTTCTCAGCTCCCCTTCTCTTTTTCACATTTCATCTCTTTTTCATTGCACCATTCCATCTCACTTCCATAGTTTCTCCCTTTCCTCATCTGCAACGTCTGTCCCACGGCCCTATTACTGGCCTTTCCCTCTTTCTTCTGCACCTTTCTCTACAGCATCCTCTCGTCCCACCCTTCGGGTTACGCCCCTTGCACCCATCCGTTTCACTGAGTACAGTGGTTTTACGTACTGCACATATACTGTTTATCTATGCAATTTACAACATGCTTCATTATTTCATTATTCCATGCATGGCGCTTCATTCGCAGCTCTGTCCCCTCTGTGTGTTTATAGTACAGTGTGCCCCTATTATAGCTTCTTCACTCTAGTTTCTCTTTTTCACTTGTCTTACAGGGCCAGCGCGGGTGTTCCGGGAAGCGCCGCTGGTTGCCATGGCAGCCGCGCCGCATACCCGACATCACGTCACTTCCTGGAGACGCCGGAGGTCTTCCAGCGGTCCCCGCAGCTGACGGCGTCTGGCCCTGTTCTTTTCCACGTGCAGGATTCACCTGGGTGCTATAAAGGTAAGTGTGTTCTTTCTAAACACTGTTCACGCCTTGACAAAGGGGTCTCAGGACCCCGAAATGTTGGTTCTCTATGTGACCATTGTTATGATTTTGATTTGAATACACGTTTGATTATTTATACCGACGGAGTGCCGCTGCTTCCTTTTTCCTTATTTGAATTATTGCTTGCTGCGGAGGGCACCCGGACTTGCCATATCACATTGAGAGTGACTGGCATTTCTGCACCATATACATATATATATATATATATATATATATATATATATATATGTCCCTGTAAAACTTTTACTTCAGGAACTATGCATCAATCTGTTGGCACTATCTTTCATAAGTAGAACAAGAAATCAAAGGACTGCCAAACTTCTGCATGGGCTGCTTAACAAACCTTTTACAGAGACATGCACTTTTCCGTAGAGAGAAGAAACTGAGGTGATATGATAGAAACAATGAAATATAGCAAAAGAATTCAGGGTAGAAAAAAAAACAAAATGAAAATTTAAGAGGATTTCAAGAACAAAGGAAACACTTTGAAAATGGAGAGACGTTTCAAGGGAGAGGGAGTGTATTTGGAAAGCAACAGTGATATGAAACTGCCCCTAAGAAAAAAATAAAAAAGACATAGGATCCCTCAAAAATAAAGAGCAAACACACACATATGCTATCATCATCATCATCATCATCATCATCATCATCATTATCATCACTTTGTCTTTAATACAATTCTATACTTATTTAATTAATATGCATAAAATCAAGCTTTTTATTTGGTTGTTTCACTCACTCAGGGTTGGACTGACCCACAGGGGTACAGGGAAACTCCCGTGAGCCCCTATGCCTTGGGGGCCCATCTACTCCTTTAAGAATCAGGTTCCAGACTGTGCGCTTGAATTATACATTATACATATGATACCTTATACTGCACAGTACTATGGTGTATTTTCTACAGTGCATTGCTGTTATTAATCTAGTACATTAGCATGCATGCACTAGTAGTATTTACTATATATATTTATCAAGGGGACCAGCCCATGCTCTCATTAATGTTTAGGCAAACCAGTTTGGTGGCTGGCCACACCTCTTCTAGGGACTGGTCACACCCATACACATTGACCCGTACCACTGCATTCCCCGGTGGGCCCTTCATGCCCCAGTCCGACACAGCACTCATCTCTAATAATCATCTATATATAGATCAGTTCGATGCCTACAATAGTAGTGTCCTGTCTATATATGGATTACCGCTACTGTCTCAAAATACTAAAGTGATCTATTGCTGTTTCCACCTAAATCTAGGGAACTAACACATCTTTATAATAGCATTTTGGCAAAAACCTGTCACTGTTTCCTACCACACAAAACTCAATGAATAAATGCACTCATCTTCACATGTATTGATTATCACTTTCTTTCTGGTTTATGTTCCAATTTCCCCCACTAGCTTTTACTATTTACTACAGTCATTTCCCCTTTCACCTTTTTATAAAATATTGCTACATTATACCCTAGCTAAATCAGTTTCAGGGCTTTACCTAATTAATTGTATTCTCGTCCTTATCTTTGCAGTATTCCATCCATGTGCACCTATCTAAAGCTGATCTCTTTTTGTATCCGTATACCACAAGTACAAGGTGTCTCCTTTGATCCTCTCAAAAGATACACTGTTCTACACCAAGCACTCCCACTGTTCTGTACTCTCTTACAGCACCTTACTGTAATTTTTATCTACCTTAGATTCTCTCCCCTTCATCTTCAACACATAATTGAAGACCTGAAGTCCTACTTTCAGTACTATTAGAATTGTAAAAAAAAAAAAAAAAATGCTCTTATTGCAATATCCCTTATTTAAAAGTGTTTATTTTTAGTATTTTTGTTTTTAACTATCAATCTGTCAATGTATGTCTCTACATGCCTAATTAGACCAGCAGAGGCAAGGACCTTGTTGCTTACTGTATGCATTTCAACATCTGATCTTGATTTTGTACCCAATCTCATCTTATATACTGCCAAACTTTGTATTTCAGTAAAAATATTAGAAAGATATTTTCCATTACTTATAGTACTATTGGGCCTTATTCAGACCTGATCGCAGCAGCAAGTTTATAAGCAGTTGGGCAAAACAATGGGGGTCATTCTGAGTTGATCGTAGCTGTGCTAAATTTAGCACAGCTACAATCATTCACACTGACATGAGGGGGGACGCCCAGCACAGGGCTAGTCCGCCCCGCATGTCAGTGCTGCTCCCCCCGCAGAAGTGCAAAGGCATTGCACAGCGGCGATGCCTTTGCACTTCAGGAGTAGCTCCTGAGCAGCGCAGCTTTAGCGTGCTGGCCGGGAGCTACTCGTTGCTCCCCGGCCCGCAGCGGCTGCGTGTGATGTCACGCAGCCACCGCGGCCCGCCCCCCCTAACGGTCCGGCCATGCCTGCGTTCGCCGTACCACGCCCCCTAAACAGCGGCTTAACTGCGGTGCCGGCGCATGCGCAGTTCTGACTCGATTGCTGAGCTGCGAGGAACTGCAGCGAGCGATCGGGTCGGAATGACCCCCAATGAGGCAGGTATAACATGTGCAGAGAGAGTTAGATTTGGGTGGGGTTTGTTCAATCTGCAATGTAAATTGCAATGTAAAAATAAAGCAGGCAGTATTTACTCTGCACAGAAACAAAATAACCCACCCAAATCTAACTCTCTCTACACATGTTATATCTGCCCCCCCCCCCCCCCCTGTAGTGCACATGGCTTTGCCCATTAGCTAACAAATTTGCTGCTGCAATCAACTCAGAATTAGCCCCATAGTTTGATACACTCTAACAGAGTATTTCCATAATGTATTGGCTCACAGTGAATTATTACAAAGTTCTTCACATTTGTGATTTACATTGCAAAACAAGCTGCCACTGGTTTTCAAATCCCTAAGTATTGTGCATTATAAATAGAATGTTTTCCATGAAAATGTGTTTTTGAATATTCATCCACACTTCTGAAGAGATCAGGAAATCCCCAGCTGTAATGTTTGTACAGTCCTGTATGCGTTTCTCTTTCTCTTATTTACTTACAGCACATATTCCAAATAAGATTCTTTTGCCATTTTTTTAAGACAGATTTGTGAACTACAGATGGAGCCATCTTCATTTTTGCCTTTAATAGGATTAATTGACCAGGGCAGTGGGACTTAATCCCCTGCTGTAATGACTTAATTCCCTGCTGTATTGTTCTCTCTGTATTGTATTGCAGCTGAGAACAATAGATGAAAGGCTTATGCTAATAAACCATGGTGCACCTAGGTGCAGCAGAGAAGCCAAGATGAGCATGGCTCCACCTGTAGCCAGTGTCTCCTATCCTTAGGCCATATTTTTAATATTTCATTTGGAAATGTCTAGGGTTTTTCATTGAATGGTTTTACAGCTTTTTCACATAAAAGTCGGGAATTAAATTGCTGGGCAAATATACTTTCAACAACTACTGCAATAATTAGATGGGATTGTAGGACTAATTTCCCAAAGAAAATTATAGTTTAAATTCAACAATTTAGGAGACAGGCAGTTTGACTTCACTTTAACCACATTCTGGGGTACTGAGTTGAACCAAGTCACAGCTCGGACTTGCACACAAATTTGGATTTGAAAATGAGGCAAAACGCAATTCTCCTGGCAATGTCGGATCTCACATGATTTGGATCACATACTGTATATCCTCCTTCCAGTGTGGGGAGAGCTTGTGTTGGTAACTGCAGCTTAGCAAAAGTGAGTTACAGAGAGGAAGAGACAGGGTGAGCAATCAATATAACCTGGAATACCCCTCAATTGATTGTCCAAAAAGCAGACTGCTTGTTTCAGCATGACCCCCCCCCCCCCGTATTATGTTTTGTACATAAATGGCAATTAAAGCAGTGTAAAATAATTACAGCAATCTTTATATTATTCTCGGGGCTATTTAAGGTTTACATTTCAGACAATTTGTAATATACCTACCTACCCTTCCGAAACATCTGAGACAAACAGGGGCAGATAAGAGAGCAGGGGACCACGTGCAGGCTCCCTCGTTCCTGGCTGCTGCCGCAATGTTGTACACTATGGCTTTGTGCCAGAGTCTACTGTGCACGTCTCCTAGGAACATGGCACCCGCACCATATTCCCAATGATTTATGTGTGCAGCACCAGCCACCATGGGACTCCAGAGGGGTATGTATAATTGGATTCTATATTATTTACCGGCGGCTGGGATGCCAGATGTCAATATACTCAGCAGCATCCCAGCTGCCATGGGTGCTGGGTGTGCTGCGTAAGCCCCCCCCCCCCCTGGACCCATGTGCACCCTACACCCAGCACCCATAATAAATAGACCAATGGAGACAACCACAGCTTTGGGAAGTCCTATGGACTCCAGGAAGAGCAGGTCATCTTGTTACAACATAATCATTATCTAGGGAAATGGATGGAAGGGGTCATGGTGACACATTCTCAGGGAATCATATCCTTACAGCACTTCCCCTCTGCATAATGCTAAATCACTATATGGTAGTACCTTAATGACAACATCTGCTCCCCCCTGCCCCTCCACCATAAAAGCCAACAAATCTCCTCCTGGGAACTTTTCTGGGGAGGAATGAATTAAGTAGACAAGTATGATCTATAATAATAATTTATGAAACTTGGTGGTCATAATAAGAAACTAACAATGCAAACAATTAGTGTCATATAATTTTTGTGTGCAAATGTTTGCCATGGGCTACAGTCAGTGGCGGCTCCTATCTTTAAAGAGGAGGGGGGCTGCTTCGGGCCAAGTTCCGGGGGAAAGGAGAGAGCTGCTGCTGCCGCTGGCCGGGTCCCGGGGAGAGGAGATAGCCACTGCTGCCACCGACCGGGTCCTGGGTCCGCACATGCGCAGTCAAGCGGCAAACCCCCAACTTCTAAGGACTGTATCGGCTGCAGTCCATAAAAGCTGGGGTTTGCACTACCAGTTGATCTCAGCCCGGTCTGGCAGTCCCAGAGGGAGGAGACACTTCTAATAGAAGTCATCACTGCCAGTCACTGTGTATCCAGTGCAGTCACAGACTGCTACTTGGTCACTCCCTGTAGTGGCAGATTTTACTGGAGGGGCTGCAGTCCTGTAGCCCATTGGTAAAATCTGCCACTAGACAGTACATAACCACTTTCCTGTGTTCCCATTGCCATATTTGCATATATTTAAAATGGACATGATTTAATTACAAAAGTGTCCTCTTACTATAATGAAATACCGATGTGTTACAGTTAAAAAAAAAATCAATACATCCCTTCTGCAGATTGCAATGTCAGTCAGGAAATAGAGGTTATACTACTCTGCAATGCACTGAAATTTCTGTTTACTATGCTGCAGTACACAGCAATAATGTAAACTACTGGCACACTGCAGCTATAACTGGTGGTAAAATGATGCACAGACCATATTTGCTCAATCACAGTTCTCCTATCTCTACCTCTGAATAACATTGGGCATCGTAAGAAGGATGTATAAAATGAAACAATTTAAAACAAGGTTCCAGATGAAAAATATGCAGTATTTAAATAAAGCCCTACGAAAACTTCCAACATATATAAAATATCTACTATTGCAACAAAGATACTGTGTAGACCTAATAAATATTCCAAATTAATTCAGTATATGCTGGTTAAGGCAGATATTGGTAGCATTAGCTGTCTACTTTACTTACCCTCATGGCCTTGCATACAAGGATGAGCTTTCTAGGAAACTTAAAACAATACTGTCCAGGCACAATCCTTTTAGGTAAGATTAAATTATAAGTGCAATAACAGAGTGCAGGGAGGTTTCTGTGTGAAACTGCATTATAAAAAGGCTGTAATTATATGTATTTCAACTGTCTGTAATATATATGGTTCAGTATTCATAAATACGAAACAGAGGTGCTTTAAGAGAGTAGGGGGCCCATGCAGGGCTGTTTCTAGACAATTTGGCTCCCAGTGCGAGCATTAAAAAAATATGCCCCCCCCCGTAGACATTCAATAATGTGCAAACCCCCCCCCCCCTTCCATAGACATAAAAAAACTATTTAGACATGGCCTCGCTAAAATGGGTGTGTCCTTCATAAAATAGGTGTGGCCTTACTAGAATAGGTGTGGTCACGCAGGAAAAGACTACCTTGCACCCCAGTTTTTGACCCTGCAACAACAGACCTCAGCCACCTCAAGACAAAAAAAAATTCCACCATATTAAGCCCCATACAGTAATGTCCTTTACATGATATTATGCCCACTACACCATAATATGCCACACACTACATTGCCCGTGATACATAGGGGGGTATTTAATTGTTTCAAAAGTCAGTTACTGAAGTGTCTGTTTTTCCCTATCTAAAAGGAAAAAACAGACACCCAACCGACTTTTCAAACAGTTTAAATCCACCCATAATGTCCTATAGTAAACACTCTCATTACTTTTAAATAAACTGCTTGTTGCCAGGGATTTCAAACGATGGGTGTCATGCTTGTTGCCAGGGGTTTCAAACACTGGGTGTCATGCACGCTGCCAGGGGTTTCACGTGCTGGGTGTCATCCTCATTGCCAGGGGTTTCACGCACTGGGATCCATGCTCATTGCCAAGGGTAATGCTCATTGCCAAGGAGGTGTATAACCGTTGGCGTGTGCCAGCCCGCCAGCACAGATGTCCCACTCCTTCCTTTTCCCTAGTACTCAACTCTGGGGGGCAGAGTTTCACAGAATGATACGGTTGCGTTGTGACATCACGCTGCATGCGCATCATTCTGTGAATCCCCGCCCTACGAGCAGAGTACCAGGGAAGAGGGTGGAGGGGGAGCATAATGCAGCCACAAAGCGCCGCGGAGGGTGCCCTATGCGATCGTCTGGCATGCCCACTGCAAAAAACAGCACTAGGCCCATGTGCAGGCTCCAATCAGGCCCCCTCCCCTCTGGTGGTGCAGAAGAGTCTGGAATTGTGCCAGAGTCTACTGCACATGTACAGGTCTCTGGGAACATGGTGGATGTGCTGCATTCCTGGAGACATCTCTATTGCACATGTTCAGATCACCAAAAAATAGCCACAGTGGCCATTTTCTCAGTGATTTCTGAAGTTCTGCAGCCAGTGCCAGGCCGACGGAGCAGTAAGTATAATTAAATGGATGCAGTGTGTGCAAGCAGGGAGTGCAGCTGCCATGGGGCCCAGAGCTGATAGGGACCCGCCTTTCCTGTCAAAGTTACATGTTTTATATACATTTTTCACCATTAGGTTGTACAAAGGGACCCTTACAAACTTTTGCCTTGGGGCCTGTAATATATCTAGATATGCCATTGTATCCATTTATTATAATGTGGTATAAAATGAACTGGAGGACATTATGTTACATAATATGAACTGGAGCACTATAATGTGTCACAGTATGAAGTGGAGGCACTATAGTGTGGCATAATATGAACTGGTGGCACTGTAAAGTGTATAATATGAATTGGGGAAATGGTACATAGTAATGTGAATTGGGGGTACTATGTTGCATAATGTGTACTGGCAGCCCTACAATGTGACATATCGTGAACTAGTGTACTACTAAAAGTCATAAAATAAACTAGGGCATAGCATTAACCAAGGCAATGACAATAAACCAGGGCACTATTATGTGTCAGAAAATGAACAACTGCTGTGGAGAAGTAAAACTCTAGAAGCATTGGGACAGGGGCCCCTTTAGAATTTTGCTATGGGGCCCATAAAGTTCTGGCTACGCCTCGGTGTGCAGGGGTGTGTACCCATTATAGATAGTGATACAAAACCAGAATACTTTTAAGTAAGGTGTAAATCTCTACATTGGTTAACATTAGAGAGTGAATAGCAATAAAGATAAGACTTTGGCTATTGATAATAATCGTTTCTATCATTTGTAATAAAGTATATACAGGTTGAGTATCCCATATCCATATATTCCGAAATACGGAATATTCCGAAATACGGACTTTTTTGAGTGAGACTGAGATAGTGAAACCTTTGTTTTTTGATGGCTCAATGTACACAAACTTTGTTTAATACTCAAAGTTATTAAAAATATTGTATTAAATGACCTTCAGGCTGTGTGTATAAGGTGTATATGAAACATAAATGAATTGTGTGAATGTACACACACTTTGTTTAAAGCACAAAGTTATAAAAAAATATTGGCTAAAATTACCTTCAGGCTGTGTGTATAAGGTGTATATGTAACATAAATGCATTCTGTGCTTAGATTTAGGTCCCATCACCATGATATCTCATTATGGTATGCAATTATTCCAAAATACGGAAAAATCCCATATCCAAAATACCTCTGGTCCCAAGCATTTTGGATAAGGGATACTCAACCTGTATATGTAATTTGTCTAGGTTGAAAAGGCATACATGCATCAAGTTTGAAACAAAAGAAATGAGAAAAGATTCTTTACTTTATACATAATAGGCTTTTAAATACCTAGTGGTAAATTATTTCCTCGTAGTCCATAAGGGATATTGGGGACAGATTAGTACGATGGGGTATAGATGGGTCCAAAGGAGCCAGTGCACTTTAAATTTCTTTAACTGGGTGTGCTGGCTCCTCCCCTCTATGCCTCCTCCTACACGTCAGTTATAGGTAAAACAGTGCCTGAAGGAGAATGACATACTTGAGAGAAGGAATAGAACAACAATAAGTGTGGTGAGATTTACACACCAGCACATAGCCAGATTAAGAGGGAGTTGCAGGGCATACAGTGCCCCAGGCCCCCTTTGTTAGGGAGCCCCCAGCCAGAGCACACCAACATCGCTAGCTTTCCCTTTCACGCAGTAACAGAACCAGAGAGCCAGAATGCGAGCAGGGCAGTATACATTGCAGGCAGAGTATCAGGTTTTATTAGCTACTGATTGAGCTTTCCGACCAGAGGAGAGATAGGAGGGTGGAGAGAGCTGTGACACAGGGATCCCATCTTCTCCTCCTCCTTGCCTGGGTGTCTGGGTCCTATGTAACCTGTTATTTAATGAGGGTCTAGAGAGAGAGACACACACATGCAGAGTCCTCCTGAATCCTGTACCAGTGTGTAAGTAGTGTAGATGCTGCTGCTGCTGCTATTCTTGCATGTGACAAGATAAATTATAGATTTTTTTTCTATGTGTATTCTAAGGTTGTTTAAGTTGTCTTTGTTCCAATACAAAAAAACTTTATAAAATAGTTGTCTCTCAATTAGGTGGAGATATAAACAGTACCCAGGCATTATTCAACTATTAGTTTAAATCTAATATACCCCATTGGATTAAATTTAATATACACAATCCATACATCCTAACATGACCCAGTCCTGGAGGGATAGAGGATTTTGTCCCTCCTGGAATGGGTCATGTTTGGGGGTATGCACAATCTAAAATACACTCCCCCGCCTTCCGACGGGGGCCCTCTTGTCTTAAGTGCCCCGGGCACCCCCAAGGCTTAATCCGGCCCTGCACCAGCACACCATAACATAACCGGGCCAGCAACAGCTGGCAACAGGAACAGCAGCAGCTGAACAGGTAACACATAACAGAGAACCAGCGGAAAGTCACTGCACAGAGGCGGGCGCCCAATATCCCTTATGGACTATGAGAAAAGGATTTACCGGTAGGTATATAAAATCCTATTTTCTCTAGCATCCATAAGGGATATTGGGGACAGATTAGTACGATGGGAATGTCCCAAAGCTTCCAGAACGGGCAGGAACGTGCAACGACATCTGCAGCTCCACCCGGCAAAACTGGGTATCCTCTTTGGCCAGTGTATCAAACTTGTAGAACTTCACAAAGGTGTTGTTTCCCGACCAGGTAGCAGCTCGGCATAGTTGCAGGGCCGAGACTCCACAAGCAGCCGCCCAGGAAGACCCCACTGATCTCGAAGAGTGGGCCTTCAGAGACTGTGAAACAGGTAAGGCTGCTGACACATAAGCCTGTTGGATAGTAAGCCAAATCCAATGAGCAATAGACTGCTTTAAAGCAGGGCAACCCTTTTTCCGCGCATCATACAGCACGAACAAGGAATCCGTCTTTCTGATCCGAGCTGTCCTCTTGACATAGATTTTCAAAGCTCGCACTGCATGCAATGCCTCCGAAGGAGCAGAAGTGCCAGAAATGGACAGAATTACAATAGGTTGATTCAAGTGAAACGTGGATACCACCTTCGGCAGGAACTGCTGTCTAGTACGGAGCTCCACTGTGTTCTCGTAAAAGACCAAGTAGGGGCTTTTACACGACAAGGCCCCCAATTCTGAGACACATCTAGCAGAAGCCGGGGCCAGTAACATCACCGTCTTTCACGTGAGGTACTTGTCTTCTACCGTCATCAGAGGTTCAAACCAGGAGGACTGTAGAAAGCGTAACACCACATCCAAATCCTAAGGTGCCTTAGGCGGCACAAAGGGGGGTTTTATGTGAAGCACCCCTTGCAAGAAGGTCTGAACTTTTGGCAGGATAGCCAACGTCTTCTGGAAGAAGACTGAAAGAGCTGAAATCTGGACCTTAAGGGATCCAAGACGTAAGCCTTTATCCACTACAGTATGCATAAAACGAAGGAATCTTTCCAAGTGGAATTCTGCAGATGGACATATGCGTTCCTCGCACCAAGAGACATATTTCCACCAGATATGATGATAGTGTTTTGAAGTCACAGATTTTCTGGCTTGCACCATAGTGGCAATGACCTTTTTGGAAAGCCCTTTGTGAGCTAGGATGTACTGCTCAACTTCCATGCCATCAAACGAAGCCGCCGTAAGTCCTGGTAGATGAACGGTCCTTGCTGAAGAAGATCTCTTCTGAGTAGTATTGGCCAAGGGTCCTCTACGGACATGTCCAGAAGAGCCGCGTACCACGCTCTTCGGGGCCAATCCGGGGGAATCATGATTGCTTGCACTTTTAGATGCCTGATCCACTTGAGCACCCTTGGGGATCAACGGAATCGGAGGAAATAGGTAGAAAAGTTGGTAAGCCAAAGCGACGTCAGCACATCCACTGGTACCTGGTTCGCGAGCAATAGTAGCGAATCTTCTTGTTGAGGCGAGAGGCCATCATGTCGATCTGTGAACAGCCCCATCTGTCGATCACCTGTTGAAACACCTGATTGTGTAGTCCCCACTCCCCTGGATGGAGATCGTGGCGACTCAGGAAGTCCGCTTCCCAGTTGTCTACGCCCGGAATAAAGATTGCGGACAGTGCTCTTGAATGTCTTTCTGCCCAGAAGAGTATTCTTGACATTTCTCACATGCAGGCTCTGCTTTTTGTCCCTCCTTGTCGATTGATGTAACTCACAGCCATGGCATTGTCCAACTGAACCTGCATCGCCCAATCCTGGAGCATAGGGAGGCCTGAAGCAGAGCATTGTAGATGGCCCAAAGTTTCAGGATGTTGATCAGAAGTAGGGCCTCCTCGGCAGACCACCTGCCCTGGAACTGTGCCCCCTGGGTGACAGCTCCCCATCCTCTCAAACTTGTGTCCGTCGTGTGGAGGATACAATCCTGAATTCCAAAGCGTCGACCTTCCAGCAGGTTGGAAGACTGTAGCTACCACATGAGTGAAATCCTGGCCTGAGGTAACAGCCGAATCATCCAGTGCATATAAAGATGGGAACCAGACCACTTGATCAGGATGTCCAGTTGGAAAGGTCTGGCAAGAAACCTTCCAAACTGTATCACCTCGTACGAGGCCACCATCTTTCCCAACAATTTTATGCAAAGATGAATGGATACCCGAGCAGGTCGGAGAACCATGCGAACCATTTCTTGAAGTGTTCTCACTTTGGGGGTCATTCCGAGTTGATCGCTCGCTAGCTACTTTTTGCAGCGCTGCGATCAGATAGTCACCACCTATAGGGGAGTGTATTTTCGCTTTGCAAGTGTGCGAACACCTGTGCAGTTTCTGAGTAGGTCTGAACTTACTCAGCCCTTGCGATCACTTCAGCCTGTCTGGTCCTGGAATTGACGTCAGACACCCGCCCTGCAAACGCTTGGACACGCCTGCATTTTCCCAAACACTCCCAGAAAACGGTCAGTTGACACCCATAAACGCTTTCTTCCTGTCAATCTCCTTGCGATCGGCTGTGTGAATGGATTCTTCGTTAAATCCATCGCTCAGCAACGATCCACTTTGTACCCGTACGACGTGCCTGTGCATTCTGGTGCATACGCATGCACAGTAGTGACCTGATCGCTGCGCTGCGCAAAACGGCAGCATGTGAACAGGTCAAAATGACCACTTTTGTCCTCTGGGAGAAACACTTTCTGTGCTACCGTATCCAGTAGCATCCCCAGAAACAGGATCTGCTGAGACAGTTCCAGTTGGGACTTCTGCAGCTTGAGGATCCATCCGTGGTGAGTCAAAAGTTGGATAGTGCGTTCTATGTGGAGCAATAGAAGCTCCCTGGAACTCGCTTTTATCAGGAGGTCATCCAGGTATGGAATTATGTTGATGCCCTGGACCCTGAGCTGAAACATAATTTCCTCCATCACCTTCGTGAACACCCTTGGAGCTGTAGACAGGCTGAAGGATAACGCCTGAAACTGGTAGTGATCGTTCAGTAGGGTGAACTGCAGATAGGCCTGATAAGAGGCCAAATGGGGATATGAGGTAAGCGTCCCTGATATCCAGGGACACTAGGAATTCCTGTTGCTCTAGGTCCGCGATCACTGCTCTCAAAGATTCCATCTTGAATTTGAAAACCTTCAAGGACTTCAGATTCAGAATCGGTCTCATAGACCCGACTGGTTTTGGCACCACGAACAGACTGGAGTAGTAACCGTATCCTTGTTGTTGCAGGGGTACTGGAACAATGACCTTGGACTGGACCAACTTGTTTATGGCCAGTAGTAGTGTACCACGCATATTTTCCAAAGCTGGTAAGCCTGATTTGAAAAATCGTTGGGGAGGAGCACCCTCGGACTCCAGCTTGTAACCCTGAGTTATAAGGTCCCATACCCAAGCATCTTGGCAGGAGCCATCCCAGATGTGGCTGTAGTGACGTAATCGAGCTCCCACCACTAAATCTCCTCGGGGTGGGTGGGCACCGTTATGCTGAAGTCTTTGTGGAAGCTGAACTGGTGCTCTGTTCTTGGGAGCTGGTAACGGCTGGTTTCTTAGGCTTACCTCTGGTGCCTCTAGCTGCTTTGGAGGCCCCACTGGCCCTAGATTGAAATCTAAAGGAATGAAAGGACTGAGTAGATGGGCCCGGGTAGGTATGTCTAGCAGGCGGATCCCCCAAAGGGAGAAACGTGGATTTCCCAGCAGTAGCTTTGGAGATCCATGTGTCCAATTCACCTCCAAAGAGCCAGTCTGTCACCTGTGAAGGGAAGAGATTCCACATTATCTTTGGAGTCAGCGTCAGCAATCCACTGACGCAACCATATGGCTCTGCGCGCAGACATAGCCATAGCCGTGGTCCTAGCATTAATATTGCCAATCTCTTTAAAGGAGTCACAGAGGACCCTAGCCGTGTCCTGAATGTGTTTTAGGAAAGTTACAGTAGTAACTAAGGTTATATCTCCTGAAACACCTTCCTGAATTTGAGTAGCCCAGTAATGAATTGCATGTGTCATTCAATATAGAAAAAAAGATACCACCACACAAAAAGCGCTCAGATTCTTCTGTATAAGTATCGACTGTATCTTTTTCTTTCAATAGTCAGTAGTCTTCACAACCTCAAAATAAAAACATTTGGACATAGTGTAATATTGTATGGACACGGACAATAATGTTCTTTTTAAATAGTTATCCGTACCCCTTCCGGTGGTCTACTTTACGTAGACAAATACAGCTTTTAGGGAGCGGATGGCACCGTCCAGACCAATAGAATCTCCTTTAGGATAGACTCCTTATAACAATGGGTTCTCTTTCGCCAACATAAAATCAAGAAGAAACAATCTCCATAGTATAAAACCTTTAGGATAATTTATTATAGATATAGGTGGGACAATGACTTGAACCCACACGATAAAATATCAATAAAACATAAGCCAGAATACAGAAGCTGGGCCTCCTACCAGATGGTGTTGTCCACTTGAAATAGTAGACAATAAAGCATGGATGGAGAGAATATACAGGCGTCCCTGGATCTTAACCTACGAATCCTTAGGTAGGGGGTCCCTCTGTCTAGTACACCTTCCTTGCCAACGCGTTTCGATACCAAGTATCTTCCTCAGAGCATAAGGATGGTGTGTGTCTGGCGGGCAATTTATACCCCCAGGATAATAATACAAATTATTCCTAACACTAGACATGGATCAACTAACGCTGGATTCCTATATACATTCAACTAAACAAATCCCCCAATCCAATCCATTACATATATTGTCAAAGTCCCAAAATAGATAATGAGTCCGCCACAGTCAGTGTGTGTCATAATGAAGCGCCTTATGCGCATCCGCATTCGTCATTTCCGTCCGTCATTCCGGAAGTGATGACCGCCATATCCACGTGGTTAGCGTTAGGACCGGAAGTTCCGTCATCTTCGTCTACATCGTGCCCGGAAGTTCCGTACTTCATGTTTGTTCTCCTCTTTCATTTTCAAGCGTACCGAGCTTCACGGAAAACATGGACCGGAGTTCACCGGACAATTGGTTTCATTCATAGGATGGCAATGGATTGGGGGTTTTTACAAAACGGATCATAGGAGTTCCCCGTCAAAAGTACCTTAATAAAAACACATATGTTAGTTACCTCATAAAAGAACAATTACAACCTATAAAAACCATTTTAGCTCGAAGTCTTTATTTATACCTTCCGGAGCTAATGTTTTAAAAGAGTAAATCATATTCATTTCAGTTTTGGCCAACCTCTTGTTAATATCATTGTGTCTTGTGTCTCCACAAATCTTTTTTAAACCATAAAAATTAATAACATGTTTTACATCACAATTATGTTTTTCTTTAAAGTGTGTAGATAGTGCATGCGTTTCAACACCTTTTTTAATATTGCGTAGGTGTTCGCTAATGCGAATTTTCAAAGGCCTACTTGTCCTACCAATATAAAATAAGTTGCAGGAACATTGCAGGAACATTCTATACCATAGACAACATTGTTCGTATTACAAGTTATAAATTCTTGAATTTTACATGTCCGACCATTGATATCTACGTTCTCTTTCTTATTTCCAAATGTATTTTTCACATTTTTGCAACCCACACAGTCTCCACACCTATAAAAACCTTTAGATGTTATCATAGGGATACTTGAGGGTGCCGGGCATAAACTTTTCACTAACTGAGATCTAAGGTTTGGTGCTCTCCTGAAAATGCATATTGGTTTCTCAGGAATCTCATCTCCAATCACCGGATCCCTTTTTAATAGGTTCCAATGTTTTTTCAATACACCCTCTACTTGTTTGTGTTGTGAGGTAAACTGGGTAGTGAATGCCCATTTAAACTTTTCATCATCCTTTTTTGTTTCACGTTCTTTGTAGATTAAATCTTTCCTATCAGTGTTTAGGGCAATTTCAAGTGAGTTGCAAACTGTTTTTTCATCATATCCACAGGTTAAGAAATTTTCTTTCATTTCATTTGCCTGTTCATTAAATATGGATGTCTCCGTACAGTTACGTCGTAACCTTTTGAATTGCCCTACTACATCAAGGGATGTAGTCATTAATTTAGTACACACTGCCTCTATACTATGTGTATATGTGTACTAAATTAATGACTACATCCCTTGATCCTTCTCTTCAAGAACTTATTCGAGAAGGTATATATTTCATACTGAATAATAACTATTTCATCTTTAAAAACGAATTCTTTATCCAGAAGAGAGGGACCGCTATGGGCACCAGGTTCGCCCCAAGTTACACCAATATTTTTATGGGCATGTGGGAGGATGAAGTAGTGTGGAAAAACAACCCACATGGGGCGAACCTGGTGTCCTGGCGAAGATATATAGACGATATTATCTTCGTCTGGAAGGGGAGCAGAGAAGAATTAGACTCCTTCTGTCTATATTTGAATTCCAACGACAGAAATATAGAATTAACTTTCAAAATTGATAAACATCAGGTAGATTTTTTGGATCTGAGTATATACATAGAGGAAGGGGTTTTGAAAACAAAAAACTTTATTAAAGCCACCGATTCAAAGGCATATATCCAAAGGGAGAGTTGCCACCATGACAACTGGCTAAAATCTGTGCCAGTAGGGCAATTCAAAAGGTTACGACGTAACTGTACGGAGACATCCATATTTAATGAACAGGCAAATTAAATGAAAGAAAATTTCTTAACCTGTGGATATGATGAAAAAACAGTTTGCAACTCACTTGAAATTGCCCTAAACACTGATAGGAAAGATTTAATCTACAAAGAACGTGAAACAAAAAAGGATGATGAAAAGTTTTAATGGGCATTCACTACCCAGTTTACCTCACAACACAAACAAGTAGAGGGTGTATTGAAAAAACATTGGAACCTATTAAAAAGGGATCCGGTGATTGGAGATTAGATTCCTGAGAAACCAATATGCATTTTCAGGAGAGCACCAAACCTTAGATCTCAGTTAGTGAAAAGTTTATGCCCGGCACCCTCAAGTATCCCTATGATAACATCTAAAGGTTTTTATAGGTGTGGAGACTGTGTGGGTTGCAAAAATGTGAAAAATACATTTGGAAATAAGAAAGAGAACGTAGATATCAATGGTCGGACATGTAAAATTCAAGAATTTATAACTTGTAATACGAACAATGTTGTCTATGGTATAGAATGTTCCTGCCATTTATTTTATATTGGTAGGACAAGTAGGCCTTTGAAAATTCGCATTAGCGAACACCTACGCAATATTAAAAAAGGTGTTGAAACGCATGCACTATCTACACACTTTAAAGAAAAACATAATTGTGATGTAAAACATGTTATTAATTTTTATGGTTTAAAAAAGATTTGTGGAGACACAAGACACAATGATATTAACAAGAGGTTGGCCAAAACTGAAATGAATATGATTTACTCTTTTAAAACATTAGCTCCGGAAGGTATAAATAAAGACTTCGAGCTAAAATGGTTTTTATAGGTTGTAATTGTTGTTTTATGAGGTAACTAACATATGTGTTTTTATTAAGGTACTTTTGACGGGGAACTCCTATGATCCGTTTTGTAAAAACCCCCAATCCATTGCCATCCTATGAATGAAACCAATTGTCCGGTGAACTCCGGTCCATGTTTTCCGTGAAGCTCGGTACGCTTGAAAATGAAAGAGGAGAACAAACATGAAGTACGGAACTTCCGGGCACGATGTAGACGAGGATGATGGAACTTCCGGTCCTAACGCTAACCACGTGGATATGGCGGTCATCACTTCCGGAATGACGGACGGAAATGACGAATGCGGATGCGCATAAGGCGCTTCATTATGACACACACTGACTGTGGCGGACTCATTATCTATTTTGGGACTTTGACAATATATGTAATGGATTGGATTGGGGGATTTGTTTAGTTGAATGTATATAGGAATCCAGCGTTAGTTGATCCATGTCTAGTGTTAGGAATAATTTGTATTATTATCCTGGGGGTATAAATTGCCCACCAGACACACACCATCCTTATGCTCTGAGGAAGATACTTGGTATCGAAACGCGTTGGCAAGGAAGGTGTACTAGACAGAGGGACCCCCTACCTAAGGATTCGGAGGTTAAGATCCAGGGACGCCTGTATATTCTCTCCATCCATGCTTTATTGTCTACTATTTCAAGTGGACAACACCATCTGGTAGGAGGCCCAGCTTCTGTATTCTGGCTTATGTTTTATTGATATTTTATCGTGTGGGTTCAAGTCATTGTCCCACCTATATCTATAATAAATTATCCTAAAGGTTTTATACTATGGAGATTGTTTCTTCTTGATTTTATGTTGGCGAAAGAGAACCCATTGTTATAAGGAGTCTATCCTAAAGGAGATTCTATTGGTCTGGACGGTGCCATCCGCTCCCTAAAAGCTGTATTTGTCTACGTAAAGTAGACCACCGGAAGGGGTACGGATAACTATTTAAAAAGAACATTATTGTCCGTGTCCATACAATATTACACTATGTCCAAATGTTTTTATTTTGAGGTTGTGAAGACTACTGACTATTGAAAGAAAAAGATACAGTCGATACTTATACAGAAGAATCTGAGCGCTTTTTGTGTGGTGGTATCTTTTTTTCTATATTGCATTTGTTTAGGGTGGGGGTGACACTCTTTTCCATTTCACACAATAGCAGCCATTTTTTGCGCAGTGGTGAGGCTTCATTTTGTTTAGAAAGCATGAGTCATTCAGCAACCAGCAATGACCGGTCTTTTAGCTACACCTGCAGCAGTGTATATAGATTTCAGAGTTGTCTCAATTTTTCTATCTGCTGGGTCCTTTAGCGTAAAGGAGCCCGGAGCAGGAAGTACCGCCTTTTTAGAAAGGCGAGAGACTGAGACGTCTACTGCTGGAGAATCTTCCCAGAATTTCCTGCCTTCAGGAGCAAAGGGGAATGTATGCAAAAACCGTTTGGACACCTGATATTTTTTATCTGGATTTTTCCAGGCGAATTTAAATAAATCATCCAACTCATTGGAGTCAGGAAATGTGAATGTCAGTTTGTCTTGTGGGGTGAAAAATCACTGCTGATTATTATCATCCTCCAGGGAGAGCTTTAACACATCCTGAATAGCCAATATGAGGGGTTCAATACCCTGTGTAGGGGTGGAGTCCCCGCTTATGGGGTCCACATCATCCACATCATCCAGTATATCATCATCAGTATCTGATAGAAGTGCAGGTAAATCACGTTTTTGTGCACCTGTACTGGACAGGGGGGGAATGTTTAGCAGCGAGATCTGCCACTGCTTGTTGCAGTTCCTAAGTTTTATTGGCATTTGCAGTGAGTTGAGATGACATATCAGACATCATAGTTTTGATAGCCCCCAGCCAGGAGGGCTCTGGACTCTCTCCCACATCGTTATCAGCATTTTGTGATGACTGACTACACTGCTTACATGATATTGAGCCAGATGAGCTAGGGGAAAATCTAGCATTACACACACTGCATAATTTTTGTTTTACCAGTGTGAAGAAGAAAAACAGGTATAATACACATACAACACAGCATGAAATACAAAACAAGCTTGCCCTATTGCATGTGAGAGAGACACAGGAGAGTGGACACCAGCACACCCAACGCTGCACAGCCCCCAGGGAGGCTGTCAGCGTTTTATATAAACAGTAAGTCTGTCTAATGAAAAATCCTTCAGAGGGATGATATTTGTGCACAATATAGCGGCTCTCCCCCTCTACACCCGGTACCAGTGATCCAGCGTGAGACTGTTATGTAGGTGCTGTGTGAGGCTGCTGCTGCTTATGCAGAGGAAGGCGCCAAAAAGCAACTGAGCCCGCTCTGATGTAGCTCTGCCCCCCTCTATGGTGCCAGAGCTATTGTGTAATCTTTATACTGGCCATGTCTCCTAAGAATTTGTAGCCTCACATAAATGCTTGGTACAAGGTATTTAGCCAGTCTCACACAGGGGCCACAGCGGGTCCCCCCAGGAGGGACCCATACGTCACACCTGCGCTTCTGCCACACCGTGAACCAGTGGACCCCCTAGCGGGGTCCCTGGTGTGTACTCACCACCGATGATCACCTTCAGGCATCGTTAGGGGTGTGCGGCATGCTGCGACAGCCAAGGCGCCATGCCCCGCTGAACAAACAGCCCTTCAGGACGGTGGTCCTGCAGTGGGGAAGCGGTTCGGCACCTCAAGAGGCCGGTGACCGCCCCTCCCCCCCCCCTAACTCCCACAGTGCAGGTATGCTGTTGCCCAAACACCATACTGAAAGAAATAAAAGTTTAAAAGAAGTTGAAGGAAAAAAATTCTGGAGCTTGCAGAGTGTGCATCCTCTCCTGAGGGCACTTTTTTCTAAACTGAGCTGTAGGAGGAGGCGTAGAGGGGCAGAGCCAGCACACCCAGTTGAAGAAATTTAAAGTGCATTGGCTCCTTTGGACCCATCTATAACCCATCGCACTAATCTGTCCCCAATATTCCTTATGGATGCTAGAGAAATACTGTCACCTCTCTAACTGAGAAGGACACACTGAATATATAGCACTAACCCTGTTCAACTCCACTGACATAGTAGCCCATGCGATCAGCAGCAGGCATTTCATCATGCTGACTGTCTATAATTGTAATGTGTGGCAGTTACAAGTGCTTTTAGATTATATACACATCAGTAATATAATAATTCCAGCTACTCTACGCTATGGATATTTCTTTTTGACATTAAATTTGCTGTATTTTATTATTCTGACTTAAAATAAGAGTGATCAGCAAATATAAATACAATTATGAAGACACAGCATGTACAGTTTATAGCTGGCAAATAAAAATGGAAAGTAGGAACTTACAATATTGACTATTATACTGGCTGCTCTGCACTCTCCAAACCAATTTATCTCAACATCTTGAATAAGACAAGATGGGACAATAGTACCATAGTGCTGAATAAGAGAATGTCACTTACTTTTCTATTGTAAAGAACTTAAAGCACATAGCTAAACGTGCAGCATAAAATTGAAGTCAGAATAAAAATGATACAGTTTACTCTCCTATTGAAATACTTCCAAGGCTTTCTCCTTAGAGATCTTTTGCACTATTAAATTCAAACACGTTTTGGTGGTGTATATCACTGTGTACACATGGAACAAAAAAAAAAAAATCAATGCTTTGGTTTGTAAATGAAAACCATTATCAAGATTGTAAAACAAACTGGTAGCAGATTACTGTAAGGTATTGTTCCTATGAAGAAACTGCCAAACAAGCAGCAGTAGTAACCGCATCCAAAGGAAAAAAAGAACCATTCTGTACATCTGTAGAATAGAATGAGCAAATCACAGTCATATATGGAGATAAACAAGCATTTCAGAAAATATGACTTTCAATAAAAATTACTGTTTCAGGCAGAAGAAAATGTGGTTAATGCTCTTAAGTGCAGCCAGGTACTGGATGGGGTCTGCCAGGCTAATAATACAGGTTGAGTATCCCTTATCCAAAATGCTTGGGACCAGAGGTATTTTGGATATGGGATTTTTCCGTATTTTGGAATAAATGCATACCATAATGAGATATCATGGTGATAGGACCCAAGTCTAAGCACAGAATGTATTTATGTTTCATATACACCTTATACACACAGCCTGAAGGTAATTTTAGCCAATATTTTTTATAACTTTGTGCATTAAACAAAGTGTGTGTACATTCACACAATTCATTTATGTTTCTTATACACCTTATACACACAGCCTGAAGGTCATTTAATACAATATTTTTAATAACTTTGTGTATTAAACAAGGTTTGTGTACATTGAGCCATCAAAAAAACAAAAGTTTCACTATCTCACTCTCACTCCAAAAAGTCCGTATTTCGGAATATTCCGTATTTCGGATATTTGGATATGGGATACTCAACCTGTAATAATAATAATAATAATAATCCTCAGAAATTTTGGTAATACATAAATACTATATGTCATATATGTTATGCTAATGTACAGCATATAAATACTATAAACAATTTAAATTTCAAACAATTGAAAGTTTTTATTATTATTATTATTATTATTAGGCCTAATTCACTAAGGATTGCAATTGCAAAGCTGTTTGCAGCAGCTTTGCTATTGCAAGTCTTAGCAATGTAAATGCAGGATTGCATTGTGATGTGGTCGCATCAGAAATGAACATTGCATCCATCACAAACTCCTTGGCCAAGCCACTCCTGGAAAATGAGGGTAACACGCCCCCGTTTCTGGCAACGTCGGCCATCCCCGTCCCAGTACCTCACTCTGAATGCCTCTGACTGTCAATCAGGCAAAGCATTGGCACACCTGAGGGGTGGTCTTCTGTTTGCCGGCGGTCGGGCTCCCGGCGCTCAGTATACCGGCGCCGGGAGCCCGACAGCCGGCATACCGACAATTATTTTCCCTCGTGGGGGTCCACGACCCCCATAGAGGGAGAATAAAATAGTGTGGCGCGCGTAGCGCGCCACCGTGCCCGTAGCGTGGCGAGCGCAGCGAGCCCGCAAGGGGCTCATTTGCGCTCGCCAAGCTGTCGGTAAGCCGGCGGTCGGGCTCCCGGCGTCGGGATGCTGGTCGCCGGGAGCCCGACCGCCGGCCAGCCGTAGTGAACCCCACCTGAGATTGCATCATGGGACCCAGTCTGCACACGCACAGCACAGATCCTTCACATGTGTAGTTTCCCCACCATCGTGAAACTGCACAGAGTTTCATTTATGCGATCCTTAGTGAATCACCTTATTATTATTATTATTATTATTCACTTAGCACTGACAAGTTAACTTGATACAGACATTGCTTATTAGAAAAAAACTACATACTGTAGTATTATCTATATATATAAATGTTAAAGCCCTCACTCACTCACTAACTGACTCATAACTAATTCTCTTACTTCACAATATTTTAGGGAGCTGAAATTTAACATGGGTATTCTGCCGGTGGGAAATAGGAAAACGATGTCATTAGAATTTGAATAAACCTCCCCTAAGGGGATGAAAAGGGGGTTCCCATAATGATGTCATAACTGATGCGTGGCTTGCGTTGCATGAATCAATAATGCCAAAACAGACAATCGGATCAAAATTTGGATTGCACATCCAGGGGTATATTTACTAAAATTTGTATTTTTCCGAATGAGGTTAAAGTTCAATCACGAATGACATCGAAAGTGTAAAATTGCAACTTTTTGAATTTATTACGACTAATTTACTAAGCTGTCGTATTCTGCATTTTCGTATTTACCGATGTCGATGTCATTCGTATTTTTTGGCAGTGTTTTACGGGAGTGAATTGTAAAACACTGCCGACTTTAACACAATGAATCTCGGCCGGATCTGTGAGATCTGTGCTGGGCTTCATTGTGCACCTTTAGAAAAAAATAAAACAGTGTTAAAATTAAAAAAAAAAAAATGCGTAGAGTCCCCCCTCCTAAGCAAAACCAGCCTCGGGCTCTTTGAGCCGGTCCTGGTTGAAAAAATATGGGGAAAAATTGACCGGGGTTCCCCCATATTTAAACAACCAGCACCGGGCTCTGCGCCTGGTCCTGGTTCCAAAAATACGGGGGACAAAAAGCGTAGGGGTCCCCCGTATTTCTGAAACCAGCACCGGGCTCCACTAGCCAGATACATAATGCCACAGCCGGGGGACACTTTTATATTGGTCCCTGCGGCCCTGGCATTACATACCCAACTAGTCACCCCTGGCCGGGGTACCCTGGAGGAGTGGGGGCCCCTTCAATCAAGGGGTCCCCCCCTCCAGCCACCCAAGGGCCAGGGGTGAAGCCCGAGGCTGTCCCCCCCATCCAAGGGCGGCGGATGGGGGGCTGATAGCCTTTTTGCCAAAATTTGAATATTGTTTTTAGTAGCAGTACTACAAGTCCCATCAAGCTTCCCCCGCAAGCTGGTACTTGGAGAACCACAAGTACCAGCATGCGGTGGAAAACCGGGCCCGCTGGTACCTGTAGTACTACTACTAAAAAAATACCCCAATAAAAACAGAAGACACACACCTTGAAAGTAAAAGTTTAATTCATACATCCACACCTCCAAACATACATACTTACCTATGTTCACACGAGGGTCGTCCTCTTCTCCATGTAGAATCCATGGGGTACCTGTTGGAAAAATTATACTCACATAATCCAGTGTAGATCGGTCCTCTTCTGTTCTATTTGTAATCCACGTACTTTGCAAAATAAAAAAACGGACACCCGACCACGCACTGAAAGGGGCCCCATGTTTTCACATGGGACCCCTTTCCCTGACTGCCAAGAACCCCCCCTGACTTCTGTCTAAGAGGGTTCCTTCTGCCAATCAGGGAGCGCCACGTCGTGGCACCCTCCTGATTGGCTGTGTGCTCCTGTAGTGTATGTCAGGCAGCACACGGCAGTGATACAATGTAGCGCCTATGCGCTCCATTGTAACCAATGGTGGGAACTTTGTGGTCAGCGGTTGACCGAAAGTAACCTCACCGCTGACCACAAAGTTCCCACCATTGGTTACAATGGAGCGCATAGGCGCTACATTGTATCACTGCCGTGTGCTGCCTGACATACACTACAGGAGCACACAGCCAATCAGGAGGGTGCCACGACGTGGCGCTCCCTGATTGGCAGAAGGAACCCTCTTAGACAGAAGTCAGGGGGGGTTCCTGGCAGTCAGGGAAAGGGGTCCCATGTGAAAACATGGGGCCTCTTTCAGTGCGTGGTCGGGTGTCCATTTTTTTATTTTGCAAAGTACGTGGATTACAAATAGAACAGAAGAGGACCGATATACACTGGATTATGTGAGTATAATTTTTCCAACAGGCACCCCATGGATTCTACATGGAGAAGAGGACCGACCCTCGTGTGAACATAGGTAAGTATGTATGTTTGGAGGTGTGGATGTATGAATTAAACTTTTACTTTCAAGGTGTGTGTCTTCTGTTTTTATTGGGGTATTTTTTTAGTAGTAGTACTACAGGTACCAGCGGGCCCGGTTTTCCACCGCATGCTGGTACTTGTGGTTTTCCAAGTACCAGCTTGCGGGGGAGGCTTGCTGGTACTTGTAGTACTGCTACTAAAAACAATATTCAAATTTTGGCACAAAGGCTATCAGTCCCCCATCCGCCGCCCTTGGATGGGGGGACAGCCTCGGGCTTCACCCCTGGCCCTTGATTGAAGGGGCCCCCACTCCTCCAGGGTACCCCGGCCAGGGGTGACTAGTTGGGTATGTAATGCCAGGGCCGCAGGGACCAATATAAAAGTGTCCCCCGGCTGTGGCATTATGTATCTGGCTAGTGGAGCCCGGTGCTGGTTTCAGAAATACGGGGGACCCCTACGCTTTTTGTACCCCGTATTTTTTGAACCAGGACCAGGCGCAGAGCCCAGTGCTGGTTGATTAAATATGGGGGAACCCCGGACAATTTTTTCCCCATATTCTTTCAACCAGGACCGGCTCAATGAGCCTGGGGCTGGTTTTGCTTAGGAGGGGGGACCCTACGCATTTTTTTTTTGGCAAATTTAACACTTTCCCAACCCTTCCCACTGATAAACATGCACGGATCTCATGAATCTGTGCATGCTTATCAGAACACGGTAAAAAAAAGCAGGTCTGTTTTATTTTAGCACTTTTTCACGATTGGTATTTTTTCACGGCAGTGTTTGGCTATTGTCGGCAGTGTTTGTGAATTACACTTTTTAGTAAATGACCGAGTTCTACCAAATGACAGGCGTATTTGACCGATGGTGTATTCATTCGTATTTTTTTTCTTGGACTTCCAAAAAAATACGAATGCCCTCATCACTGCCGTGATTTGAGTTTAGTAAATTCCAGAGATGACACTTTGAAGAAAAAACACCATCTCGGTCAAAATCGGGACCTTAGTAAATATACCCCCCAGTGTGTAGAATTTCATAAACTACAAAAATGGTCCTTTCACTTTTTACCACACCTGCTAAGGGTGCTCCTCAGGTAACACCAAGAACCATAGATTAATATTTACTTACAGTGAAACATCTCAAATTTACATCTATATAGAGTTACCACATTTATAACACTCATATTTACAACCATGAAAATCAGAAACTCCCGTGCGAAGAATGGGTAGAACAGCTGGTCAAGTATAAAATAAAGAGCATCAGAACATCAAAAGACATTCGCAACAATATTGAAGACAACGCAGACCCTCAATTATCTGAGTGATATGTCCACAGTAATTCTATTTACAAGAAAAAGAATAAAGAAATCAAATTACAGAAATTCCAATACTGGACAGTGCCTGAGGTGGTAAAGAAGCACGAGAAACATGAAGGAGGGCCACAGGAGAATATGAAAATAGCAAATCCTCCTCAAGACATTTATGTGTATAAAAATCAATGCCTGTGAACCAGTCTAATATGTATCTTAAGAAAACAGAGTGTGAAAACTCTAATACATTAGGCACCTCTAGACCCCTTCTCCTTTACAATTTGTTTCTAGTTATGCACGGCTTTTTACCTTGCAGAGAAATGTAAAAAAATATTGGGGCAACTTAAGTAAATCTGATTTGGAAATCTAATAGTAAGTATATAATTAGGCAGGATCATCGGGGAAAGGTAACTGATTTAAGTACTAAAACCCTTCCTAACCAGTAGAGAGGGAAAAATCACCAAGTATCCAGTAGGCGTAAAATGTAGTTAATGACAGGAGTTTAGTTAGCACGGTAGAGATGGGAAATATGAGCAGGGATGTACTGTTTATGCCTAAATACTTAATGGAGTGAGTGGATAATTTGAAACTGTCCAGTAATTGCGGAGGCAATGAAGAGGAGTTAAAACCTCTCACATGAAGCACTTCAGATTTTTGGATATTGACCTTATATCCTACAAATGTGCTAAAATGAGTGAATATATAGTATGTATAGATTGAGGATAGATTGAGGGAGATCTGATACAAACAATAACATATAGTCTGCAAACAAATTTTGAACACAGTCGAGTCAATAAAAATACCTTTGAAAAGGGAAATAGTGCAAAGAGTGATTGCAAAAGCCTCTAGGGCCAAAGCAAACAAGTGTGATGAAAATAGACCATTGCTTGAGACTTGGGTAAGTGGGTTATAATATAAGGATCAAAGTACAGAAATAAATTCCCCAGTGAATACAAAATGAACCAGGGTCTCAAATAAGTGGTCCCAGGTGACCAAATTGAAGGCTTTTTCAGCATCCACAGAAATAGTAAAGAGAGAAAAACAGTCCCCCTCGTGCGCTTGAATACTAATAGCTGCCCCAGGAGACCACAAGGAACCTTTCACCGTGATTCAAACAGAATTCAATACAAAATAATTGTGACTCCACGTGGCGCTACTCCACACCCTCAATAAAGCAAAAATGCTTACACAATCAGTATATAGCAGTATTGGTTTCCATGTAGTAATTCATGAAAATGGCACTAAAATAAATAAACAAATATAGACATAGCGTGACCCTGTTGGTAGCAAGTGGTATTTGTATTTGCATAGGTCCACTCACATAGATATGAGATCTTATTGCATGTAGGGAATCAAAGTCCAATGATCCTTAAGATGAAACCGCTCTCTGCTCCTTAATAAAATCCTTGTTCATGTATCACTTAAAAGAAAGGTGGTAGTAATAGTGCAACACTGTCTTAAAAGTTTAAGACACAAATTTTAATAAACAAAATGCACTCACAAACATCCAATAAAAAACAACATATAGGTGCCAAGGAAATTTTCATGGGGAAGGTTGCTGCAAAGTGTATAGTCACCACAAGCCCCGGTAGCTCTAGTGTCCCCAACAGATGGAAGTCGCAGCTCCGATCACCAGGTCCTCGTATTGCACCGTCTCCCTGCTTGAGCGCTTTCGGACAGATGTCCTTCTTCAGAAGCCGCTAGTTTTGCCCAACTGCTAAAAAAATTTCCTGCTGCGATCAACTTGGAATTACCCCCCTGGTGGGATTTCATAAGTGCAGTGGTATGCTCTTTTAATGTATGGATATACATTAAAGCAAATTTCAGCCTGACTGATTTTCTGTGAGCTATGAGAGATGTGTCTTCTTAGTGTAAAGGTGGCAGTCTGTTCTTGGGACATGAGAGCTATAATTTTCTTGACCATTTAACTGACGTTTTTTCCCTTCAGAAACCGTTCTTAGCATTATTATTTTTTTTTTTATTCAATATAAATGAAAAAATACTTTTTAAAATATTTAAATATTATATTATGCACATCTGCCAAACGGATCTCCTCTTCAAAAACTGAGGAACACAGTGGGGAGGCGCGGTAGCATGTGATCTTACCATGCCAGTTAAGTGATCAATGGTTCTTACCATGTCTAGATAGGGAGTATAGGAAGGAGCTTGGTTATGAGACCTTGCAGGGCTGGTTGCTGGTGAGACTGCAGACAGGGAGTCTGCTGCAGATGTTTGAGAAGGAGGGGCAGCTGCCATATTTGATGCCTGTCTTTGCTGCTCTGACCTCCAGCATTGACCTTCTGACCGTCTCTGCATGGGAGAGTAGTATCTTTCCATGCAGCAGACATCATGCCCCTGTGCCTCCACTGGTGTGATCTGATCAATTACACCAGTCAGCGGTGAGATGGGGATGCTGCTTACAACAGTGGCCACAGAGCTGGCTTAAGCTGTGGCTGCACTTATCGGTGACAGAACAGGAAGTCATATTGTAGTGTATATACCTTTAAACAAACCTGCACAAGCCATGGAAGAGTGGGGAATGGTATTAGTGACCATGTCTTTTACATGTATAAATATGCTACTTTAAATATACATAAATATTTTATTATTCATTTTTGCAAGAGGAAAAATTAAACACATTATAGTAACAATAAGTATTAGTAAGCACTAAAAAACTGTACTATCAGATGAAAGTAATATAATTTTTTTTAAAAAGTACTTATTTGGTGACAGCTCTACCCCTTCATATGCGCTATTGGTATCCAGAGATGATCTTGCCACACCACAGACATGCTCTGGCCAATCAGAGTGCTCCTATTTAATTTTATGCCTACTTTATATTCTGTTCCTGCCCCCCGCTCCTTGCTGGTCATAGCCTCTGGTCGCAGCGGGAGCCTTTGTCCGTGGATTTCTCCAGCTGTTCACCAGTCCTCATTCTCAGACAGTGTTCCAGTGTCCAGCCATCTGAGCTGTACCTAGTATCTAGCTCTAAGCTTTTGTTTATATATTTCTGTTTTACGCTTGTGCACTAGTGTTTCTTAGAAGTTATTGCTACTCCCAGTGCGAAGGCAGCTCCCCAGTTAGGTTTTTTTTCCGTTATCTCCTCTGTTTCTTTCTCCCTGCAGTTTGGTTTCATACCTCAATTCCAGCCTCATCTCCATTGTTTGCCATCTCTTAGCCCTGTCCACCTCTGCTCTGCTCTGCTCTGTTGTGTATTCCCGGTACTCCTATCCACCGTCACTGATCCAGGTCACTCAGGGTTGAGCTTGTACTACTGCCAGTGGTGTAAGACCTGGCAGCATCCCAGTACCGGTAGGCACGTTCCGCCTTATGGGAAAAGTGGCTGTTATAGGCGAAAAGACCCACTGGTGAGTTCTACGAGTCTCAACCCTGGATGTACATGGATTACTGCCAGAAGACCTAAGGAGATGCAGATCCCTCAAGAAGAAGATACTCCAGTTATAACAGATTCTGGGGTGTCTACACTGAACAGTAATAAAGCAGTGAATGAGAGAGTATGAGGGAGTGTTTATTTGATAAAAGACTTTGGCACAGTGTGTGTGTAATGTCACTTTTTTAAATACAGGTCCCTGTATTTAAGGGCATGCTTGAACTGGTGGTTCATCAAGTGCCAATGTGGCCTGGGAGGAATTTAAAATTATTTGACAGAGCTAGTCGGAATCAGTAGTACACCAAAAAAGAACAATATTATTTATTTTATTAAATATCATTAATTATCTCTACAATCACCACAGCAGAGGTATGGGGAATAGCCCTAGTGCTATCAGCACAAGGCTGGTTCTTCCTACAGGGTTTGTATTTATCTGTGTGGCCCCTATGGATTCCACCCACATTTCAAGTCTGGTCAACCCTATAGATGGGGACTCTACTAGAGATGAGCGGGTTCGGTTTCTCTGAAACCGAACCCGCACGAACTTCATGTTTTTTTCACGGGTCCGAGCAGACTCGGATCCTCCCGCCTTGCTCGGTTAACCCGAGCGCGCCCGAACGTCATTATGACGCTGTCGGATTCTCGCGAGACTCGGATTCTATATAAGGAGCCGCGCGTCGCCGCCATTTTCACACGTGCATTGAGATTGATAGGGAGAGGACGTGGCTGGCGTCCTCTCCATTAGAAATTAGATTAGAAGAGAGAGAGAGATTGTGCAGAGTCAGACAGAGTTTACCACAGTGACCAGTGCAGTTGTTGTTAGTTAACTTTTATTTATTTTAATATAATATATCCGTTCTCTGCTATATCCGTTCTCTGCCTGAAAAAAAACGATACACAGCAGCAGCCAGTCACACAGTGTGACTCAGTCTGTGTGCACTCAGCTCAGCCCAGTGTGCTGCACATCAATGTATAAAAGGCAAAGCTTATAATAATTGTGGGGGAGACTGGGGAGCACTGCAGGTTGTTATAGCAGGAGCCCCCAGGAGTACATAATATTATATTAATTTAAAATTAAACAGTGCACACTTTTGCTGCAGGAGTGCCACTGCCAGTGTGACTAGTGGTGACCAGTGCCTGACCACCAGTATAGTAGTATATTGTTGTATGTATTGTATACTATCTCTTTATCAACCAGTCTATATTAGCAGCAGACACAGTACAGTGCGGTAGTTCACGGCTGTGGCTACCTCTGTGTCGGCAGTCGGAACTCGGCAGGCAGTCCGTCCATCCATAATTGTATTACAATATATACCACCTAACCGTGGTATTTTTTTTTCTTTCTTTATACCGTCGTCATAGTGTCATACTAGTTGTTACGAGTATACTACTATCTCTTTATCAACCAGTGTACAGTGCGGTAGTTCACGGCTGTGGCTACCTCTGTGTCGGCAGTCGGCAGGCAGTCCGTCCATCCATAATTGTATTATTATTATAATATATACCACCTAACCGTGGTTTTTTTTTCATTCTTTATACCGTCATAGTGTCATACTAGTTGTTACGAGTATACTACTATCTCTTTATCAACCAGTGTACAGTGCGGTAGTTCACGGCTGTGGCTACCTCTGTGTCGGCAGTCGGCAGGCAGTCCGTCCATCCATAATTGTATTATTATTATAATATATACCACCTAACCGTGGTTTTTTTTTCATTCTTTATACCGTCGTCATAGTGTCATACTAGTTGTTACGAGTATACTACTATCTCTTTATCAACCAGTGTACAGTGCGGTAGTTCACGGCTGTGGCTACCTCTGTGTCGGCAGTCGGCAGGCAGTCCGTCCATCCATAATTGTATTATTATTATAATATATACCACCTAACCGTGGTTTTTTTTTCATTCTTTATACCGTCGTCATAGTGTCATACTAGTTGTTACGAGTATACTACTATCTCTTTATCAACCAGTGTACAGTGCGGTAGTTCACGGCTGTGGCTACCTCTGTGTCGGCAGTCGGCAGGCAGTCCGTCCATCCATAATTGTATTATTATTATAATATATACCACCTAACCGTGGTTTTTTTTTCATTCTTTATACCGTCGTCATAGTGTCATACTAGTTGTTACGAGTATACTACTATCTCTTTATCAACCAGTGTACAGTGCGGTAGTTCACGGCTGTGGCTACCTCTGTGTCGGCAGTCGGCAGGCAGTCCGTCCATCCATAATTGTATTATTATTATAATATATACCACCTAACCGTGGTTTTTTTTTCATTCTTTATACCGTCGTCATAGTGTCATACTAGTTGTTACGAGTATACTACTATCTCTTTATCAACCAGTGTACAGTGCGGTAGTTCACGGCTGTGGCTACCTCTGTGTCGGCAGTCGGCAGGCAGTCCGTCCATCCATAATTGTATTATTATTATAATATATACCACCTAACCGTGGTTTTTTTTTCATTCTTTATACCGTCGTCATAGTGTCATACTAGTTGTTACGAGTATACTACTATCTCTTTATCAACCAGTGTACAGTGCGGTAGTTCACGGCTGTGGCTACCTCTGTGTCGGCAGTCGGCAGGCAGTCCGTCCATCCATAATTGTATTATTATTATAATATATACCACCTAACCGTGGTTTTTTTTTCATTCTTTATACCGTCGTCATAGTGTCATACTAGTTGTTACGAGTATACTACTATCTCTTTATCAACCAGTGTACAGTGCGGTAGTTCACGGCTGTGGCTACCTCTGTGTCGGCAGTCGGCAGGCAGTCCGTCCATCCATAATTGTATTATTATTATAATATATACCACCTAACCGTGGTATTTTTTTTTCTTTCTTTATACCGTCGTCATAGTGTCATACTAGTTGTTACGAGTATACTACTATCTCTTTATCAACCAGTGTACAGTGCGGTAGTTCACGGCTGTGGCTACCTCTGTGTCGGCAGTCGGCAGGCAGTCCGTCCATCCATAATTGTATTATTATTATAATATATACCACCTAACCGTGGTTTTTTTTTCATTCTTTATACCGTCGTCATAGTGTCATACTAGTTGTTACGAGTATACTACTATCTCTTTATCAACCAGTGTACAGTGCGGTAGTTCACGGCTGTGGCTACCTCTGTGTCGGCAGTCGGCAGGCAGTCCGTCCATCCATAATTGTATTATTATTATAATATATACCACCTAACCGTGGTATTTTTTTTTCTTTCTTTATACCGTCGTCATAGTGTCATACTAGTTGTTACGAGTATACTACTATCTCTTTATCAACCAGTGTACAGTGCGGTAGTTCACGGCTGTGGCTACCTCTGTGTCGGCAGTCGGCAGGCAGTCCGTCCATCCATAATTGTATTATTATTATAATATATACCACCTAACTGTGGTATTTTTTTTTCTTTCTTTATACCGTCGTCATAGTGTCATACTAGTTGTTACGAGTATACTACTATCTCTTTATCAACCAGTGTACAGTGCGGTAGTTCACGGCTGTGGCTACCTCTGTGTCGGCAGTCGGCAGGCAGTCCGTCCATCCATAATTGTATTATTATTATAATATATACCACCTAACCGTGGTTTTTTTATACCACCTAACCGTGGCAGTCCGTCCATAATTGTATACTAGTATCCAATCCATCCATCTCCATTGTTTACCTGAGGTGCCTTTTAGTTCTGCCTATAAAATATGGAGAACAAAAAAGTTGAGGTTCCAAAATTAGGGAAAGATCAAGATCCACTTCCACCTCGTGCTGAAGCTGCTGCCACTAGTCATGGCCGAGACGATGAAATGCCAGCAACGTCGTCTGCCAAGGCCGATGCCCAATGTCATAGTACAGAGCATGTCAAATCCAAAACACCAAATATCAGAAAAAAAAGGACTCCAAAACCTAAAATAAAATTGTCGGAGGAGAAGCGTAAACTTGCCAATATGCCATTTACCACACGGAGTGGCAAGGAACGGCTGAGGCCCTGGCCTATGTTCATGGCTAGTGGTTCAGCTTCACATGAGGATGGAAGCACTCAGCCTCTCGCTAGAAAACTGAAAAGACTCAAGCTGGCAAAAGCACCGCAAAGAACTGTGCGTTCTTTGAAATCCCAAATCCACAAGGAGAGTCCAATTGTGTCGTTTGCGATGCCTGACCTTCCCAACACTGGACGTGAAGAGCATGCGCCTTCCACTATTTGCATGCCCCCTGCAAGTGCTGGAAGGAGCACCCGCAGTCCAGTTCCTGATAGTCAGATTGAAGATGTCAGTGTTGAAGTACACCAGGATGAGGAGGATATGGGTGTTGCTGGCGCTGGGGAGGAAATTGACCAGGAGGATTCTGATGGTGAGGTGGTTTGTTTAAGTCAGGCACCCGGGGAGACACCTGTTGTCCGTGGGAGGAATATGGCCGTTGACATGCCAGGTGAAAATACCAAAAAAATCAGCTCTTCGGTGTGGAGGTATTTCACCAGAAATGCGGACAACAGGTGTCAAGCCGTGTGTTCCCTTTGTCAAGCTGTAATAAGTAGGGGTAAGGACGTTAACCACCTCGGAACATCCTCCCTTATACGTCACCTGCAGCGCATTCATAATAAGTCAGTGACAAGTTCAAAAACTTTGGGTGACAGCGGAAGCAGTCCACTGACCAGTAAATCCCTTCCTCTTGTAACCAAGCTCACGCAAACCACCCCACCAACTCCCTCAGTGTCAATTTCCTCCTTCCCCAGGAATGCCAATAGTCCTGCAGGCCATGTCACTGGCAAGTCTGACGAGTCCTCTCCTGCCTGGGATTCCTCCGATGCATCCTTGCGTGTAACGCCTACTGCTGCTGGCGCTGCTGTTGTTGCCGCTGGGAGTCGATGGTCATCCCAGAGGGGAAGTCGTAAGCCCACTTGTACTACTTCCAGTAAGCAATTGACTGTTCAACAGTCCTTTGCGAGGAAGATGAAATATCACAGCAGTCATCCTACTGCAAAGCGGATAACTGAGTCCTTGACAACTATGTTGGTGTTAGACGTGCGTCCGGTATCCGCCGTTAGTTCACAGGGAACTAGACAATTTATTGAGGCAGTGTGCCCCCGTTACCAAATACCATCTAGGTTCCACTTCTCTAGGCAGGCGATACCGAGAATGTACACGGACGTCAGAAAAAGACTCACCAGTGTCCTAAAAAATGCAGTTGTACCCAATGTCCACTTAACCACGGACATGTGGACAAGTGGAGCAGGGCAGGGTCAGGACTATATGACTGTGACAGCCCACTGGGTAGATGTATGGACTCCCGCCGCAAGAACAGCAGCGGCGGCACCAGTAGCAGCATCTCGCAAACGCCAACTCTTTCCTAGGCAGGCTACGCTTTGTATCACCGCTTTCCAGAATACGCACACAGCTGAAAACCTCTTACGGCAACTGAGGAAGATCATCGCGGAATGGCTTACCCCAATTGGACTCTCCTGTGGATTTGTGGCATCGGACAACGCCAGCAATATTGTGTGTGCATTAAATATGGGCAAATTCCAGCACGTCCCATGTTTTGCACATACCTTGAATTTGGTGGTGCAGAATTTTTTAAAAAACGACAGGGGCGTGCAAGAGATGCTGTCGGTGGCCAGAAAAATTGCGGGACACTTTCGGCGTACAGGCACCACGTACAGAAGACTGGAGCACCACCAAAAACTACTGAACCTGCCCTGCCATCATCTGAAGCAAGAAGTGGTAACGAGGTGGAATTCAACCCTCTATATGCTTCAGAGGTTGGAGGAGCAGCAAAAGGCCATTCAAGCCTATACAATTGAGCACGATATAGGAGATGGAATGCACCTGTCTCAAGTGCAGTGGAGAATGATTTCAACGTTGTGCAAGGTTCTGATGCCCTTTGAACTTGCCACACGTGAAGTCAGTTCAGACACTGCCAGCCTGAGTCAGGTCATTCCCCTCATCAGGCTTTTGCAGAAGAAGCTGGAGGCATTGAAGAAGGAGCTAACACGGAGCGATTCCGCTAGGCATGTGGGACTTGTGGATGCAGCCCTTAATTCGCTTAACAAGGATTCACGGGTGGTCAATCTGTTGAAATCAGAGCACTACATTTTGGCCACCGTGCTCGATCCTAGATTTAAAGCCTACCTTGGATCTCTCTTTCCGGCAGACACAGGTCTGCTGGGGTTGAAAGACCTGCTGGTGACAAAATTGTCAAGTCAAGCGGAACGCGACCTGTCAACATCTCCTCCTTCACATTCTCCCGCAACTGGGGGTGCGAGGAAAAGGCTCAGAATTCCGAGCCCACCCGCTGGCGGTGATGCAGGGCAGTCTGGAGCGACTGCTGATGCTGACATCTGGTCCGGACTGAAGGACCTGACAACGATTACGGACATGTCGTCTACTGTCACTGCATATGATTCTCTCAACATTGATAGAATGGTGGAGGATTATATGAGTGACCGCATCCAAGTAGGCACGTCACACAGTCCGTACTTATACTGGCAGGAAAAAGAGGCAATTTGGAGGCCCTTGCACAAACTGGCTTTATTCTACCTAAGTTGCCCTCCCACAAGTGTGTACTCCGAAAGAGTGTTTAGTGCCGCCGCTCACCTTGTCAGCAATCGGCGTACGAGGTTACATCCAGAAAATGTGGAGAAGATGATGTTCATTAAAATGAATTATAATCAATTCCTCCGCGGAGACATTGACCAGCAGCAATTGCCTCCACAAAGTACACAGGGAGCTGAGATGGTGGATTCCAGTGGGGACGAATTGATAATCTGTGAGGAGGGGGATGTACACGGTGATATATCGGAGGGTGAAGATGAGGTGGACATCTTGCCTCTGTAGAGCCAGTTTGTGCAAGGAGAGATTAATTGCTTCTTTTTTGGGGGGGGTCCAAACCAACCCGTCATATCAGTCACAGTCGTGTGGCAGACCCTGTCACTGAAATGATGGGTTGGTTAAAGTGTGCATGTCCTGTTTTGTTTATACAACATAAGGGTGGGTGGGAGGGCCCAAGGATAATTCCATCTTGCACCTCTTTTTTCTTTTCTTTTTCTTTGCATCATGTGCTGATTGGGGAGGGTTTTTTGGAAGGGACATCCTGCGTGACACTGCAGTGCCACTCCTAGATGGGCCCGGTGTTTGTGTCGGCCACTAGGGTCGCTAATCTTACTCACACAGCTACCTCATTGCGCCTCTTTTTTTCTTTGCGTCATGTGCTGTTTGGGGAGGGTTTTTTGGAAGGGACATCCTGCGTGACACTGCAGTGCCACTCCTAGATGTGCCCGGTGTTTGTGTCGGCCACTAGGGTCGCTAATCTTACTCACACAGTCAGCTACCTCATTGCGCCTCTTTTTTTCTTTGCGTCATGTGCTGTTTGGGGAGGGTTTTTTGGAAGGGCCATCCTGCGTGACACTGCAGTGCCACTCCTAGATGGGCCCGGTGTTTGTGTCGGCCACTAGGGTCGCTAATCTTACTCACACAGCTACCTCATTGCGCCTCTTTTTTTCTTTGCGTCATGTGCTGTTTGGGGAGGGTTTTTTGGAAGGGACATCCTGCGTGACACTGCAGTGCCACTCCTAGATGGGCCCGGTGTTTGTGTCGGCCACTAGGGTCGCTTATCTTTCTCACACAGCTACCTCATTGCGCCTCTTTTTTTCTTTGCGTCATGTGCTGTTTGGGGAGGGTTTTTTGGAAGGGACATCCTGCGTGACACTGCAGTGCCACTCCTAGATGGGCCCGGTGTTTGTGTCGGCCACTAGGGTCGCTTATCTTTCTCACACAGTCAGCTACCTCATTGCGCCTCTTTTTTTCTTTGCGTCATGTGCTGTTTGGGGAGGGTTTTTTGGAAGGGACATCCTGCGTGACACTGCAGTGCCACTCCTAGATGGGCCCGGTGTTTGTGTCGGCCACTAGGGTCGCTTATCTTACTCACACAGCGACCTCGGTGCAAATTTTAGGACTAAAAATAATATTGTGAGGTGTGATGTGTTCAGAATAGGCTGAAAATGAGTGTAAATTATGTTTTTTGAGGTTAATAATACTTTGGGATCAAAATTACCCCCAAATTCTATGATTTAAGCTGTTTTTTAGGGTTTTTTGAAAAAACCACCCGAATCCAAAACACACCCGAATCCGACAAAAAAAATTCGGTGAGGTTTTGCCAAAACGCGGTCGAACCCGAAACACGTCCGCGGAACCGAACCCAAAACCAAAACACAAAACCCGAAAAATTTCAGGCGCTCATCTCTAGACTCTACACCACATGTCTCTCCTAGTGCTGGATAGTGAAAAAATTGGAGTGTACCACACTATTTGTCCCCCATATTCTTTCACTACCAGCCTAGGCTTATAGTGCTAGTTAGCAATTTGACTTTTCTGACATTTTCTATTTTTCAATAAAATAATACATTGTTAAGAACTTGGACATGCAGTTAGAAACCTTGGGTTCGCCTGGTGTCGAGACCCATGGACTTGCTTAGAATTGTAGTTCTTGGACTTGATGAGCGTAAAAATACTTGGACTTGATAGATGTTAAGAAAATAGACTCTATAGACATTTCTGGGGAACTTCCCGGACTATTGGGGTGAGGTTCCTAGAGCCCTCAAGTGGGTTTTCACCAATAGCAAACCCCGCTCTTCCCTTAGTGCTTGTTGCAAACACGGGTACTTAGTGGCACCCTGGACGTGATACCTCCAGTAGTAGGAGCTCAGCAGATAGACAGAAGACCCCAAGTAGCACTGAGTAGCAACTGGGAGTGGAGCACGTCTGCCCCGAGGTATGAGGCACGAGCTTGAACAGTCTCTGTCAGGGCAGGTTTCTTTAGTGCAGGGGGTATTAAAATTCCCAGCCGGGGAGCTAGAGTTGGTAGATGGAGACTGCCACACTACACCTGGGTATGGCTGGCAGGACAGGATACTGGACACTGACATTCCAGCAGAGTATTTACAAGATAGTGACCAGGATTAGTAACAGGGACCAGCAGTTTACACAGCAAGGGTAAACTATAACTAGCACAGAGGGGATGGCCAGCAAGGATTCTAAAGGGTAGCTTGACCATCACCAGCTGAGGACCAGGAGGCACAATGATTTCCTAAAAGATGTGCAGCTGTGCTGCTGCATGTTCAGCCTACTCCACTGTGCCTGCTCCCCCATTGAGCAGCAACTGTGAATGCCATCTGTGTTCAGCGTCCCGGTTGCTAGGCACCTGGTGACTCCCAGGATGTAATACGGATGACAGTAGTTGGAGAGAGTCTGCCAGAAGGGATGCAGCGTCCCGGTCAATTGGCAATGACCGGGACCTGTGCCCGACACGGCCCGCCCGGTGGGTTGTAACATATATAGAAAGCTGCACACATAATAAGGACTCCTGTAGCACTTCTAAACCACAGCAGCAGGTTCTGTTGGCAGCTTCCTTTGGTTCCAACTATTGGTCATTTTTGGGGGCAGTAGGCTGAAGTTTTGCCTAGGGTGCTAAGAAACCATGCACCTGCCCACCCGATAGACATTGACAGCAGTTTATAAAACACCATAAAAAACAATGAATATTAAATACTGTGGTTTCGCCACCAAACTGTTGGCATTATCCACCAATTTTAAAACACAGCTGAAACTGCTGCTCATAGCGCAATCTTTGCTTACAAACTCATGAATGATAAATTGGTAGGGAAGCTCACATTTTGGGCATGTAATCATTATGTTAACATTTAGTATGTTGACGCCAGAATGTCAACATTGTACAAATGTTGTCAGTGAATATGTTGACATTCACAATGTAAACATGGACATAACGTTTACATAGTCATTAGGTCGATATTGTGAAGTATACACACTGATCAACATGTTGGTCAGGAAACCCTGGTGAACAGGCATTTGAATTTGAATGACATGATAGACATATCGGGGGTACACACCCGCCGACGGGCTTGTAACATTTCAGCCATTCAATCAAATGGCCAATATATTGACCAGTGTGTACCCAGTTTTAGTACATATTCCCACACTGGAAAAATGCTTTGTTGACATGCTGACTGTCGACATGCACAATGTCAACATTATGGCCATGTTGAATTTATAACTAATTTGACATTGTGCATGTCAACATAAAGGGGGTAATTCCGAGTTGTTCGCTCGTTGACGATTTTGCAACGGAGCGATTAAGGCAAAAATGCGCATGGTACGCAGTGCGCATGCGTTAAGTATTTTAGCACAAAACTTAGATTAGTAGATTTACATTAGATTTAAATTAGTAGATTTACTCACGTCCGAACGAAGAATTTTCATCGTTGAAGTGATCGGAGTGTGATTGACAGGAAGTGGGTGTTTCTGGGCGGAAACGGACCGTTTTCTGGGAGTGTGCGGAAAAACGCAGGTGTGCCAGGATAAAACGCAGGAGTGGCTGGAGAAACGGGGGAGTGGCTGGCCGAACGCAGGGCGTGTTTGTGACGTCAAACCAGGAATGAAACGGGCTGAGCTGATCGCAGTGTAGGAGTAAGTCTCGAGCTACTCAGAAACTGCTGTGAATTATTTATTCGCAATTCTGCTACTCTTTCGTTCGCAATTCTGCTAAGCTAAGATACACTCCCAGAGGGCGGCGGCCTAGCATGCGCAATGCTGCTAAAAGCAGCTAGCGAGCGAGCGAACAACTCGGAATGAGGGTCAATGTCCATTAAAATCCTGAATGTCGACATTACATAACACACCTTAATTACAGTATGTTTAATAAGGATACATGATCTGTTATAAAATAGGAATTGACAAGTGTCATATATTTTTGTTGAATCATGTAGTCAACATATTTTAGGTTTGTTTTTTCTTCTATGCATTTCTCATTTGACAAGCAGAGCATTGTACTAGTCTGCTGACATATTAATAACCCTTTTCCACTAGCTTAAAAACCTGTGTTTTTGCACGGGAGCGCATATTGGTGGTCATTCCGAGTTGTTCGCTCGCTAGCAGTTTTTAGCGGCCGTGCAAACGCTATGCCGCCGCCCACTGGGTGTTATGAACCACAGGTAGTGGTTCATTCCTATTTTATGTTTATAAAGTTGTCTTGCATGCCAGGATTTCCTGTTGCTCTGTTTTAGAATACTCTTGTCTGCTGCCGCTGGTGAGTCTGTGTAATTGCAGCTTGTTCCCATGTGTTCAGCCTCACCTGGCTGCTAATTGCATCTTGTCAGTTTGGAATCATGCAACAGGGTAGCTGCATGGGATTATTAATTAGGCCTCTCTGTTATATGCTGGCTGACTGCAATTCACAGATGCTGGTGATATTCCTTGGTTTGCAGTCTGCTTGAAGTTTGAGCTGGTTCCTGTCAGTCCCTGTGTTGATTCCTGTGTCAGTCCCTGTGTCGATTCCTGTGTCTGATCCCGTGTCCTGCTGTGAGGCGTTCCTGCCCTGAGTTCCAGTGGCTTTGCCTGTCCCTGGTCAAGTCTTCTGGCTTCCTGGTGTCCACCGGTCTGTCGTTTGGGATTCTGCCTGTCCTCCAGTTCTGAGAGTCAGTGTCGGCAGCATTAGAAGTTCCTGTCCGTTTGCCAGTATTCGTACCGGTTCCGTGAGTAGCGGCTCTCCCGCGTCCGTTGGCCTAGGCCGCTGTATTCCATTATTGTTTCTGTCCCTGGTGTTTTGCAGAGGGTTCTGCTTATGCTGTCACCGCCGGTACACAAAGGTATTGTGTCGGCGTGTGATCAGCATTTCCTTTGTTGTTCTTTTCCTTTGGCGGTTTCTCCGCACATACTTTAGGTTTTTAGTTAGCTTGTAGCCCCTGGCTTAGTTAGAGGTCCTCTTGTTATCATTCTGCCTCGGATTTCCCTTTGTCTCTCATTAAGACCGGGGGGCACCGGAGTTGGGCAGACATAATCCGCCCTTCAAACGTGGCTGCCAAGGGCTCAAGAAACCATAGTCTCGCAAGGGATTTCCGATAGCACGGGTGAGACAACAGAGTTAGGGCGCCAGGGGCTATCCCCTTTCCATTCCCCTTTCCCAGCGTTACGTCCTGGTGCTCTGGACTCACTTCATGAACATCTCCCTTGTTCTGAGCACCAGGAACCTAACACTGGGAGTGTATTTTACCTTAGCAGAAGTGCAAACGAAAGGATCGCAGAGCGGCTACAAAATAATTTTGTGCAGTTTCAGAGTAGCTTCAGACCTACTCAGCGCTTGCGATCACTTCAGACTATTCAGTTCCTGTTTTGACGTAACGAACACGCCCTGCATTCGCTCAGCCACACCTGCGTTTTTTCGAACACTCCCTGAAAACGGCCAGTTGACACCCAGTAACGCCCTCCTCCTGTCAATCACTCTGCAGCCAGCAGTGCGACAGAAAAGCTTCACTAGACCTTGTGTGAAACTACATTGTTCGTTGTAATAGTACGACGCGCGTGCGCATTGCACTGCATATGCATGCGCAGAAGTGCAGTTTTTTTGCCTGATCACTGCGCAGCGAACGAAAGCAGCTAGTGAACAACTCGGAATGACCCCATTGACCCAGGTTTCTAGGTAGTGTGAACGGATCCCTCAAAAAAATCTGGGCCAAGTGACCCGGGAATCCTACCCGGGTAGCTACAAGGTTCTGATCCAGAAATGATCATGGTAAGGGTGCAGTTTAAATGGGTTACCCGGGTCATCCAACGCGGGACACGTTTACAGCATGCCTAGAGTCCATACCACCCTGACCGCAGTGTCCCACGGATGCTTGGGAGATTGGTGGCATGGGGCCGGCTGTTAGTGTTACTGTCTGTCCTGCTTTGCGCTGGCTTGGAAAGGTGTGTGCTGGAAGCAGGGGGAAGCCCAGCAACTTCCGGAGCTTGCCCCCAGCCAGGGGTGCTTTAAGAGAGGAGGAGGAGGCCGTGTGATGCCTCCTCTGCTTGGGTCCCTTCCTCTCTGCCGGCAGCGCTGGAGAGTCTGAGTACTAGAGGGCTCAGACTTTACTGCGCATGCACAGATCACCGGGAAAATGGCGTGGTGGCCATTTTCCCAGTGATTTCTCTACTGTGCGTGCGCAGAACACTGTGAAAATGGCCACTGCACCATTTTCATGGTGATTCCACAGCACTGCTGACGTTGGCACGGGACTTCGGTGGAGTAAGTATTCAAAATATGGCTGCAGCGTGTGGGGGCCCCCTCTGGACTCAGGTTCCTGTGTGCACCACAAACATTGTACCCATTATAGATACACCAGTGCCCCAGAGTGACATTGGACAGCTTCAGATTAGGGGTGTGGCCTAACAGGGTTTTCCCGACGCTTGGAGATGACGTCATCTCCAAGCGCCGGTCAGAAGTCATTGTACCTGGGTGCAGTGTAAATGGCGCTGACTCGGGAATATTGCCACAGTGGAAAAGTGGTCATGTCTGATACGGCTTGGAACAATGGCGTAGATGTATTAACCTGGAGAAGGCATAAGGAAATTATAAACCAGTAATAAATGCAAGGTGATAAACACACCTGCCAATCAGCTCCCATATGTAAATTAACAGTTAGGAGCTGATTGGCTGGTGCATTATCACCATGCACTTAACACTGCTTTATCACTGGTTTATCACTTCCTTATGCCTTCTCCAGGTTAATACATCTACCCCATTGTGCCAAATTTTGGGTCAGACACGCGAATTTAGTGGAAAATGGGTATTATTAAGATAATATACTTCTTTCTGCTTCAAACAGGAACAAGGACATTCTGTGACTCATTACTGACCACCCTGAGTCCTTATCTGTTGGCAGGCTGTCCTGTCATTGGGGGTAATTCCAAGTTGATCGCAGCAGGATTTTTGATAGCAATTGGGCAAAACCATGTGCACTGCAGGGGAGGCAGATATAACATTTGCAGAGAGAGTTAGATTTGGGTGGGTTATTTTATTTCTGTGCAGGGTAAATACTGGCTGTTTTATTTTTACACTGCAAATCAGATTGCAGATTGAACACACCACACCCAAATCTAACTCTCTCTGCAAATGTTATATCTGCCTCCCCTGCAGTGCACATGGTTTTGCCCAATTGCTAACAAAAATCCTGCTGCGATCAACTTGGAATTACCCCCATTGAGCAGGTGATTTCTCTCTTTATGGGGCCTAGTTATCAAGCTTCTGTGTCTGTTACACATGTGAAAACAGTAGTTTCCTAATTTTTTGTGTAACACATCCATTTACAATTTCTGTCCCAATGGTTGTAGTTTATTCAACAAGATATAAAAACTGAACATTTTCAGAGCTTGATTGCAGAAACTGAAGTCATCTTCTAATTAGTTTTGTCCTTATAACCTATTGCAATAGGCTTCAGTTTACAAAGAGTTATGCAATTTTATCCTTTCACTTCCTCCCACCAACGACTGTGGTCAAATGTGACGTCAGTTCACAAAAGTGCAGTACACTGCCATGAGGGACCTGACAGTGTAAACCTGTGCCGCTTCTAATTACCTGTGACAGCACAGTAGTACTTGTAGAGGTTGACGATACCATAACAATGAGTAATTGCTCTGGAGCATTACTGTCCACCGCCTCAAATTGCAGCGCGTTGTAACAAACCAATGTTTAAGAAAAAAACATGAAATAATCTATTCCTTTAAAATAACAATTAACATTTAATTTAAAGTATGTGACTGGCAGGCATACTTATTAAACACAAAAAATCCCCACCCCAATTAAAAAAGGATGAGATTTGCTACAGAAAGCATTTGTTCGGGTTTTGCCAGTCAAATCTTCCCTATGCAAATCAAGAACCACCTGACCCTTTCTTCTCCTATTGATAGCTCAGGTTAATGGCTGGCATACCGGCAGCAAGTGCAGCGAGTCCACTCGCCATGCATCGCGCCCGATGGTGATCTTCGCTTGCCACAGGTTATATTTCCATTCAGGTGGTGGCGTGGACCCACCACCCGAGTGGAAATATGGGGATACGGACGGGATTCCGACCACCGGCATGTAGCCGCCTGTCAGGATTCCGGTGACGGGATCCTGAACGTTGGGATCCCGACAGGCTGTATATTAACAGCATACCCTGGATCATGTAGGCATATAACCACCAAGATGCAATGATGTGGTATCACTCAGTAGCAATATTTTATTACATTAATAAAAAATAAAAAATATTAATATTTAGAAATGTTTGTATTGCTCATCTGTATAAAATAAATGTATGTTTTGCTATATACTTACTTATATATGTCAATAATTGAAGTTACTAGTCTTTGATGATTACTGCAGTTATGAATTATTAGAATAAAACTATTACATTACTCAGAGCCTTCTGAGAATTTTTTTTTTTTTTTTTTACAGAATTAGTGGTAATTAAAATACACAACACAAGAAGCTTCACACTGAAATAAATGTGCTTGGACATGCCAATAAATAATGTTTGATATTTTCATGAAATTCGAAGAGTGTGAATGTAAATTAAAGGTTAAGTAGCTGGGCCATGCAAGGCACAACAAGCTGATTAGGATCACCTGCAAAGTTGCAAACACACCACATTTTACTTGCTAATTGGTTCATTACTTAACCCACATTGGGGTTGAGTTTTCAAATCAACTCTGCAAGCTGCTAATATAAAAATGTTCAAGCTGCTAATTCAGATCTGCTGCCATCATTTCCTGTACTACAGTGTAACTTTTCATTAGCTGTTTCACTTATTATAGAGTGGCCATGTGATTTAATACTATTTTAATTGGTTCATTCTATCCAAAAGTGATAGTAGACAAGATTTAAATGAATTTCCACTATGCTTATGACGGTTTGCTCATCTCCACATGCAGTGCCGTAACTAGACATTTTAGCGCTGCGTGCAAGAAACAGCACTGGTGCCCCCACCTTCCCCATATATATAAAACAGGGCCAGTGCGCGCCATAGGCATGAGTCAAACATTTAGGGGTGTGGCTTTATGGGGAAGGAGAGAGACCACAGAGCTCCCTTTTACACCCGCCATAAAATAAAAATAGGGACAGTGCACACCTTATTCACATTACACCGCACAGTAGCGCCCATTATTCACATTACACCACACAGTAGCACCCGTTATTCACATTACACCACACAGTAGTGTCCGTTATTCACATTACACTACACAGTAGTACTTATTATTCCCATTGCACCACACAGTAGTGTCCGTTATTCACATTACACTGCACAGTAGTGTCCGTTATTCACATTACACCACACAGTAGTGTCCGTTATTTACATCACACCACACAGTAGTGTCCGTTATTCACATTACACTGCACAGTAGTGTCCGTTATTCACATTACACTGCACAGTAGTGTCCGTTATTTACATTACAACACACAGTAGTGTCCGTTATTCACATTACACTGCATAGTAGTGTCCGTTATTCACATTACTCCACACAGTAGTGTCCGTTATTCACATTACACCACACAGTAGTGTCTGTTATTCACATTACACCACACAGTAGTGTCCATTATTCACATTACAGCGCACAGTAGTGTCCATTATTCACATTACACCGCACAGTAGTGTCCATTAATCACATTACACCACACAGTAGTGCCCGTTATTCACATTACACTGCACAGTAGTGTCCGTTCTTCACATTACACCGCACAGTAGTGTCCGTTAATCACATTACACCACACAGTAGTGCCCGTTATTCACATTACACCACACAGTAGTGCCCGTTCTTCACATTACACTGCACAGTAGCGCCCATCAGTCACATTACACCACACAGTAGTGTATACTGTATATATATAAAGTTGAGATAAGGCATTTGCATTTGTATTTATTTGCATTTGCATTTATTTGATTTTGTAAATGTGCAAAAAAATTGTATTGAAAAAGTCACATAAATACCAACGTTTCGGTACTACGGGCAGCAACCCGGGAGTTATACAGTGTAATAGCACCCTGCTGAAATGACCTGAGTCGAATGGTTCAACCCGGGTAGCGAGCAGGGTTGTGCAGTGCATTGTAAATGGGTTAGCTGGGTTGATGCAACGCGGGACCTGTTCACTGAAGAGTGAAGAGGCAGAGCTTGGAGATCTTCTGATTAACAGACCTTCAATTTCCATTCACACATACAGTATATGAGACTAGTTAAAAGCTCGTCAAAATGACGGAAAAACAACTGAAGTGTTTCTCTGTTCACATGTGTACAATGTCAGCGCTGGCAGTTGTACACATGTGAACAGAGTAACACTTCAGTTGCTCCATCGTGAGCCATCTAGTGGCCACCGGCATCCCAAACACTTGAATTTCCTCAATAGAAGTGAAGAGAAGCATTAGTCTTTTATCAGATAGGATAAGTCAGTGACAAGACCCTTTATTGTCTATAACCATTTTCCAGTTTCCTGATGTTAAAAATATACAAAACATGTAGAATCCAGTCCAGAGGCATCACTGGGTGTGGTGACACTTGGTGCGCACCTTTGATCTCCATGCGCACCAGGGGCACGCTCGCAGCAAAAAGGGGCATAGCCGCATATAAGGTGCGTGACCTTGCGAGGATTCTGAGAATGTCACTCCGGGGGTGTGCCCAGCATCTTCGGAGATGCGGGGCTGTACTGGGCTGCCCCTGGAGATAGTCTCCCTGCGCTGTCGGCTCCTCTTGTATTACAGGAGCCGGGTGCTGTAGCAGACTTTCACACTGCAGCACCTGGCTCCTGTCACTGCGAAGGAGCCGACATTTGGTGTCACACCCAGGTGTAAACCGCAGGGGCATAACTGTGATGTAAGGTAGTCTTTTCCTGCAAGACCATGCCCCTCTTATCGAGGCAGACCTTCTTCTTTTTTTTGCCTGCAGAATTTTCTTTTTTTTTGGAAAATAACATGGGGGGGGGGGGGGGGGGCGGCGCATGTTTTACTGTTCGCACTGGGAGACAAATTGTCTATAAATGTCCCTGTGTTTATTGTAAATGTAGTATTGTCATACACAAACGCAAAACTTGAATATTTACTGTATACCTAAATTATATTATTATTCTATATTTATAAGGCACAGAAAAAGTGCTGTGAGGCAAAGTAGCAGATATTTAAGTAAAATTGTATTTATTTCAAACATAGCATGCAATGTATGGGGCAGTGTGAATGGTGTAATGGTTAGTATTACTGCCTCACAGCACTGAGGTCATGGGTTCGATTCCCACCATGGCCCTAACTGTGTGGAGTTTGTATATTCTCCCCCTGCTTACATGGGGCTTCCTCCAGGTACTCTGGTTTCCTCCCACAATCCAAAGACACGGTATGCTGGTAGGTTAATTGGCTCAAAACAAAATTAACCCTATCGTGAATGTGTATGCAAGTACATGTGATAGAGAATATACACTGCTCAAAAAAATAAAGGGAACACTTAAACAACACAATGTAACTCCAAGTCAGTCACACTTCTGTGAAATCAAACTGTCCACTTAGGAAGCAACACTGATTGACAATCAATTTCACATGCTGTTGTGCAAATGGAATAGACAACAGGTGGAAATTATAGGCAATTAGCAAGACACCCCCAATAAAGGAGTTGTTCTGCAGGTGGTGACCACAGACCACTTCTCATCTCCTATGCTTTCTGGCTGATGTTTTGGTCACTTTTGAAAGCTGGCGGTGCTTTCACTCTAGTGGTAGCATGAGATGGAGTCTACAATCCACACAAGTGGCTCAGGTAGTGCAGCTCATCAAGGATGGCACATCAATGCGAGCTGTGGCAAGAAGGTTTGCTGTGTCTGTCAGTGTAGTGTCCAGATAGAGGCGCTACCAGGAGACAGGCCAGTACATCAGGAGACGTGGAGGAGGCCGTAGGAGGGCAACAACCCAGCAGCAGGACCGCTACCTCCGCCTTTGTGCAAGGAGGAACAGGAGGAGCACTGCCAGAGCCCTGCAAAATGACCTCCAGCAAGCCACAAATGTGCATGTGTCTACTCAAACGATCAGAAACAGACTTCATGAGGGTGGTATGAGGGCCCGACATCCACAGGTGGGGATTGTGCTTACAGCCCAACACCGTGCAGGACATTTGGCATTTGCCAGAGAACACCAATATTGGCAAATTCGCCACTGGCGCCCTGTGCTCTTCACAGATGAAAGCAGGTTCTCACTGAGCACATGTGACAGACGTGACAGAGTCTGGAGACGCCAAGGAGAACATTCTGCTGTCTGCAACATCCTCCAGCATGACCGGTTTGGCAGTGGGTCAGTAATAATGTCAGTGGGTCAGTAATAATGTGGGGTGGCATTTCTTTGGGGGGCCGCACAGCCCTCCATGTGCTCGCCAGAGGTAGCCTGACTGCCATTAGGTACCGAGATGAGATCCTCAGACCCCTTGTGAGACCATATGCTGGTGCGGTTGGCCCTGGGTTCCTCCTAATGCAAGACAATGCTAGACCTCATGTGGCTGGAGTGTGTCAGCAGTTCCTGCAAGATGAAGGCATTGATGCTATGGACTGGCCCGCCTGTTCCCCAGACCCGAATCCAATTGAGCACATCTGGGACATCATGTCTCGCTCCATCCATCAACACCACGTTGCACCACAGACTGTCCAGGAGTTGGTGGATGCTTTAGTCCAGGTCTGGGAGGAGATCCCTCAGGAGACCATCCGCCACCTCATCAGGAGCATGCCCAGGTATTGTAGGGAGGTTATACAGGCACGTGGAGGCCACACAACTGAGCCTCATTTTGACTTGTTTTAAGGACATTACATCAACGTTGGATCAGCCTGTAGTGTGTTTTTCCACTTCAATTTTGCGTGTGACTCCAAATCCAGACCTCCATGGGTTAATAAATTTGATTTCCATTGATAATTTTTGTGTAATTTTATTGTCAGCACATTCAACTATGTAAAGAACAAAGTATTTAATAAGTATATTTCATTCATTCAGATCTAGGATGCGTTGTTTAAGTGTTCCCTTTATTTTTTTGAGCAGTGTAGATTGTAAACTCCACTGGGGCAGGAACTGATGTATATGGCCAAATGTTCTTTGTAAAGCACTGCGGAATATGTGTGCACTATATAAATAATTGATAATATATAAATAATAATGTATTATGTAGGTATTGTAAAGATTATGTAGAAGGTAAAATACAAGCATGCACATTGAATTGGGGCAGACAAGAAAACAGGAGCTGAGAGGAAGTTGCTTGGCTCTTGAGATTTCACAGTAAATGGATTATGGAATTAAGGGATTATTGGCAGGACATTTGTGCAAATAAATCTATGTATTTTAAATGAAATCTCCACAATATTAATGTGTGAAACGGTGAAATAATGGAAGCACTGTTGACCCCAGTTTTTTTCTCATAGTAAATTAAACCTTGATCATAAAAACAGTTTAATAAAAGGAAAAAAAAAAAACAGGAAAAGTTTAGTTTAATGAGGACAAATGAATTATAAAGTAAACTGTGATTTGACTTCATTCACTCACAGACATGCCAAAGCATCTGGACATATGGGCACTTTATGTAAGCTTTAGGTTTAATGTAAATGTGTGCTAACCCAACGGAGCATCTAGAGAGGAGGAGAACCATGTACAGGCTCCCACTGGGCCCCCACCTCTCTTGCCAGCAGTGCTGTAAATCTTGGCACTAGGGTCACTAGCTGATCCTAGTGCTGTCTCAGAGTCTAGGAATATGATTACTTCTAAATTAAGAGTGTGAATCATTAAATAACATTGAAAAGTTTGACAGTGTCTAGGTTGACCCCCAAAGGTCAACATGCACAAGGTCGACATGGTGCAAAGGTCGACACCTTGACACAGGATAATGTCAACATAAGTTTTTAATGTTTTTTTTTGTGTCATTTACTCCATTAAAAAAAACCTGTAAAAAAACTCATGTTGACCATGGCCCTCATTCCGAGTTGTTCGCTCTGTAAATTTCATCGCATCGCAGCGATTTTCCGCTTAGTGCGCATGCGCAATGTTCGCACTGCGACTGCGCCAAGTAAATCTGCTATGCACTTAGTAATTTTACTCACGGCTTTTTCATCGTTCTGGCGATCGTAATGTGATTGACAGGAAATGGGTGTTACTGGGCGGAAACAGGCCGTTTTATGGGCGTGTGGGAAAAAACGCGACCGTTTCCGGAAAAAACGCAGGAGTGGCCGGAGAAACAGAGGAGTGTCTGGGCGAACGCTGGGAGTGTTTGTGACGTCAAACCAGGAACGACAAGCACTGAACTGATCGCAGATGCCGAGTAAGTCTGAAGCTACTCAGAAACTGCTACGAGGTGTGTAATCGCAATATTGCGAATACTTCGTTCGCAATTTTAAGAAGCTAAGATTCACTCCCAGTAGGCGGCGGCTTAGCGTGAGCAACTCTGCTAAAATCGCCTTGCGAGCGATCAACTCGGAATGAGGGCCCATATGCAGTGTCAACAATTGACATGTCCACCTTTTGACCATGTCGACCTAATGCATGTCGACCAATAGTGGTCAGCCTATCATCCAGATATCCTGAATTAACTGGGTATCAGTGCAATTTGCTGCAGAGAATGTTTATGTACTCTGTGCAAAATTCTGATTTGCAAGTAAAGCAAAAAAGCATGTACAGTAACTTTGCGTCTGGAACAAACGATGCTGCAATGCAAGGGCAGCAAATACATTTATATTTTATCTGTGTCTGTCACCCTGAAGAATTCACTGGTTGCTATAGTTCCTGGCACAGTACCCCCACTCCAGGACTGGACTGGCCCACAGGGGCACAGGGGAAACCCCCGGTGGGCCCCACTGCCCGTGGGCCAACCTTCTCCTCTAGGGATCAAGTTCTAGACTATGCACTTGAGTTATACATATGTCTATACTGCATAGGGCTATGGTGTATTCACAACAGAGCATTGCTGTTATTATAATGCATGCACTAGCAGTACTTACTATAAATATTCATCAAGGGGCCCATGCACTCTCTAATAGCTAGCTAAAATCTCTGGGGTTGCTGACCACACCCATAAGCATGGGCCCCTACTAACTCATTTCCCCGGTGGGCCCTTCATGCACCAGTCCGACACTGCTCCACTCCCTCACTCAGGTGACCTAATTGTATACCATGGCAGGGTTGGCACTAATTACCTTTCAATATATACCTTCCATACCAGACCATTTTTTGCTGGAGAGCACATTTTAGACACAAGTCTAATAATGGTGAAAAACTATTTAATCAAACTTATTTACAATTAGAAGTCATAGCCTCAAAGTGGTGGAAAAAAGTTAGAAATGCTGGCATGTCACGGTCACCAACATCACTCAGATTGGATCGCACCCATAGCGGTGTACAGTAAATAAATTATTTTGGGGTACCATAGTTCTTGCGATATGCACATCAGGACTGCACATTACCGATATCTCAATTGCCCCTATCGAGTTTTCATAACACACTATTGCTATGCTAAAATATGCCCACAACTAAGCAGCTACTGCAACATAAGCGGGAACATGGTTTGAAATTAGGAGTTCACAATTCTACATATTTATATTGGTGTAGGGTCAGGAGTGAGCCTGATTTTACTGACCTGCAGATTTTATCTTACAATTGCAAATATGATTTATTTTTAACTAGCTACTGTTCACTATCAATACAGGTTCAGGCATTTAATAATGATAGACATGAAACAGACAGTGACAATGCCGGTCTCAGACTGGGCAGCACGGATGGTGTAATGGTTAGCATTACTGCCTCACAGCACTGAGGTCATGGGTTTGATTTTCACCATGGCGCTAACTGTGTGGAGTCTGTATATTCTACCTGTACTTACCTTCGGGTACTCCGGTTACCTCCCACAATCTACAAATATACTGGTAGGTTAATTGGCTCCCCAACAAATTAACCCTAGCGTGAATGTGTCTGTGAGTACATGTGATATGGTATAAAGAGTGTAAGCTCCACAGGGGCAGGGACTGATGTGAATGGGCGAATGTTCTCTGTAAAGCGCTGCAGAATATGTGCGCACCAGCCATGGCTCCTACCTTGTTAGAAGACGAGGGCTGGCGCTGCTGCCAGGTCTCCCCATCTTTGTCCCGCCACCTGTGCTATTTATAGTTCACAGATGCCATGACCCGGCGCATGCGCAGTAGTGGTGACAGCAATGCGCATGTGCAAAACCACGGCTTCAATGGAGTTAGGCTGGGGGGGGGGGGGGGCTGCAGTCCTACAGCACATAGGTAAGAACTGCCACTGAAGTGCACTATATAAATAACTGAAAATATATAAATAATCCTCTTTTATGACTCGAGAGAGACTCAAACATGTAGCATTTGAGGGGGAAAACTGAAAATTCTACATGTAGGAGTGGTGCTAACAGCCAGGCCAGGACATTGATGGGACTTCTTCTGGCATCAACGTTCATGTCTTGGCCTGCATCCCACAAATAATTGTGCTTATTGTTTTCACAGAAAAAAAAAGAAAATGTGGAATGTTCTCAAGTATATGCAAAACAGATTAATATAAACACTTGCACAAAACATAATGAGTTGCACGACTGATTATTATGTGGTTAGTAAATCACATCCAGTATCTTAATAGAGCGTCAATATATGTATGACATGTACTGTATTTCCCTGTGGCTACAATACAAAGTGATCTTGATTCCTTATCTGTAAGTATGTCATTATGCAAACTTGATATGGCTGAGTCCTGTTCAAAATGACTGCTGCTGCTCTCCAAATGACTGTGTTAAAAATGTACAGTATCTTGTTAGTAAAAGCCCATAATTCAGTCTCATAGCAAAACCAGACTTGCGGTACAGACTGCAGGGACATTCTGTGCAGGAGACCGTAGTAATCTAAAGCTGTTATAGTCTAAATAGCATTAAAGTTCACATCTCAGGCGAAAGACATCAAACCTCAAAGTGAAAACATAAATAAATAATTAATAACAAAAATAATAATGAAAATGAATTCAAACACACAGAAAAAAAATATTCATACAGTACCTTCCAAAATAATTGGTAAAAACTGGTAAGCGGTCAAATATCTTCAGTGTCTGGTTAGACTTTCACTAGGTCAATACCATAAGGTCAACATGCATGTCGACATTGTCAATAGGTCTACATGGTCATTAGGTCAACCTATGAAAAGTCGGCAGTGCTTATGGTCAATAGGTTCAAATGGTTGACATGTCAATGGTCAAAACACATATGGTCGACATGAGTTTTTTTTATTTTATTTTAACTTTTTAAAATTTTTACCATCCATGTGGACTACGATTGGGAATAGCAACCTTGCTTAAAGCTAGGGGACACAGTGCACTAATTGGGGGTCCACGTGCTCAGATGCCGAAAATGACACTCAAAAAAATACAATAATGTTGTGTTGACCATTTTCCATGTTGACCTTTTCATGTGTTGACCTTTTGTACCTATCAACCTTTTCCTACAGTATGTTGACCTTTCATAGGTCAACCTAATGACCACATCAAGCTTTTGGTTATGTTGACTTTTTCACTGTCGACCATATGATGTTGACCTAATGATTGTGTGTCTAGATCTATTTATCCGTAACCATAGAAAAACTGCATCTGTTTAAAACGGTGTTTTTCATTTATTTTGCAAGAATCCTTAAAATGCAACATTTGTTATTTTCAAGAAAGCCAGGTAAACATTATCACCACAACAGGGCCTCTGCGCTCCCTCAGTAACAAGCACCAGCGGTGGCTCCTTGCCTGTCTGCCCGGGGGGGTCTGCATTATGCCTGACTGATGGCCCATCACCAGGAGGTGGGGCTTAAGTCTGGCGGCATTAGAGGTGGAGTACATATATGGGGACAGGGCTTAAGTCCAGGATACAACTACAGTCTGGCTTCTAGGGATTGCATCGGCTGTAGTGCTACTGTAAAAGCCGGGGAGTGTAATCTTGTGGGTAGTGATTACCCTGGCTTCTGTCTGCTATCGCAGTCTGGAATGGCAGTCCCACAGGGAGAAAACACCTCCCCCTGGGACTGCCAGTCTGGATGTGATGCGCAAAGGAGTGCTGTGGGAAGCCAATGGCACTGCTAGGCATTCCCTGTGGGAGACAGATTTTAGTGGGGGGGCATACTTGTCTACTTTTGAAAAAGCATTTCAGGGCAGTGGCGTAACTTACCCTTTTGGCTGCCTTGTCTGCAGTGCCGTCTTCCACACTGTGACAGGAGCCGGGTGCTGTACATAATGTTACAGTGCAGCACCTGGCTCCTGTCACTGAGCAGGAGCCGGCACCTTGGTGTCACCCCACGGTTGGTGACACCCAGGTGTGGGCTGCATCCCCCGCACCGCCCATGTGACACCACTTTTTCAGGAAGATTGTGAAAGCAACTCCTATTAGCGCAGTGTTAAAGTAGATGAGTACTGCAACTGTACATCTGAGAGGTGTTTCATAAAACTGACTTACATCCAAATGTAAATGAGCCCCAAAGCAGTTAGCAAGATCTACTTGTTGCTGAAAAGGCGCTGATACTTTTGCTCGTGTATTGTGTTTTAAAAGTGGTTCAATATAAGTGGCTAAGAGAAGCCTTATTTGAAAATGCATGTAACCATAGGGATCATTGCACCTTATAACCAATGCAGGGCAATGGCACTGATGATACAATTTGAATGTATTAATGTATGTGATCTCCTCTTTTCCCCAAGAGCTACATAATGGGTATAAGGTGCAATCAGGGAGATTGCTAGACTCTTCAGGGAGTCAGGGATATTGATACTATTTCAGAGAGTCTCCATGATAATCCTGCAGCCCCTAAGTAAATCCGCAACACCTGAGTGCATGGCGAAATACTGTACAAACAATACAGTAAAAAGAACCAGCAATGCCAACAGGAACTAGCTAATAAAAATAAAAGAATGATAATAAGAAAGATCAATATTAATTTCAGAGGAAGCTCCAGAGGTGGGGCTGCTTCACAGTCCAAAATTCAAATAGTGGAGCCACACCAACTGCCACCCCTAGTGCTGCTAAACATCACCGGCCGGGACTCACTGGCAATTGGTGTGGCTACCCTATTTGAATTTTGGCCTGTGCCACAGCTCCACCTCTGGAGCCCCCATTGTATGTTACCCTGCTGATAGAAATGGCTGTACCAGTAAATCAATTCAATTAGTTTTATAAATGGTCATATCATAATAATCCATAACACTTGCAAGGTCTTCTTTTCTAGCCATCAGCTGACAATTGTCTATATTTCTCTTAAAAATTGACAGTAGAAACATTTTCCAGTGGTAGGGGTTAAGTCTAATGTCCACCTTCACAAGAAGTGGAGGAGATAGCTGCAGTATGCAATAAGCATACTGCTCACTGGGGTCCCGGCAGGGGCACCATTCCACCGCCGGTATAATAGCGAGGTAGGTGGTTCCCCCTCTATGGGTTTCCACGACACCCATAGAGGGAGAATAGAACCTGTGGTGAGCGTAGCTCGCAACCGAGCCCACAAAGGGGTTCGTTTCACTCGCCCCCCTGCCAGCATTCTATCGCTCGGGATGCCGTTTGGCATCTCGGGCAGCGGTATATCATACTGAACCCATAGCTGCAGTGCCTGTGGCAGTGATGGAGGAGAGAAGTGAACAGAAGTCACGGTATGAGTCTCCGCAAAATAAATAACACTCTAGGGCCCTGATTCAGAGTGGAAAGCAAATCGCATGCAATGCAGAGATTCATGTAGTGGAGCATTTATTAGTTATTGTGAATTCGGAGAAAATGCAGAAGACTTGTACGGAGCATAGATTACACAGTGTGTATGCACAAAGGTATGAGATGGTATCAGTAACGGATCAGCAAAGTATGGGACATTGCTGGGAGGTGACTGGGAGGTGGCCTGAAGTGAATGCAAAATAGTCCATCTTGTAAGCATGTGATGGGAGTGAATAGGCTGCACTCTCAGATGCATAGTCACAGAGGTTGAGATCAGTGCCATTGGGCACTTCCAGTGTGTTGACGGTGGGAGCTATGGAGCATCTTGTATACCAGCTGCAGGCTAAAACTAGCATTTGCATATTATCACTCCCGCAACTACGCAACCAATGCAAAAGTGAGCACAGCAGCATCTGAACCAGGCCCTAGGAGATATAGGCCCTCATTCCGAGTTGTTCGCTCGGTATTTTTCATCGCATCGCAGTGAAAATCCGCTTAGTACGCATGCGCAATGTTCGCACTGCGACTGCGCCAAGTAACTTTACTATGAAGAAAGTATTTTTACTCACGGCTTTTTCTTCGCTCCGGCGATCGTAATGTGATTGACAGGAAATGGGTGTTACTGGGCGGAAACACGGCGTTTCAGGGGCGTGTGGCTGAAAACGCTACCGTTTCCGGAAAAAACGCAGGAGTGGCCGGAGAAACGGTGGGAGTGCCTGGGCGAACGCTGGGTGTGTTTGTGACGTCAACCAGGAACGACAAGCACTGAAATGATCGCACAGGCAGAGTAAGTCTGGAGCTACTCTGAAACTGCTAAGTAGTTAGTAATCGCATTATTGCGAATACATCGGTCGCAATTTTAAGAAGCTAAGATTCACTCCCAGTAGGCGGCGGCTTAGCGTGTGTAACTCTGCTAAATTCGCCTTGCGACCGATCAACTCGGAATGAGGGCCATAGTGTATGACGTAAGGACTGCTAACATAGTGACCATAAATATCCAGACTATAAGACATACTTTTAAAGTCATTTACAGTCAGTTATACTGAAGCAGTTTTTTCTGATAAGTCAGAAACTCTTTATCAGTTTTTCCAACTTATTATACTTAAATGGATCTGATTAGTACAAAAGGATCCGGTATGATACACCGACAGAAGGAATGCTGGCTGCCACTATACCGACAGCGGCATCCGGTCTGTCAGAATCCCAGTAGCGAGTCCCCTCGCGGGCTCACTTCGCTTGCCACGCTTCATGTCCAGTGGTGAGTGAACTCAGTTGGTGGCGTGGACCCACCAACTGAGTGGGAATACCTGGCAGGTGTCGGGTTGCCGGCTGTCAGTAAAATGCCAGCTGTCGGGATTCCGGCATTTTAACTGTATCCCGTACAAAATACACTTAGTCATTAACCACTTAACTGGCATGGGGGACTTCCGGTTCCGGCAGCAGCATGGACGGCTGCTGAACTATACAGCTCCGCTGACCGGGATGCCTCACCACCGATTTCACGGCTTTTTAGCCTCTATATCACTGCCAGCCAACCAGGATAGCTGAGGGAAGGTGTCCGCTACATGGACAAGTACCTCACCTCTATGCCGTCCACAAAGAAGCGCAACGCGAAGGAGAAGGAGCGGCGCCCCGCGGAATCCAAGATGGCGCCGGACGCCGCATCGAGCACAGCGGGCCGCCCGTCCACTCCTCTGCAGCAGCGTGTGCGCAACCCAGGACAAGAGGTAAATGTACCCTCCGATGCGGACTCCCCCCCAGACTCTCCGACATCAGTTTCTAACCGGGTGATACCACACATGGATCACCCGGTCACATATGGGGAAATGGTGCAAGCGGTGCGGCTAGCAATAGACCCGCTTTTAAAGGCGCAGACTGCACAGATAAACCAGAAACTGACTATGCTGACTCAAAGAGTACTAAATACTGAACACCAGTTGGGGGAAACGTTTGCTGAAGCTAGTACATTGAAAAAACAAGTCGCTACGCAAGCTACTGAAATTCACCAACTACATAATAAAGTACAAGACTTGGAGAATCGCTCACGCAGGCAAAACTTAAGGATCGTGGGCCTCCCTGAGACAGTAAAGGGCCAAGAATTATTTGATATTATACGCATTACATTACCGACACTACTTAATGTTGCCGACAGATGCCAAGATTTAATAATTGAGCGCGCGCACAGGATTGGCCTGCCACGACACCATGAAAATGCGAGGCCCCGGGCTGTTGTCTTTAAAAGCCTAAATTACCTGCATAAAGAATTACTCTGGACGGCCTCACGTAGATGCAGGAATTTATCCTGGAATGGAGTAAAAATCCTCCTTTTCCAGGACTTTTCGGCCGAACTGTCCAAAGCAAGAAAGGACTTTGCCCCCATTTGCTCACAGCTAGTGCAGGATGGATGCAAGTTTGCACTTCTATACCCAGCTCGCTTACGTATATATGACGGTGCCTCGTTTACCGATTTCTTAAATCCTGCAGATGCAAAAGCCTACCTGGAGGAATATGCTGCGGGGGCTCAGTTTAAGTCTACGCCTGAACTACACATGGCAGACTGTGATTGACCTGTTATGTAACGTTGGTACCACCCTATAGCTGATACTCATAAGCAATGTTTTCCTTTTAGTTACATTGTATGCCCTAATATGATACTCATTGATATAATATGGGCCCTATATGGCCCTACTTTTGAGTATTCACAATTTCTTCATTACGGCATTAATCTATATAGGTTGCAGACCCCAATAAGACCATGCTCAAGTGAGGTGTGCCGGCCCAGGAGCCCGACATCTATTACTCCTTATTATATGGAAATATGATAATGGTTCACGGAAGTCAAAGAATGGTTTGTGTCCTACCTAGGACAAGTTATATGTTGTTTTGTTGTCGATTTACCCCTATATTGTTTATCCCCTGTTGCACCCACCATCCCCAATCCCCCCCAGTACAGCCTGATGAGCCTATTACATTGACGTGGCCCGAACTAAATTGTTCAGTATGTGTAACCAGCCAGCAGAGGTCTCCATTGACCTCTTACTATAACTGTTTCCTTTAAGATGTCACAGACGTTAAAGCTGGGATGCTGGAACGTTGGCGGCATCAATTCGCCCCAGAAAAGGAAGCGCATCTTAATATACCTTAACAAATTACGGTTAGACCTAGTATATTTGCAGGAGACTCACTTGGTCCCCTCTGAAATTCTAAAGTTAAATATTCTGGGATGGAAGGTCCTGGCTGCAGCATCATATACCTCGAAGGCTAGAGGTGTAGCAATATTAGTAAGGTGACAATTCCAAACTGAAGTTTCAGATATCATTTCAGACCCGAAAGGGAGATATGTTGCATGTCTACTCAAGGTTGAAAAACAACAATTTTACTGTATGAATATATATGCACCCAATGTATATGACCGGGCCTTCTTTGCCCATATTATAACTATCCTTACACAGAAAACACACAATAATGTCCTTCTGGGTGGAGATTTCAATCTAGTTGCTCACCCTCTCTTAGACAGACAAGTACAACGTCCTAGGAGACGTAGACCTCCAGCTCTGGGGATTCCAGACCTGGCACGACAACTACAGCTCGTGGATGTCTGGCGTCTATTACATCCCACAGATAAAAATTTCTCCTGCCTGTCAGCGGCCAAACGCACCCTATCCCGCATAGATTATCTCCTTATCTCAGCCAACCTGGTACCAAAGGCTTCTATTTCTGAAATGGAGCCAATACATCTCTCAGACCATGCGGTAGTGTGGGCACAGATTGCATTCTCCTGCGACAAGGGTAATTATATAAACTGGAGGTGTCCCTCTAATTTAGCGACGTCATCCAGACTCAAACAAGCTGTCATGGATGCTTGGACTGACTATGAAAATAATAATTTAGAAGCTAAAGTATCAGACCCGGTCCTATTTTGGCAGGCATCCAAAGCCACTATTAGAGGAGAAATTATATCCAGATCATCCACACTCAAAAAAACAGATGACTAAAAAATATCTGGATCCCACGACCTTATCACTCAGACATTTCTAGCCTATACAAATAACCCTACTCCCTCACATAGGGCCTCTTATCTAGCAGCAAAATCAGCACATGAGAAAATATTCATCAAAATGGAGATGTCCTACTCATTCTCCAGAGATTTTAGATTTCACAAATTTGGTAACAAATCAAGTAGGCTTCTATCGAATCTATTACAGGGCTCACGCCCCACGTCTGTGATCCACCCTTTGAAACTCCCAAATGGCAAATTGACTACTGAAAACACACAAATAACACAAGTCCTCCGTGACTTCTATCAAACACTATATTCTGCCCCCAATTCAGACAAATTGCAGGAGACCCGGTTCTGGGACAACCTCATGCTGCCCACAATGCCGGCGGATGGGGGAACGGCATTGATAGCGGAGATTACCCAACAAGAGGTGAGAGAAGGGATATCCAGTCTTAAACGTGGTAAGGCACCGGGCCCAGATGGCCTTACAGCAGATTATTATCTGCTCCTCGCCAATAAAATCATCCCTATATTGACCTCAGTTTACAATGCAATTTTACTCTCAGGTAACATCCCTCCATATTTCAACAGGGCTCTCTTGAGAGTACTGCCAAAGCCAGGCAGGGATCTTTCAGATCCAGGCTCCTATCGCCCAATTTCGCTTCTCAACCTAGACTATAAAATTTTGATGAAGATTCTGGCTGGTAGGTTAAAGCCTTTCCTACCAGATCTAATACACAGTGATCAGACAGGCTTCATTCACGGGAGAAACCCAGTGACCAATATTAGAAAGGTCCTAGCGGCGGTGAATGCTTCCCAGTGCGCCAGGTCAAATTCTAACGCAGCAATACTATCTTTAGATGCGGAAAAAGCTTTTGACATGGTGCACTGGGAACACTTATTTCATTCCCTCCATAAATTTGGTTTCCCAGACCGCTTTGTCCGGATTATCCAAACGCTATACCATAATTCGGCTTCCAATATTCTTTGTAATGGAGCTCTATCCGACCCATTTCCCATCCGGAGGGGCACTAGACAAGGCTGCCCTCTATCTCCACTACTCTTTGCACTTGCACTAGAACCCTTGGCTCTAGCCCTTCGTCAATCCCCACATTATCAAGGTATCCCAATTGGCCCCGCAGACCTCCGTGTATTACTGTTCGCGGATGACATGTTACTACTTCTTTCACACCCAGAACACTCCATCCCGACGGCCATATCGATCATCTCAGACTTCAGCTCCTTTTCAGGTTATAAAATTAATATTCACAAATCTGAATTGCTGGTGCTGGGAGGCCCCGCCCCGATTCTACCTCAAAAAGATGGTATGCAGTCTATCAAAATAGCCAGCTCACACATAAAATACCTGGGAGTGCAAATTCCAAGTTCTCTCCCGAATCTCTACAAACTTAACTTTACACCGGCCATATCTAACCTAGAAAAATCCCTGAAACATTGGCTTGACCTTCCACTATCCCTACTAGGCAGGGTGGAAGTGATTAAATCAATATTACTCCCAAGGCTAACTTATATAATGCAACTTTTACCCATTAAACTTACTGCTGCGGATATAAAATTAATTAATAAAATGTGCATGAAGTTTGTATGGCAATCTAAGAAACCAAAAATTTCTCTTAAAAAATTATGTCTGCCAAAGAAGGATGGGGGGCTGGGTTTCCCAGATTTAACAATGTATTCCTATGCTATTCACTTTCGATACGCCATGGATTGGCTGCTAGAACATAAACAATACACAAATTACGAGATAGAATGCGCGATGTTTGCACCTTTATCCCCAGGGGCCCTGCTACATGTCCCTAAAACTGCAATAGATAAGAGCATATACCAGAATATCTTCCTTAGAGAAGCCCACTCAGCTTGGCATTATGTAAACACATCACTGGGCCATGATCCATTGTGGTCACAATGGTTACCAATATGGGGTAACCCCTTATTCAGCCCGGGAATCGAAAATGCAGCTTTCCACCGCTTTCGACAAAAAGGCCTGAGGGCAGTTTCTCAAGTGTTTGATCCTGGAGGGAAAATTCGCCCCTTTAATCAGTTACAGAACACATATGGCTTAGCCAACTCAGGCTATTTTGCCTACGCACAACTACTACATTACGTCTTGTCCCTCCCCATAAGATCTACTCCTCCTACCTCCACAGACAAACTGAAACAAATTTTTAACAAATGTATACTTAAAAAATACAAACCAAAATTCACTTATTTAGCTTTATTAGAACGTCATAAAGAATACAATTGGACACAAATCACAGACTCGTGGGTAAAGGACATCCCCTCATTGCCACAGGATGGTTCAATAGTGAAATACTATCACTCAGTGTTAAAGGTGGTGCACTCCTCTGTGCTCCAGGAGGTTCATGTGAAAACTACTCATAGAGCGTATATCTCCCAGAGCAGACGCAGTCATTTCGTGCCAGAGGAGGATGGTAGATGTCCAAAATGCAAGGCGTCTTCTGCGACGCTCTTACATAACTTTTGGACCTGCGGACACATAAAGAAATATTGGAATAAGGTTATGTATTTTATAAATACAACCTTCAATACATGTCTGACTCTCAACCCCCTACCTCTACTATTCGCAAATTTTAATATATGGGACCTTGGGGTTCAGAGGAGGAGACTTATGCCCATACTGTCTGTGATAGTCACAGTAGCAAAAAAGGTAATATTAAACTCATGGATCAAACGTAGGTCTCCATCTCTGAGAGAGTTGACGAACCTACTCAACAAATACATAGCATATGACAAATATGATGTTCTCTCCGACTCTAGAAATGGTACAGAAAGGTTCAACAAGAAATGGGGTCCCTATATAGAGAATATATAGAGATGATGTGGAGAAATCGGGCGGGAGTTAAGATAAGATATGATACCAGAATGAAGATATAAAAATGAGGGGTGGATAAATCCTTGAAACTCTCTGTTAATCTTTATAATCTTCTTAAGACCTACACTATACAATGTCAAGGTTACAGATCCTATATGCTGAGTGCTGCCCAGGAGGCTCAGTTTGGTTCTGGTTACGTACATGCCTCTGTCCACCGACCAGGGGTAATGTTCCTATACGAACTGAGGTGTATGTTCTCAGGCTTTGCCCCTAATTTCCCCCTTCTCACCCCTTTTCCTCTCCTTCCCCTGTTAACACACCCCCCCATGTTGAATTTTCTAGCATGTATTTCGTAAGAATATATATCGACTGTCAGAGACACCTAAGTGCTCAATGTTGGATTAACCTGCACAAGTAATATACCACAATGTTTTATTCTGTGGTGACTCTTAAAGTCACCGCAGCTGACCCAATTTCACCAGAATCCACTATTTTCTTACAAGAATGTACTGCGAAACTGTATTATGTAGCACTATCCCCTATTTGTATCAGTCTTTTTTGTCGATGGTGTATATTGTCTGATAAATGTGTAAAAATCAATAAATACATTTGAAAAAAAAAAAAACTGGCATGGGGGGTAATTCAGACCTGATCGTAGCAGCAAATTTGTTAGCAGCTGGGCAAAACCATGTGCACTGCAGGTGGGGCAGATATAACATGTGCAGATAGAGTTAGATTCGGGTGGGTTATTTTGTTTCTGTGCAGGGTAAATACTGGCTGCTTTATTTTTACACTGCAATTTAGATTTCAGTTTGAAAACACCCCACCCAAATCTAACTCTGTCTGCACATGTTATATCTGCCCCCCCCCCTCGCAGTGCACATGGGCCCTCATTCCGAGTTGTTCGCTCGCAAGCTGCTGTTAGCAGCTTTGCACACGCTAAGCCGCCGCCTACTGGGAGTGAATCTTAGCTTATCAAAATTGCGAACGAAAGATTCGCAATATTGCGAAAAGACTTCTCTGTGCAGTTTCTGAGCAGCTCGAGACTTACTCTTCCAGTGCGATCAGTTCAGTGCTTGTCGTTCCTGGTTTGACGTCACAAACACACCCAGCGTTCGCCCAGACACTCCTCCGTTTCTCCAGCCACTCCCGCGTTTTTCCCAGAAACTCCCATAAAACGGCCTGTTTCCGCACAGAAACACCCACTTCCTGTCAATCACATTACGATCACCAGAACGAAGAAAAAACCTCGTAATGCCGTGAGTAAATTACCTAACTGCATAGCAAATTTACTTGGCGCAGTCGCAGTGCGAAGATTGCGCATGCGCAGTTAGCGGAAAATCGCTGTGATGCGAAGAAAATTACAGAGCAAACAACTCGGAATGACCACCATGGTTTTGGCCAACTGCTAACAAATATGCTGCTACGATCAGGTCTGAATTACCCCCTTGGTCAGATCAAATGCAACTGCTCCACCCCTCTGTGTCCCCCCAATTTTTGACGAGGAATTCCATTCTGCAGATGTGCATAATATAATATTTAAATAATTAAAAAAAAATACTTTTTAAACTAAATTATATTTTTCTTAAAATGTAAATATATTTTATGAACGTTTTTGAAGGGAAAAATATGTCAGTTAAGGTAATAAATATGTCTAGGTTACACTAATTTTTTTGAGAAATTCTTGATGTAATCAGTCACCATGAAAATGCCTTTATCCTCTATTTGCAGACATGTGAGAGAACTGATGCATTGTGATTACTAAAGAGCAGCCAAACACTGCACTCCAGCAATGGAATAGTTAAATAGGAATCACTATATACATATTATTATTATTATTATTATTCCATATTATTTATAAGGCGCCACATGTGTTTCGCAGCGCTGTACAAAGGACAGTACAGGGGACAAAACATTGCATTACAGTAAATAAATAAATAACAGAAATAGAGTACAGGTAACAGAGCACCACACATTCTCAAGACATAATACAGCTAAGATGTAAGTATCGAGGGAGTGATCATCGTACTACTAGAGGCTGGTGGCCATAGATGGAGATGAGCCTTTACTAGCAGGATAAAGATGGTCGTTGAGTAGGGGAGAGCTGTGAGTGAAATGTGTTGAGACGAGGGCTTAGATAACAAGAGGAAAGAGGGCCCTGCTCTGAAGAGCTAACAATCTAATGGGGAGGTGCGACAGACAGATGACAAGAGGTGCAGGCAAGTCGGAGGTAGCCTGATGGCATTATGCAAGCAAAGCTGAGATGTTCTCGGCATGAGGCAGGGGGGTGGAGGCGCGGCTTCAGCACTGGGTTATGCATCGGGAGGGTATGCTTTGATGAATAGGTGGGTTTTTAGTGCCCGTTTGAAGCTTTGCAAGGTTGGGGAGAGTATAATGGAGCGGGGGAGTGCGTTTCACTGAAGGGGTGCAGCACGGGCAAAATCCTGAACTCGTGCATGGGAAGCAGTGACCAGGGCGGTGGAGAGGCGACGGTCATTAGTCGACCGTAGGGGGCGGGAGGGAGTATGAAGGGAAAGGAGGTTGGAGATGTAGGGAGCAGTGGAATTAGAGATGGCCTTGTATGTGAGGGTGAGGAGTTTGAAGAGGATTCTGTAGGGGAATGGGAGCCAGTGTAGATTTTGTTGAAGGGGAGTGGCAGATGTGGTGCAGCGGGAGAGGAAGATAAGCCTAGCTGCGGAGTTCAGGACAGATTGGAGGGGAGCAAGATGGGAGCAAGCAAGGCCAGTGAGGAGGACATTACAGTAGTCAAGTCGTGAGATGACCAGTGAGTGGATGATGAGTTTAGTTGCACTCTGGGAGAGATATGGCCTGATACGAGCAATGTTGCGTAGCTGGAAATGACAGGATTGTGCCAGAGCTTGGATGTGGGGTGCAAAGGAGAGGGAGGAGTCAAGAGTGACGCCCAGGCAGCGGAGTTGGGGAACGGGGGAGATGGTGGTGTTGTCAACAATGATGGAGATATTGGTCGGGGGTGTTGCTCTGGATGGGGGGAAGATGATGAGTTCCGTTTAGTCCATGTTGAGCTTTAGAGAGCGTTCAGACATCCAGGAGGAGATTGCAGAGAGGCAGCTGGAAACCTGAGAGAGGACAGAGGGGGACAGATCAGGAGATGAGAGGTAGAGTTGTGTGTCATCAGCATAGAGGTGGTATTGAAGGCCAAATGAGTTAATGAGCGCACCTAGGGAAGAGGTATACAGGGAGAACAGAAGGGGTCCAAGGACGGAACCCTGAGGGACACCAACAGGAAGGATGGAAGGGTGTGAGGTGGTGCTGGAGGCAGACACAGAGAAGGAGCGGTTAGTGAGGTAAGAAGAAAACCAGTCAAGGACAGTGCTAGAGAGGCCAGCGTTTTGGAGTGTGCCGAGGAGGAGAGGATGATCTACGGTGTCAAAGGCAGCAGAGAGGTCCAGAAGGATGAGCAGAGAGAAGTGGCCCCTGGATTTGGCCGAAAGCAGGTCATTGGTGACGTTCACCAGGGCAGTCTCAGTTGAGTGGAGTGGGCGAAAGCCAGATTGTAGTGGATCGAGGATGGAGTTGTCAGAGAGGTAGCTTGTGAGACGGCTGTAGACTAGTCGTTCAAGCAATTTGGAGGCGAAAGGGAGAAGAGAGATGGGGCGGTAGTTAGTGGGTGATGAGGGGTCGAGGTTGGGTTTTTTGAGAATAGGCAAGACCAGAGCATGTTTGAATGGTGAGGGGAAGATGCCGGTGGAGAGGGACAGGTTAAAGAGGTGAGCAAGGTGGGAGCAGGCAGTGGGGAGAGGGAGCGGAGAAGACGGGAGGGAAGGGGGTCCAGGGGGCAGGTGGTGGGGGGGAGGATAAGATGAGGGAGTGGACTTCCTTTTCTGAAGTGGGATGGAAGGAGGACAGAGTGGTGGGATAGATGGAGGTGAGGGATAAAAGGGGCAGGGGGGTAGCAGAGGGGTGATGGCGGGAGATGTCGTGTCGGATATCCTCAATTTTGGAGATGAAGAAGGAGGCAAAGTCAGTGGCAGTGAGGGAGGATGGGAGGGGAGGAGGAGGGGGGCGAAGGAGAGTGTTGAAAGTTTCAAAGAGATGGCATGGACAGGAGGACTGAGAAGAGATGAGTGCTTGGAAAAAGGATTGCTTGGCGAGGGAAAGAGCAGAGCTGTAGGAGGAGAGAATAAACTTGAAATGGAGGAAGTCCGGCAGAGAGTGAGATTTCCTCCAGGAGCGTTCAGTGGAGCGTGAGCATTTTTGTAAGAAACGTGTTCGTTTGGTATGCCAGGGTTGGGGTTTGGAGCGGCGGAGGGGGACAGAGGAGAGGGGGGCCACAGAGTTGAGAGCAGCGGTTAGGGAAGAGTTATAGAAGGTGGCTGCCTGGTTGGGACAAGTCATGGTGGAAAGAGGAGAGAGGAAAGTCTCGAGGGAGGACATGAAATTGGGGTTGAGAGACCCGAGATTGCGTCTGGTGGTGGTGGGTGTGGGCGTGGAGAGGAGGAGGGAGGATGAGAGGGTGAAAGAAAGCAGATGGTGGTCAGAGAGAGGGAAGGAAGAGTTTGAGAAATCAGAGAGATCACATCGGTGGGTGAAGACAAGGTCGAGGGATTGGCCGAGATTGTGAGTAGGGGTGGAGGTCCATTGAGAAAGTCCAAAGGAGGTGGAAAGGGCGAAAAGATTAGTGGAAGCGGCATTAGTGATGTCAATAGGGATGTTAAAGTCTCCGAGGATGACAGAGGGGAGGTCGGAGGAGAGAAAGTGGGGAAGCCAGGCAGCAAAGTTGTCAAGGAAAGGTGAACAGTGGCCAGGGGGGCGGTAGATCACTGCCACAAGGAGGTGAATGGGGTAGAAGAGGCAGATAGTGTAGACCTCGAAGGTGGAGAAGGTGAGAGAGGGCTCAGGTGGGATGACACGAAAGGTGCAGTTAGGGGAGAGAAGGACGCCCACGCCTCCACCCTGGCGACCATCAGTTCTGACTGTGTGGGTGAAGGAGAGACCTCCGTAGGAGAGGGCAGCAGGGGAGGTGGTGTCAGAGGAGGAGAGCCAGGTTTCAGTGATGGCGAGAAGGTGAAAAGAGTGGGAGATGAAGAGGTCGTGGATAGTTGGCAGCTTGTTGCAGATTGATCTAGCATTCCAGAGTGCACAGGAGAAAGGAAGGGAGGGAACAGGGGAGATAGGGATAAGGTTGGCTGGGTTCTGAGTGTTTGTGGGTGATTTTGAATTTGGGGGGTGAGACCTGGCAGTGAGGATTGGTATGTGACAGGATCGAGGAGCCATAAGTTGGTACAGTAGTGTTCAGGGGAATAGAATGGTGTAGGTGTAATATAGAATGACATGAAGGGAGGGAATACCGCACAGGAAATATTAAGTATAGAAAGTTAATTTTCTAAACCAAAATCAGGTAATTGCAAGAAAACGCTGTTTTCTAATTCTGATATTGTTTGGTGGTGCACCCTGAGTCAGTAAGGGAACGTAGACAATGGGAAGAGAAGAAGACTCTTTTGTGGGCGCACTCTTTACTTTACATAAATATAGAAAATAGTCAAAGTAGATTAAAATACAAATTTTAATAATTCAACAAGATAATTCTACACAATTAAGACAATTAGTGGTTCATAAAGAAGATAATGGTGGTCAAATAATTAACAAAATATTCGAAATAGCACTATGTGCTGATATGAAATGAAAAACTGGGTTTTGGCTGACGGAAGGAAATTCTAGACGTTCTATATTCAATGGTACATTCTGCTAATAAGCCAATCACTGTTATGCATTCCCCTGTAATGTAGTCTGGATACTGATGGTACTTAGGAGTAGTATAAATGTCTCTGTCTTGTCTCCTGCCAAACAAGATAGGGGTGGAGGGGGCGGTAAGGGGGGAAAGACAAAGAGTGGAAGTTTGAAGAGCAGTGTGAATCTGCTGTCAGTGTTAGACACTATATGGGCTCAATCAATGAGCTCTACTGCACTGAGTATTCCTCAATGGTCACCCACTTGAGTACTAACCCAGCCCAACACTGATTAGCTTCCGAGATCGGACGGCTTCGGGCGTTTCCAGTGTGGTATGATAGTAGAGGAAATTACCAATATTTCGAAGCTCTGGAATCACTGATGAGAGTTCACGAATTTACAAAGTTATTCAGGACAGATACCAGACATAGAGGAAATTAGATGGATCTGCTGCCAATGTTAGACAGGGATGTGACCCTGAATCACTGGTGAGAGTCCACGAAAATAAGGATGGGAAGAAAGTAAGTAGATAGTGAAAGGTCTGATGGATTTTAAATCCCAGATACGGCAATAGTAAAATGAACTGGAATAGTTACATTATAATTGGCAACAGTTGCCTAGAAACAGGGTGCCTGAAATGCCAAAGCAGAGACAAAGAAGAAAAAAATGACAAAAATGACAGAGTACCAGCTATGAGAAAGTATCCAATATGAATTATTGGTACTTAAAAGTAGCAATGAGGTTGTAGCTGAATTGCACCTAGATACTTTTGTAACAGTTACACTCTAGGTGCAATTCAGCTACAACCTCATTGCTACTTTTAAGTACCAATCATTCATACTGGATACTTTCTCATAGCTGGTACTCTGTCATTTTTGTCATTTTTTTCTTCTTTGTCTCTGCTTTGGCATTTCAGGCACCCTGTATCTAGGCAACTGTTGCCAATTATAATGTAACTATTCCAGTTCATTTTACTATTGCCGTATCTGGGATTTAATCTCGATCTCGGAAGCTAATCAGTGTTGGGCTGGGTTAGTACTCAAGTGGGTGACCATTGAGGAATACTCAGTGCAGTAGAGCTCATTGATTGAGCCCATATAGTGTCTAACACTGACAGCAGATTCACACTGCTCTTCAAACTTCCACTCTTTGTCTTTCCCCCCTTACCGCCCCCTCCACCCCTATCTTCTTTGGCAGGAGACAAGACAGAGACATTTATACTACTTCTAAGTACCATCAGTATCCAGACTACATTACAGGGGAATGCATAACAGTGATTGGCTTATTAGCAGAATGTACCATTGAATATAGAACGTCAAGAATTTCCTTCCGTCAGCCAAAACCCAGTTTTTCATTTCATATCAGCACATAGTGCTATTTCGAATATTTTGTTAATTATTTGACCACCATTATCTTCTTTATGAACCACTAATTGTCTTAATTGTGTAGAATTATCTTGTTGAATTATTAAAATTTGTATTTTAATCTACTTTGACTATTTTCTATATTTATGTAAAGTAAAGAGTGCGCCCACAAAAGAGTCTTCTTCTCTTCCCATTGTAATATAGAATGAACAAGGAGAATGTGGGGTGTAATGTAAGCAAAAGACAGTGCAAACAGAATTTTAAGAAATAATGGCCCTCATTCCGAGTTGTTCGCTCGCAAGCTGCTTTTAGCAGCTTTGCACACGCTAAGCCGCCGCCTACTGGGAGTGAATCTTAGCTTATCAAAATTGCGAACGAAAGATTCGCAATATTGTGAAAAGACTTCTCTGTGCAGTTTCTGAGTAGCTCGAGACTTACTCTTCCAGTGCGATCAGTTCAGTGCTTGTCGTTCCTGGTTTGACGTCACAAACACACCCAGCGTTCGCCCAGACACTCCCCCGTTTCTCCGGCCACTCCCGCGTTTTTCCCAGAAACGGTAGCGTTTTTTCACACATTCCCATAAAACAGCCAATTTACGCCCAGAAACACCCACTTCCTGTCAATCACATTACGATCACCAGAACGAAGAAAAAACCTCGTAATGCCATGAGTAAAATACCTAACTGCATAGCAAATTTACTTGGCGCAGTCGCACTGCGGACATTGCGCATGCGCATTAGCGACTAATCGCTCCGTTGCGAAAAAAAAATAACGAGCGAACAACTCGGAATGACCACCAATGTTAGGAACGGAAAGGCTGAGATGGATACACAGTGGTTGTAGATTGTGTAAATGAGAGTGTGAGCAATGTGTGAAAGCAGTAGGGCTGCTACTTAATCAGACAGGTTGTTCAGTATCCAGGCTGTGCAGGCTGCAGGCATTACTGGTAGTGGTATGGGTAACTCACTGTAGTCTGTTGTTTGCAGTTCTTTTGTGGAGATGGGGTAGATAGCATGCTGTCCCTCTGTTTCTCTCCTGTTTATCTCTGTATATCTCCAAATATTATATCATACTTTGCACTAACATACTTAGCAACTAAAATGCTTACAGCCTAAGATGCTTGCAGCATTGATCTATACTAGTTAAATAACCATGCAGACATGGATACAGGGTTAATTGATAACAGCCCTCACCCTCTGAAAACTCCACCCACAACAAAAGGTTGCCTCAAGGTGCGAACAAATCACTATACCCCCACTAATACACAGTGAGAACAGACTATAGTCTGGCCTAGAAATAACTAGTTAAAGATAAAATTGTCAATACCTAGCATAGTACAAAAAGCATGTAATGGGTGGATGTCAAAGTTGCAGCAGTGAGAGATTGCTTTGCTTTGGTATGTTATCCATGAATGCTAGAATACTGAGACAGGGGAGTCATACTAAATAGGTCTTCCATTCCTGGAGGAGAAAAGGATGAAAATAACCTGCTGAGAAAAGGAGTGGTGCTGATTCAGAATGTGTTCATTAAAATGTTAATTATTACAAGAATATTTTACATATTGTCCACCCGCAGGGTAAATACATAACATTGTTAGCAAACATAACAGTTGTAGCAAGTTGCCTGAAAATTAATGTATTATATCACCTAAGGGTAAAAAGTAAATGTAGATCACTCACTAAAATACAACCGTATAGAAGGCTGTTAGTGAGCATAGCACTAAGGGCCTAATTCAGAGTTGATCGCAGCAGCAAATTTGTTAGCAGTTGGGCAAAACCATGGGGGTAATTCCAAGTTGATCGCAGCAGGATATTTGTTAGCAATTGGGCAAAACCATGTGCACTGCAGGGGAGGCAGATATAACATGTGCAGAGAGAGTTAGATTTGGGTGGGGTGTGTTCAAACTGAAATCTAAATTGCAATCTAAATCTAAATTGTGTAACAATAAAGCAGCCACTATTTACCCTGCACAGAAACAAAATAACCACCCAAATCTAACTCTCTCTGCACATGTTATATCTGCCCCCCCTGCAGTGCACATGGATGGTCATTTCGAGTTGTTCGCTCGCTAGCAGTTTTTAGCAGCCATGCAAATGCTATGCCGCCTTCCACTGGGAGTGTATTTTAGCTTAGCAGAAGTGCGAACGAAAGGATCGCAGAGCGGCTACAAAGTTTTTTTGTGCGGTTTCTGAGTAGCTCTAAACCTACTCAGCGCTTGTGATCACTTCAGACTATACAGTACCTGTTTTGACATCACAAACGCCCTGCGTTCGCCCAGCCACGCCTGCGTTTTTCCTGGCACGCCTGTATTTTACGAACACTCCCTGAAAACGGTCAGTTGACACCCAGAAACACCCACTTCATGTCAATCAGTCTGCAGTCAGCAGTGAGACTGAAAAGCTTCGCTAGACCCTGTGTAAAACTACATTGGCCGTTGTAATAGTACGTCGCGTGTGCGCCGCATACGCATGCGCAGAAGTGCCTTTTTTTTGCCTGAATTACCCCCTTAGTACTGGTGGTTTTTCAAGGGTGTCAAATGGCTGATTTGTGAATTTTTTATTTTACAGCAAACTTTTTTTGTTTAAATACCAACAAATAAAATGCAACAAAAAAGTAGAAAAAAAATGTGATTTTGGAGTCAAAAAAATTATAAAAAGCAATAATTTTTAGTTAAATTAAAAAAAAACATAGCACATAGGGCCTAATTCAGACTAGAACGCTGCAGCGGCCCGCATGTCAGAGATTGTGATCGTAGATGTGTGTTTTTTCGTATAGCTACGATCACCTCTGAATCACCCCCATAATGTTGTGAACAGAGATGCTTTGGAACACTTCTTTGTACTTTTTCTTAATGCAGAGATGCTTTGGAACACGACTTTGTACTTTTTCTGCACTGTGATATAACCCGTCTCTCTCATCTGTGATCTTACTGTATATCTGTGTAGCAGGCTGATTGCGTCTGGCATCCATTTTTGCTTGCCAAACATAGAGATTTTGAAAATGAGATAACTAAAGCTTAAAATATGTACTTTAAACAACTAATGATTAATTCAGCTCAAATTATTTGTGTTAATAGACAATTTAAACTGATACTTTCAGCATGCAAATAAGCATATCAATTTATTTTTAAACATATATTTACAGTATGTCAGCATTTTGTGTCCGTGTGTCATCCTACTTATATAAAGCTGCATCACCTTTCTAGAGCTCAGTATTTTCAGTTGAAATTATGGTATGCATGTAGTAGACTAAAATGTTTTTTTACTAACATTTCTGGAAATGTGCTGCATCCCTTAATTGGTGAAGCCATATATCTGTGTTTGCCTATTCCAATCTGCATCAGTTATGACTCATCCATAAAAAACACTTTCATTGAAAACTCCAAACAGTACACAATGTAAATTAACATCCATCAAAATGCAGCATACCTTTGGTGTGCTGTGTCAGCATCATTTTCTTATTTTTACTGTATATTCATCCTGTATTTCCTTGCTGTCAATTTAGATAGTAGAAAGTACAGCACATCATAAGTCATTTATTAGCAGGCTTGGACTGGCCCACAGGGGTACAGGGGAAACCACCGGTAGGCCCCACTGCCTGGGGGCCCACCTCCTGCTCTAAGAATCAGGTTCTAGACTGTGCACTTGAATTATACCTTATACATATGTTACCTTATACTGGACAATGGTGTATTTTCTACATGCATTACTGTTATTAATCTGTTATTGAGCTGGTACATTATCATGCAAGCAGCAGCTGAATTTACTGTATATATTTATGAAGGGGCCCAGAGGTTGCACTCTCTAATGGTTAGGCAAACCAATGAGGTGGCAGGCCACAACCCCTCAGCAGACTGGCCACACCCCTAAATATGGGCCCATACCGCTGCATTCCCCCAGTGGGCCCTACACGCCCCAGTCCGACACTGTTTATTAGCTACAGTATTACTTGCTTTATGTACATTTCACAATGCGGAAAACGATCACGTCAACATTTGAAACTTATTGGACCTCAAATTGTTGTGGTTGCAATATTGCATTTTGGGCCTAATTCAAGGTTGATTGCAAAACAACATTTTCCTCTAATGGGCAAAACCATGTGCACTGTAGGTGGAGCGGATATAACATTTGCCCAGAGAGTTAGATTTGGGTGGGGTGTGTTCAAACTGACATCTAAATTGCTGTGTAAAAATAAAACAACCAGTATTTACACTGCACAGAAACAATATAACACACCCAAATCTAACTTTGTCTACACATGTTACATATGCCCCACCTGCACTGCACATGGTTTTGTCCATCAGAGTAAAATGTTGTTTTGCAATCAACCTTGAATTAGGCCCTTTGTGCCTTATTCAGGTATATTAGCAAACAAAAAAATCAAGCAACTGGGCAAAACTATGAAGCACTGCAGGTGGAGCAGATGTAACATGTGCAGAGATAGTTAGATTTGGGTGGGGTGTGTTCAAACGGAAATCTAATTTGCAGTGTAAAAATAAAGCAGCCATTATTTACCAATAAAATAAACACTATAACTAACTTAATTCTAAATCTCTCTGCATGTGTTACATCTGTCCCATCTGCAGTGCAACATGGTTTTGTCCAGTCGCTTGCTTTTTTGGTTTGCTAACAAACCTGAATAACCCCCTTTATTGATGACTTGTTGATGCCACAAACATAACATATACAAATGTTTAGCAAAGCTAGTATGTCAGTAGCATTTACATTTGTGCTATCGATACTGCAAAAAGGTTTACCTTTGTTTGTTTTACATTTGTCCAATTTATGTTTATATACTTCCATAATTTGGAGGAGAAAAAACAGTTCCCCAGATGTGGTTTTTATTGACTCTAATGATTGCCAGCAGTTCAGTACTTGAATATTCATACAACTAGAATAGACTTTTTCAGGCAGTTCCTTTCCATCCTTCTACTCCCAATTTAATCACTCAAGTGATAAGAAAGACTAAATATAGCAAAAGAGATGTGATTTGACACATTTCCATCTAGAAACTGTTTAAGTGCAGGTGATCTAACATATAATAGCATTTAAAAAAAAATCTGTTCTTAGTTGACATTACAAATGCTAAAAATACAACATTACTAATAGTGTGTTATTTCCTCTTCTCACCCTTTGCTATGTCTGCATTTTTTCCCATGATTATATGAAGTCTGTGCTGAGCAAAATCCACGAATCTATCAGCTTAATATTTACACATTGTTTTATACTGTATGTTTAAATATCATTGAGCCATAACTTATAATAAATTCAGCAACAAGTTTCAATTTGAATATGTTTAATATTTCACTATTATGTGCCTCTTCTGCATCATGTTGCTATTGGTGGCGAAGTGTTTTACTACTTAGGACAGTGGTTCTCAAAATGTGTGCCGTGCCACCCTGGAGTGCCTTGGGACACTTGCAGGGGTGCCTTGGATTGGTTGGTCCAGGACCAATTCAAATTATTTATGGTCACTATAATAAGCAAAACCAGTGCTTGTGGCTGCCAGTCATAAAATATGTGGACATACAGGAGAGAATCTTGTCCCTTACCATATAACTGAACCTAGGTATGACATATAAACACATCTATACTGTACATATAAATAGATCTACTCAACTTTATATTATTTTCAAAATTTCTAAAAAAAATGTAAGGCCTAGGGCTGCCGTAAAAAAAATTCCAATACTTTAGGGCACCGTGATTCAAAAATGTTTTGAAAACACTAACTTAGGGTATTTATAAAAGAGCATATTATGATGGCCAATATTTTATGTAAATTAGGTGGGTACATATATATATATATATATATATATATATATATATTTATAAATATATATATATATATATATATATATATATATATATAAACACTGTATATACTTGGTATTAAAACTATCCTGCAAAGAAAATAAAGAAATTGGAAACAAACCCGGATAAATGTTTGTTATAATTCCACAAGGCTTAGCTCTGAAGGAAACAGCCACAGATGTGAATGTAACCTCACTTTACTATTGGCGTGCCTCCACCCAAGCTTACACACCCAGGCTAGCTTGGGAAAGCCTTCCTCTAGTGGGATAGGAGGGTGTACAATATAGAATATATGGTATATGTTGTTGTTTCAGAATATGTATTTATAATAATCGTGTTTCCTCACCTGTTGTTTCGATATCACATCCTTATCCGGTTCTTCTTCTATTTTCCAGGGTCTCCAAATAATATAGATCGAATACTCAGTATACATCTTAACAGGTAAGTTGTTTATTTTAGTAGGATAATAACGAGTTAATCCCTTTCCAATGTATTTATTACATACAATATAATATTATATTATTTTTCTTACTGTACTACCTTAAATGTAACATAAGTAACCGCATGCCTTACACAAAATTACCTACCACAGTCTATATGACTATGGACCCGGGGTTTAGTATCAAAATTACCAGATTACCTTTACCATTGGTACCAGTATATAATGTGATTAATTTAAGAAATAATATGATAAGTGATCACCATAGTTAATCGGCTGAACCGGTCAGTATTAATTCCGTAGACGATGCTAGTGGGTCCTTATATCAATATAGTTTTAGTAACTGTTAAGGGGATATGCGATGGGCAATCTTCTTCCTCTTTCCGCTTTCCTCTGACTAATGAGGAGTAATCTTTCTGTTGGTAGTATCCTTTACTCTAACCGTTGATGGAGTAGGGCTGTGTCCTCTGGTAATAACACTCGGGTATTATAGTTCTATTGGGGGTATGATCCCCAATATATATCTGTCCAGGCCACAAGATGCTATCCTTGTGGTCACCTATGTGCTAATAGTCTATACTTGACCTACCCCCGTATATGACAGGATACTGATTCCTTATGTATACTTTTTTATTCTCTTCAGATTTATATCTTATATTCACGGGACATGTATATTACCCTGTTGCTCATAAAAGGGATAGTTTATAACTCAGCTCCCATATATATATATATATATATATATATATATATATGATGTCCAGTTCAATATTTTTGTTATTTGCTATCCGAGACCCGACATAGGAGTTGTAGATATAATGAAAGTTTAAGTCCAACCGTAAAGTTATAGATATATTTTTACTATGCCCCTTCAGTATTATAGAGTGCTTCAAAAAGCTACTTTATTAATTTGATCGACATCTGAAGACGGATTATTTCTCCATTGAAATACCTTTAATTGGGGGAGTCAGTAAGATATTAATACTGGTTCAATCCTATAAATATGACTATCCTCACCAATTGGGTGTGCTTTTATAGTAACCAACTTAGAAGGTTTACAAAGAAATTATTGTACAAATGTGCGGCCTCAGGTGCATATGCAGCCCACTTAAAAACAAAGGAACCCTCACACAAAATTCCAAAAAGTGACAATGGCATAAAAAGAATGTTAAAAGTAGGCGCAAACACCATAAACAAATCCTTACATAACAGTCCTTATGGAAAGACAGGAGTGAAATCTCAATTCTATGTATTCAGTGTTCTGGAGTCCCTTGTCCACACAGACTCAATGATGTGAAGTAATTCTTTCTCTCAATAAAGAAGAAAAAGTCATAGTGCAGATCAGCTTGACAGGGACAACGGCTTTATTTTACATAGAACACTCACAAGATTCATAATAAAACAAGCATATAACCACTGCAAGTGGATAACAAGGGGGTGCTGATTTCTGATATCTTCTAATTACCCTCCCAGGATGGTACAATGGGAAGCACTGGAGGTCCCGGACACCACAGCAGTACACAGGAAGTCGAAGTATCAGGATCAGTCCACCCACAGTCCAGGCAAAGGCTAGCACCACCTGCTTAACGCGTTTCGGACCCGTTTGGTCCTTCCTCAGAAGCATGGTGGTAGGTGGCACTGGCAAGTATATTTATACCCACAACATAATCACATAATTTGGCCCACATGCGGGCCTGCCTCCCGCCGAACACGCCGTTTTCCGCCGTGACCGGAAGTCACGTGACCGGAACCGGAAGTCCGGTGCGTTCCAGCGCCGCTTTTCCGGAAGTCACGTGACCGGAACCGGAAGTCCGGTGCATTCCAGCGCCGTTTTTCGGAAATCCTTCATGCGTTCCATAGATTTAATTGTGCAGAAAACGGAATCCACAAATACAATTCCACTTTCAGAAATGTTCATTGTGGAAATTATAAACTTTGTAGTCCAGCCACATTAAGGGAGGCAAGGTCAAAAGATATCCAACATAAAATGAAGAATAAATAAAAATCAAACATATATTAAGAATTATATTTATACATACTTTGGTTTAAAAAAGCAAAAATCATTAAAAAAATTCTTATATATAAATTTTTTTTATATATATAAAAAATTGAATTTATATATAAAACACAAGGGAGATGGCAGCAATCACCTAAGTTTTGAGATAGTGGAGGATATATAAAACAAGGGGAAGATAGCAGCATTCACCAAAGTTTTACGATAGTAAAGGATATATATCTATAACTAATTCATGTAATAGGAACATAGTAATAAGGGATCTACAGGAACCACTTTAACTCAAAGTCCCCGTTAAGCCCTCCCGGGGACAAGGTTTTCAATGTATAGATCCACCTCATTTCCGCCTTTGCAAGTTTAATCTCTACATCTTTATCTCTCCATGAAGGGGTAATTCCTTGAATCCCCCAAAAAGCTTTCATGGCAGCTGGATTTGAGTTGTGGACCTTTTTAAAATGTGCAGAAACGCTGTGGCTGTCTAAACCCTTTTTAATATTATAAATATGTTCTGCCAGCCTTACTTTTAAATTTCTGCTGGTCTTTCCTACGTAGACAAGGCCACATTTACATTCTAGTCCATAGATAACGTTTTTCGTATTACAAGTCAGGAATTCTTTAATAGTATATGACTTATCCTTCACATAAAACTCCTTCAGTTTACTAGGACCTTTAACGTTTCTGCACATCGTGCAGAGACCGCATCTATGAAATCCTATCGTTCTGATACTTGTTCTTTTTCCTTCGTCGATCGAACTTTTAACTAATTTATCTTTAAGAGATGGGGCACGTCTATATATAAAAACGGGATTGGAAGGTAATTTCGCACCAATTACGGGGTCTTGTTGTAAAATTTTCCAATTCTTTTTAAAAACAGCCTCAATTTCTTTATGATTAGAGTTGAATTTACTTATAAATGACCAATTAAATTGGTCATTACTCTTATCTTTACTTTTTTCAACCAGGAGGCTTTGCCTTTCTATATCTAGTGCCCTTTCTTTTGCCTTTTCTATTTGGGCTCTTTCATACCCAAATTATGTGATTATGTCGTTGGTATAAATATACTTGCCAGTGCCACCTACCACCATGCTTCTAAGGAAGGACCAAACGGGTCCGAAACGCGTTAAGCCTGGACTGTGGGTGGACTGATCCTGATACTTCGACTTCCTGTGTACTGCTGTGGTGTCCGGGACCTCCAGTGCTTCCCATTGTACCATCCTGGGAGGGTAATTAGAAGATATCAGAAATCAGCACCCCCTTGTTATCCACTTGCAGTGGTTATATGCTTGTTTTATTATGAATCTTGTGAGTGTTCTATGTAAAATAAATCCGTTGTCCCTGTCAAGCTGATCTGCACTATGACTTTTTCTTCTTTATTGAGAGAAAGAATTACTTCACATCATTGAGTCTGTGTGGACAAGGGACTCCAGAACACTGAATACATAGAATTGAGATTTCACTCCTGTCTTTCCATAAGGACTGTTATGTAAGGATTTGTTTATGGTGTTTGCGCCTACTTTTAACATTCTTTTTATGCCAACCAACTTAGAAGGGACACTTAATTAGAGGTATTGGATAGAGTCTGTAGCAGAGTGACACAATTCTCACTCTAGTGTATTTAGCAGGGTGCTAAATCCTTCCTCTATGCGTCTGGAGGGTTAATTATCATATCACCCACCTCTTTGGGAGAATATCCCCGCAATGGCTCCTCCCGTTATGGGCTTGTTCGGTCCCTCCACATTACAGTAGGCGGATCCGGCCGGGAGGGCGTCGTCTGAGCGGGTCTCGGCCCACGGAAGGAGACTCCGTACTCCCCCGTCTGGCGGCTGTCGCTTCACTGTGTCCCGTAAGCGGGTTCTTACACAATGACAGAGACTCGGTTCTTTCCCACCGTCTGGCGGCTTTCGATGCACGGTGTGCCAGGCGGCTAAATACCCGAAGGTCAGTCTCCTCTCCGCAATCACAGCCCTCTTCATCCTGGCGCTCTCCGACCTTCTTCCTCTCATCCGTTCCTCACTCCTCTTTTCTTTTACTGCGCACGTAGTCTCTCCAACCGTCTCTCTCCTCGTGCAGGCCCCCCTTGGTCTTACAGCTCGCGGGGCTCTGGAAGCTTCCAGCCTCCCCTTCTCCTTACTTATTCATAAACAGCCCCTTATATCATATTCTACTCACATGTAACACATATATGCATACATATATAACTGAGCAGACCATTATATTAATTTACAATATTATATACCTATAATTATCATTTAACATGAGTGGTTATTTTATTATGCATATCCATTACTACTTAACCACTATAAGGGGTTACATGAACATATATCAAAACCTAGGAAATGGCAAAAATAGTAATGATCTCAATCAATTTATATTCTGCTTTTGATGATGTTTAAATCATATTTTGGGGAAAAATGCAAACAGAGCTGGGCACTGTTCTTATACAAATCATAATAAGCAAGGGTGTAGCTACCATAGGTGCAGGGAGTGCAGCTGCTATGGGGCCTAGAGCTGAGAAGGGCCCACATTCCCTGTCAATGTTACATGAGTTCTATACATTTTTCACCATTGGGTGGTACATAGGGGCTCTTACAATCTGTTGCCTTGGGGTCCGCATTTAATCTGTGTATGCCCCCGGACTTGCTAATTGTAATGTGGTTCTGAAGGGCATTATAATGTTATAAAATATCAAGTGGGGCATTGTAATGTTGCATAATATGAACTGGGGTTCACTGGAGGTACTGTGTGGCATAATGTGTACAGGCAGCCCTACAATGTGACATAATGTGTTAACTAGGGTACTACTATGGTTCATAAATTATTTAATGCTCTACTATGGTTTAGAATATGGACCAGGGCACTATTGTGGGGCATAACATTAACAACAGCTGGGGAGAGGTGAGTCTCTAGAATCATTGGGACAGGGGCCCCTTTAAAATGTTGCAATGGGGCCTATAAAGTTCTGGCTACGCCCCTGATAATAAGGTACATCAGATTTAAATGCGTGATTCTCCTAAACCTGGGACAAACGATCTGCAAATTGTAAGCCAATTGAAAGGCCTTTGCAGCAACAGGAAAAAGCTGGAAAGAAGTGGCTATACCACACTTAACATTCTAATTTTAATATTGATAATGCATTGTGAAACCTAAAATGATTGCCGAGTTATGATGCATATTGTTATCAAGAGTATATAGTAATATGTGGAACTGCTGTAATAACCGGTAAGCTATGGTGTCATACAGTATTAGTTTTTTCAATTTTGAAATGCAAAACTGGGATACATAGAAACATAGAATTTGACAGCAGATAAGAACCACTTGGCCCATCTAGTCTGCCCATTTTTTTTTACCATATTTTTATCTCAAACCTTATTTAATTCGTATTTCTTTGTAAGGATATCCTTATGTCTATGCCATGTATGTTTAAATTGCTCTACTGGCTTAGCCTCTACCACCTCTGATGGGAGGCTATTCCACTTGTCCACTACCCTTTCTGTGAAGTAATTTTTACTCAAATTTCCCCTGAACCTACCTCCCTAAAGTCTCAGTGCATGTCCTCGTGTCCTATTACTTCCCTTAGTTTGAAGAATGTTTCCCTCCTGGATTTTGTTAAAACCCTTGATATATTTGAAAGTTTCTATCATGTCCCCCCTTCCCCTTCTCTGCTCCAAACTATACATATTAAGATTTTTTAGTCTTTCTGGGTATGTTTTGTGATGTAGTCCATGCACCCTTTTAGTTACCCTTCTTTGTAGAGTTTCTAATGTATTAATATACATTTGAAGATATGGCCTCCAGAATTGTACACAGTATTCTAGATGAGGCCGTACCAATGACCTATACAGTGCCATTATTACCTCTTTCTTTCTGCTGATGATTCCTCTCCCAATGCAGCCAAGCATCTGACTAGCCTTCCTCATTGCTTTGTTACATTGCTTACCTGCCTTGAAGTCACCTGAAATAGTGACTCCTAGATCCCTTTCCTCCTCGGTAGTTTCCAGTATAGTGCCATTAATACTATATTTAGCCTTAGGATTTTTGAGACCCAAGTGAATTATTTTGCATTTTTTGGCATTAAACTGTAATTGCCGCACTCTTGACCATCCCTCTAGTCTACCTAGATCCTCAATCATTTGTTTTACCCCTCCTGGTGTGTCTACTCTGTTGCATACCTTTATGTCATCTGCAAAAAGGCATACTTTCCCTTTAATGACATTTGCAATGTCACCAATAAAGATATTAAAAAGCACTGGTCCAAGAACAGATCCCTGGGGTACTCCACTGGTAACATTTCCCTCCTCTGAATGCACTCCATTTACTACAACTCTCTGTTTTCTATCCTGCAACCAAGATCTTGTCACGATCCGGGTATCTGGACGCCATTTCTTACCCATCAGATGCCTCCTAAGGCTGGCTCAGCGCTCCAGGACCGGATCCCATCTGTTATCCTGATGTGCATATTCCCGCATCCTCTCCTGTCTCTCTGGACGCTGTCACAGTAACGCCTTATACATCTGGCATGGCGTCTCCCGCGGCCTCCGCCGCCGTTCCTGAGCTTCTGCATTCAGAGTGGCGATTACGTCAGCCGCGGCCTCCGCTGTGTCCGCGTGGTTGGATGTGCACCTGTCAGCCTGGCGTCTCCTGTCTCCGGTGGCCGGCGCCGCCATTACTGTTTTTCAGACCACATGGATTACAAACCAAACTTCCCTCCAAGTGTCTGCATGGGCGCAGCCATCTTGGATTCTGTCATCTGATCATATTCACCAATCTGCTGTCTGTATTATTAATTTGCATAATTGCCTAGCTGATGCCTTCCTTGCTGCAGGTATAAATAGGTTGTGCCTGAGCAAGGAAGGCGTCAGTGCTTTGGTTGTCAAACCTAGTTCCAGTTTGTCTCTCTTCTGTGAATGTCTTCCAGGTTCCAGCTCCTGTCTCCAGACTTCTGCTATAGAGACCCGCACCAGCATTCCATCTGCGGTGTAGCCTGACTCTCCGATCCATACTGGACTCACCTGTTTCCAGCTACAACATCACCTGCTTCCAGCTCAGCTTCCAGCAGTGTACAGCTTCTCTTAAAGGGCCGGTGTCCTTTCTGCAGTTTACCACTCTCCACCGGTATTATTATTTCTCCGCTCTCAAATTCTACATTTCATCTACATTGCATCGCTCTCAAGCTTTATTTATTATTTAACTGGTTCCAGCCAGTATCCACTCCGTGCCAACACCTGTCTGGTTCTAACCAGTACCCACAGCAGCATTTTATCTACAGCAGTCCAGCTTTCCCTGGAACACCAGCTGGTACGATCCTGGGCTTTCCTCATTGCTACAGTTGAGCCTGGTAAGGACTTTCCAACTTGCAGATAATAAGAACTGTCTCATACCACCAGAGCTCTGTGGTCCCTGCCACCCTGTAGTACCCAGGAACTGTATTATTATTTATCTGCTGATTTTTATGTTACTTTTTACTGCTACTGTGATGCATGGAGTTTGTCATAAATAAATATCATTGACTTTTACTCAAGTTGTCGTGGTCACGCCTTCGGGCGGTTTCTCTTCATGTTACTTGCATGTCCAGGGGTCTGATACAACCTCCCAGGTTCCGGTACATCTCAGCCCCTACAACTGAGGCTGCCTTCCGTCAGCTCAGGCCCTCAGTTGTGACAGTAAGCACTGACCAAATGATACCAGCCGGAGACCAGGATCAAGCGGCCAGGCCGATGCAAGAACTGGCAGCCCGACTGAACATCAGGAGGCTGCACAGGGCCACATCATCCGCTGTCTCCAGGATCTCTCTACTCGGCTGGATGGGATTCAGACAACTCTCCGTGGATCAGGCGCATCTGGGGCGTCAACCACAGTGACTCCAACTATAACCCCACCCACCTTACCCATTTCTGCTCCACGTCTTCATCTTCCAACGCCAGCAAAATTTGACGGATCTCCAAGATTCTGCAGGGGATTTCTCAACCAGTGTGAGATTCAGTTTGAGCTACAACCTGGCAATTTTCCCAGTGACCGTACAAAAATTGCCTACATCATCTCTCTTCTCAGTGGCTCAGCCCTTGACTGGGCATCACCGTTATGGGAGAGGTCCGACACCCTGCTATCTTCTTACACTGCATTCGTGTCAACATTCAGGCGCATCTTCGACGAGCCAGGCCGGGTAACTTCAGCTTCGTCTGAGATTCTCCGTTTACGCCAGGGATCACATACTGTAGGACAATATCTTATACAGTTCCAGATCCTGGCATCCGAACTGTCATGGAACGATGAGGCCCTGTATGCTGCATTCTGGCATGGTTTATCTGAGTGTATTAAAGACGAGTTAGCTACCAGAGACTTACCCTCCAAGTTAGATGAGCTAATCTCACTTTGTACAAAAGTTGACTTACGTTTCAGAGAGAGAGCAACTGAGCGTGGAAGATCATCTGCTCCAAAATCTTCTGCTCCTCCTCCTCGCCAACTGTCACCAACTAAAGATGAGCCCATGCAAATTGGCCGTTCCCGTTTAACTCCTGCTGAGCGCCGAAGACGTCTCTCCGAGTCTCTCTGTCTTTATTGTGCAGCTCCGTCTCACACCATTAATGCTTGTCCCAAACGTCCGGGACTCCAGACCCTAGCTCGCCAAGGAGAGGGCCGGCTAGGAGTAATGATCTCCTCTCCATCCCCTCAAGATTGTAATCTCCCAGTCTCGCTTCAAGTTGCTCAACGTTATCAGAACGTCATTGCCTTCCTTGATTCCGGAGCAGCTGGGAACTTTATTACCGAAGCCTATGTTAAACGGTGGTCCCTACCCACCGAGAGACTTCCTTCCTCCTTTTCCTTAACTGCCGTGGATGGCAGTAAAATTTTTGATACAGTTATTGCTCTAAGGACTCTACCAGTTCGTCTGAGAGTGGGAGTTCTTCATTCCGAACTTATTTCACTTTTAGTGATTCCAAGAGCCACACATCCTGTGGTCCTGGGCCTTCCATGGCTTCGTCTTCACAATCCTACAATTGATTGGACGACTACGCAAATCCTGGCATGGGGTTCCTCCTGTGCTGAGACATGTTTGTTTAAAGTGTTGCCTGTCTGTTCTTCCTCCCCCAGGTCGTCTGATGTTCCACCTCCTCCATATCAAGATTTCACGGATGTGTTCAGTAAGGCTTCTGCTGATATCCTTCCACCTCATAGAGAATGGGACTGCCCGATTGATCTCGTTCCAGGGAAGGTTCCACCTCGAGGCCGAACTTATCCGTTGTCTCTGCCCGAGACGCATTCTATGGAGGAATACATTAAAGAGAACCTAGCAAAGGGGTTCATTCGACCTTCTTTTTCTCCAGCCGGCGCAGGCTTCTTTTTTGTAAAAAAGAAAGATGGTGGTCTGCGGCCGTGCATCGACTACAGAGGTTTGAACGACATTACCATCAAGAACCGCTATCCTTTACCCCTGATTACTGAGCTCTTTGACAGAGTTAGCGGAGCTACCATCTTTACAAAGCTGGACTTGAGAGGTGCATACAATCTCATCCGGATCCGTGAGGGTGACGAGTGGAAGACCGCATTTAACACCCGTGACGGACATTATGAGTACCTCGTCATGCCCTTCGGATTGAGCAATGCTCCAGCTGTCTTCCAGCATTTCGTCAATGAGATCTTCAGAGACATTCTATACCGTCATGTCGTGGTCTATCTAGATGATATCCTCATTTTTGCCAACAATTTAGAGGAACATCGTTTTTGGGTAAAGGAGGTTCTGTCCCGTCTCCGTGTCAATCATCTCTATTGCAAATTAGAGAAATGCGTCTTTGAAGTCAAGTCCATTCCGTTTCTAGGGTACATTGTGTCCGGTTCCGGACTAGAGATGGATCCTGAGAAACTACAAGCAATCCAGAATTGGCCGGTACCCTTAACCCTCAAAGGGGTCCAGAGGTTCTTAGGGTTCGCCAATTATTACCGAAAGTTTATACGAGACTTTTCCACCATTGTGGCGCCTATTACTGCTTTCACCAAGAAGGGTGCTAACCCGTCCAAGTGGTCTGAAGAAGCCATGCAAGCTTTTCATCTTTTAAAACAGAGGTTCATCTCTGCGCCTGTCCTGAAACAGCCTGACATCGACTCTCCTTTCATCTTAGAGGTGGATGCCTCCTCCGTTGGAGTAGGAGCGGTGTTATCTCAGAGGGCTAAAGATGGCCATTTACATCCTTGCAGTTTCTTCTCACGGAAGTTCTCCCCAGCGGAACGCAACTATGCCATTAGCGACCAGGAGTTGCTAGCCATCAAGCTCGCTCTAGAGGAGTGGAGATATCTGTTGGAGGGAGCTTCTCATTCAATCACCATCCTTACAGACCACAAGAACCTTCTATATCTGAAAGGCGCACAATGTCTCAATCCTCGTCAGGCCAGATGGGCACTTTTCTTTTCCAGGTTCGACTTTAAACTCCAGTTCTGTCCGGGCTCTCAGAATCGCAAGGCCGATGCCCTTTCCCGCTCATGGGAGCAAGAAAATGAGTCAGAGTCTTCAGACAAGCATCCTATTATAAATCCGTTGGCATTCTCCACGGTAGGGATGGACTCTACGCCCCCATCAGGGAAAAGTTTTGTGAAGCCGACACTAAGGAAGAAGCTCATGCATTGGGCCCATGCTTCCCGCTTTGCCGGACATACAGGTATCCAAAAAACCCTGGAGTTTATCTCTAGGTCCTATTGGTGGCCAACTCTGAAAAAGGACGTTTTGGAGTTTATTGCATCTTGCCCAAAGTGTGCTCAACATAAAGTATCCCGCCAGTCGCCTGCGGGGCAACTGGTTCCACTATCTGTTCCCCGTCGACCATGGACCCATTTGTCGATGGATTTTATTACAGATTTGCCCATGTGCAACAAGTTCAATACCATCTGGGTGGTAGTTGACCGGTTCACCAAGATGGCACACTTCATTCCTCTCACCGGTCTTCCGTCAGCTTCCAAGTTGGCTCAAGTATTCATACAAGAGATCTTCCGACTCCACGGTCTTCCAGAAGAAATTATCTCAGATCGAGGAGTTCAATTCACAGCCAAATTCTGGCGAAGTTTATGTCAAGTCCTCCAAGTCAAGCTAAAGTTTTCCACGGCTTACCATCCTCAGACCAATGGTCAGACTGAGAGGGTGAATCAGGACTTGGAGTCCTTCCTCCGCATCTATGTGTCCTCCTCTCAAGATGACTGGGTTCAATTACTTCCCTGGGCCGAGTTCTGTCATAACAACCAGTATCATTCTTCATCTTCTTCAACACCATTCTTCACCAACTTTGGATTCCACCCTAAAGTCCCTGAGTTCCAACCGCTTCCAGCAACTTCTGTTCCCGCAGTGGATATCACCTTGCATCAGTTTGCCAATATCTGGAAGAGCGTACGATCAGCTCTGCTCAAGGCATCGTTCAGGTACAAGAAGTTTGCGGATAAGAAGCGTCGAGCAGTCAAGGTGGGTGATCGGGTATGGTTATCCACGAAGAATTTGAGGTTGAGAGTTCCCAGTATGAAGTTTGCACCTCGCTTCATCGGTCCTTTTAAAATTGATCAAGTCATCAATCCTGTTGCTTACAGACTCCAGTTACCTCCTTTCTTAAAAATACCCAGGACATTCCATGTTTCCCTGTTGAAACCGTTAATCTTGAATCGGTTTCATTCCTCACTTCCTCCAACTCCGAAAGTCCAAACTCAACGAGGCGTTGAGTATGAAGTGGCCAAGATCCTGGACTCACGTCACCGTTACGGTCGACTTCAGTATCTTATTGACTGGAAGGGTTATGGCCCTGAGGAACGTTCATGGACCAATGCTTCTGATGTCCATGCTCCTGCCTTGGTCCGGAGATTCCATTCCAAGTTTCCTCAAAAGCCAAAGAAGTGTCCTGGGGCCACTCCTAAAGGGGGGGTGCTGTCACGATCCGGGTATCTGGACGCCATTTCTTACCCATCAGATGCCTCCTAAGGCTGGCTCAGCGCTCCAGGACCGGATCCCATCTGTTATCCTGATGTGCATATTCCCGCATCCTCTCCTGTCTCTCTGGACGCTGTCACAGTAACGCCTTATACATCTGGCATGGCGTCTCCCGCGGCCTCCGCCGCCGTTCCTGAGCTTCTGCATTCAGAGTGGCGATTACGTCAGCCGCGGCCTCTGCTGTGTCCGCGTGGTTGGATGTGCACCTGTCAGCCTGGCGTCTCCTGTCTCCGGTGGCCGGCGCCGCCATTACTGTTTTTCAGACCACATGGATTACAAACCAAACTTCCCTCCAAGTGTCTGCATGGGCGCAGCCATCTTGGATTCTGTCATCTGATCATATTCACCAATCTGCTGTCTGTATTATTAATTTGCATAATTGTCTAGCTGATGCCTTCCTTGCTGCAGGTATAAATAGGTTGTGCTTGAGCAAGGAAGGCGTCAGTGCTTTGGTTGTCAAACCTAGTTCCAGTTTGTCTCTCTTCTGTGAATGTCTTCCAGGTTCCAGCTCCTGTCTCCAGACTTCTGCTATAGAGACCCGCACCAGCATTCCATCTGCGGTGTAGCCTGACTCTCCGATCCATACTGGACTCACCTGTTTCCAGCTACAACATCACCTGCTTCCAGCTCAGCTTCCAGCAGTGTACAGCTTCTCTTAAAGGGCCGGTGTCCTTTCTGCAGTTTACCACTCTCCACCGGTATTATTATTTCTCCGCTCTCAAATTCTACATTTCATCTACATTGCATCGCTCTCAAGCTTTATTTATTATTTAACTGGTTCCAGCCAGTATCCACTCCGTGCCAACACCTGTCTGGTTCTAACCAGTACCCACAGCAGCATTTTATCTACAGCAGTCCAGCTTTCCCTGGAACACCAGCTGGTACGATCCTGGGCTTTCCTCATTGCTACAGTTGAGCCTGGTAAGGACTTTCCAACTTGCAGATAATAAGAACTGTCTCATACCACCAGAGCTCTGTGGTCCCTGCCACCCTGTAGTACCCAGGAACTGTATTATTATTTCTCTGCTGATTTTTATGTTACTTTTTACTGCTACTGTGATGCATGGAGTTTGTCATAAATAAATATCATTGACTTTTACTCAAGTTGTCGTGGTCACGCCTTCGGGCGGTTTCTCTTCATGTTACTTGCATGTCCAGGGGTCTGATACAACCTCCCAGGTTCCGGTACATCTCAGCCCCTACAACTGAGGCTGCCTTCCGTCAGCTCAGGCCCTCAGTTGTGACAGATCTTATCCATTCAACAACCTCAGTATCCACTCCTAAGTTTTCGAGTTTATTTAGCAGTCTGAGATCAGAACAGTGTCAAAATCCTTACTAAAGTCTAGATTAGCTATATCCATGGCTCTACCTTTATCCATCACTTTAGTCACACAGTCAAAAAAGTAATTAAGGCTTGTTTGACATGATCTCCCTCCAGTGAATCCATGCTGTTTGGGATCATGTAAATTGCTGGATTTGAGATAATAGACAACTCTTTCTTTTAAGAGTGTTTCCATCAATTTCTCTACTACTGAAGTAAGACTCACTGGTCTGTAGTTGTTTGCCTGTTCCTTGATTCCACTTTAGTGCAGTGGGACCACATTCACTCTTCTCCAGTCCTCTGGAATTACTCCTGTAGCTAATGACTGGTTGAATAATTCAGTTAATGGTGCTACCAGCACCCCTTTAAGCTCTTTTAGTATCCTTGGATGTATCCCATCTGGCCCCATAGATTTGTCCACTTTCAACTGTGAGAGTTCTATTAGGACCTTCTCCTCTGTAAATGTACTTGTTTCATTCTCCTGAATATCCCTGCAACTTAACTGTGGCCCCTTCCCCTCTCTTTTTTTTTTTAAATATGTTTTATTCGTGAGAAGACATGTACATAAATGAAAAACACAGATGACCTACGCAGAGGCCATAGAGGATGCGAACAAACAGCATACATTGAAGCCTGAATAAAATGTTCTAGTAGGCCAATTGGGCATAATTTTAAAAATACGTCAATGCCAATGAAAGATTTGTAGGTGATACTATTTACAGACTTTCTCACATTTTTTAATATAATAAGAAACCAAAATAAACAATCAAAGAAAAGGAGTCACAAGAGTAACTAAAACTCAAGGTAACAATGACAGTAGAAAAAGAAAACAGGAAAGAAAAAGAACCATAGAGAAGAGAACATAAAGAGTAGGGGGGGAATGGGATGGAAGAGAACAATCCGACAGGTCATCCAAAGTTCCTACAAATTAATCTAGGAGAATTGGATACAATAAACTGTTCTAATATACTCTAGTTCGGTTGCCTTCCCCTCTCTTTCAATAGTGAATACTGAGAAAAAATAATTCTTAAGATGATCTGCTATTACATTGTTTCCCTCAACAAGACTCCCAGCCTCTGTCTTTAGTTTTATTATTTCGCCTTGTGTTTTTCTCCTTTTACGTGTATACCTAAAGAAAGTTTTGCCTCCTTTATCAACTGACTGGGCCATTTTCTCCTCAGCTTGTACCTTTGCAAATCTGATTACCTTCCTAGTCTCCTTCTGTCTAACAAGATATATCTCTTTGTCTTCATTATTTTGTGCCTGCTAATATTTCCTAAAAGCCATCTTTTTCTGCTTTCACAATACTTGCCACTTCTTTTGCAAACCACACTGGCTTTCTTTTCCTTGTGTTTTCCTATCACTTTTGATACAAAGGTCTGTTGCCTATAATATTGCACTTTTGAATGTTTCCCACCTCTCCTGCACTGCTTCCAAGTTCCTCCACTCTGCGAAAGAATTGCTTACACATTTTCCCATCCCTACAAAATCAGTCTTCCTAAAATCAAACACCTTTGTTTTTGTATGGGATGAGTCAGTCTCTGTCTCTGGTCTGAGCAAGTTCTGCTACCATGGTGAGAAGAACTTGCTCAGACCATACAACCCATACCATACATAATTGGGTGCCACAAAAAATAAAATAGTTCTAGGAACTTATATGGGTCTATCAGAAGCTGAATTACTGGGAAATAAGCATTACAGTAGGAGATTTTGGATGGTAGAAGTGTGAACTGTCCAGTAACAAGTGAAACATATCAGCTAGCCATAATCACAGACACACACTCTGTTAATGTCATATTATTAAACATAAAGAAAATTGTATTTATGTCTTCAGTAATATCACACAGTGGGAAGAATGTACTAACCCCAAAAATGCATTAAAACCTCTGAAAACTTAAGTTTTTGGAGGTTTGCCACATTCCTCATATGCATTTAAGTGGTCTGCGGGATGTCTTCTATGGTCCACCGGCACTTTCGTCCCTTTGGATTGCCATGGGTTTGTTATGTGCTGGTATGCACCCAACACTGGATATCACAAGTTTCCAGAGCTTGTGCCTGATAGCATACATCTCAACTGTCCCGATTTTCACAGGACAGTCCCGTTTTTTTGGCCACAATGTCCCGCAGTGGAGGGGAAGGGGGGCAGTTGGGAGGCTCCTGGCACACATTAAGCTGCTGCTCTACAGCAGTGAATAGACACTATGCGCATGTGCACAACATCTATTCACTGGAGGCAGAGAGGCTGGGCGCATGGCCAGCAGCTCACAGAGCTCTGGGCATGCCCCCATTGTGATGAAAAACGGGGCTGTGGTCTGTGATCGCGGGCATTCCAGTGAAGTAATGCCCCCTTTTCGCGTGTGTGCCATTTTGGCACACAGAAGTGTCCGTACTTGGATGTGCATGATGTTGGGAGGTATGTGATAGGGAACGCCATCTATAGGCTCCTTTCTGCACAGAGCCTATGGGCTTCTTTCTACAAAGAGGGATTCTAAGGATTCATCACTGTTCCCCTGCATGCGCAATAGGATTCCTTTGTCATAAACCCTCAAGCACAAGGGACAGCTCTTACACGGAAGTGCTGTCTCTTGCATAATTAGTCATGCATACAGTGTTACTATATGCTGGTATGCATGTGATAAGGGGCGGGATGTATTGCGTTGAAAATATGATACATGATACATCTTGCCCAGTATAAAACTGTAGCTTTTATAGGAAAATAACATTTATTTGGAGCTATCTTCAAATGTCCTATAGAAAATACTGCTTACAGTATGTATATCTTCAAGAGTAACAAATTATTATACATACTACAGTGGTTAACATCAAAATACTAATACTTATAATAATGCAATGCTTCTCATAGCAACCAATAAGATTGTAATGTAGCTATCATTTTTCTTAGTGATGTTTAGAAGATAAAAGAAAACATGATATTTGTTGATCAATATCAGTCTATTCTTTTGAATCAAAATCACTCTTTTCCTTAATCAGTTTCATAAATATTATCGAGACCATTCCATTCAGACAACATACTGTACTTGTGTTTGTGTTGCCGCATGAAAGAACCATTCTGTTTGTCTGCAGTACACAAAAAGATGTGTTTTTTTCACTGTCACCTCTATGTTGTATATTTCATTGTCTGTACGGATTGCACATGCGCTATGTCATACAGCTGAAATGATCCCTAGAGCCCTGTATTTTACAGACAGTTTACGCCTGCAATGTTCAGTGTGGAACATGATGCAAGTACTTACTGCAAAATCACTCATTTGGATGAGCAATAACTGAAGAATGAAGTGGCTTTTATGGTCCGAGCAAACATCATGTCAAATAACATACATGTACAAAAACACGTACATATTCACAGTACATGGACTGTATGTGAGATTTTTTTTTCAAGACAAATTTAAATATTTTTTTAACCAAACATCATGACCATTTGCTCAAATATACATATACAGAGAACCCTGCACTCTCCTTAGTAGTTTCATTCACGAGTGCCGTGGATTCCCATATGTGTATAAAAGGGTTCATTTTTAATTGGCCCATTTGTGATCATATCTCTCTCCCATGCACCCCTAAGCTCATTTACTTTAAACCTGGGTCAGCTGCTGCTAAGGTGTGTTGGTGACTGTCTCACTTAGAAAGCCAGAAGTCAGTTGGCAGGTTAGCTTTAAACCAGTATATAAAAATAAATTAAAAAAAGTGCTTATAACTGGATATGGTAAAAAGCTACATTTACATTTATTTAAACATGTAATTAAAATTCTGTTAGATGTTGCAACATATCAAAAAGATTAGGGCACCCATTAGCACTGCACAATAAAGAAGATGATACCAACTTAGGGAGACTGGGTTATATGTGCACGTAGTGTCCATGGAGAGTAGCCACAGTGCTGGGGATGCACACAATGGAGATTTGGATTGTTAGCCACTGGCAAAGTTGACAAGAAAGTTGACAAGAGACCTTTTTGCAGCTTGATTGTGGACTTAATGATAGTCATATTATAAGCTTCGGTCTTTAAGCAGGCCGAAGATCGCAGTATGTTCCCCTTTTGTTAGTTCTGGACCTCTACCTGGGCATTTCTCCAGGTAGATTCAAATGTGAGATGATGCCCAGCTCCTGTATCAACGCGTTTCACTGTATACTACAGCTTTGTCAAGGTAATTGTGCCCAGTGTCTGAATGCCCTTATAAAGCAGTGCTAATTGCCCATGATTAACAGGTGACAATAATTGTAATTTCCCAAATACAATCTAAAATCATATCATATACAGTTCTAATTGTTGGTGACAGAGACATATATCATTATTAAAAAGAGATTCTTTTTAAACCAGGTAAGCACATTTGTGGAGTTGTGTTGGTGACTGTCTTACCTTTTAAAAGCTATAAGTGTGGCAGGTGAGCTTTAAACCAGGTAAGCACATTTTCTCCTATGAGATAGTAGTTGCCAGGTCTCCAAAAAAATCTATGTGGAAATGTATGTGATAGAGTAGGACTTGCAGTGAAATGGGGTCCTGTGAAGTGGGCTGCAAGCTTAAATGCATTGTACAATTCATGAACTAAAACCCCATCGTTTATCCAGTTGTATATTAAAGCATTAAGGTGAATGAAACTACTAAGGAGAGTGCAGGTTTCTCTGTATATGTATATATAGATATATATAGACGTCGTTCGGGCAGCACTCCCAGTAAGTAGACAAATGTCCCGGTGCCTTCCTAGGTACCTCAGCAGGTCCAAATAATAGTAGCGATGTGTGGCGGCACTCGGAAAAATAAACCAGTAAAGCAGAGTAGTTTACAACGTTTCGGAGCTTTAATGTCCCTCCGTCATCAGGTATGTCATCGTTACTATATATAGATATATACATATATATACAATAGATGCCATGGACCGACACTCCCTCACATTGCTTTCAATATGCTCCGGTGCCCTCAATAACAGGATGGATACCAGACGACAAAGACAGCAGGGTCACTCGGAGTCTTAAACAGGATAACGTGTATTTCAAAGTGCCACAGCAATTCCAACGTTTTGGGGCTTAACCGCCCCTTTGTCAAGGTGAATTAATGTTATTACTTCACCTTGACAAAGGGGCGGTTAACCCCCGAAATTTTGGAATTGCTGTGATACTTTGAAATACATGTTATCCTGTTTAAGACTACGAGTGCCGCTGCTGTCTTTGTCGTCTGGTATATATATATATATATATATATATATATAGAGAGAGAGAGAGAGAGAGAGAGAGAGAGAGAGAGAGAGATGGAGAACTAATGATTTCCCACCATTTTCTAAAGTAACCTAAAAGTTTGTATGGAGATAATATTAATTTACTACAAAATAAAAATAAATTAGCATTATCAAATGACTGCTAAGTAATTGGCAAATATAGGGCCTAATTTAGGCCTGATCGCTCGCTAGGTTTTTTTTGCACTGATGCGAGCAGATAGTCGCATCCTATAGGGGAGTGTATTTTTGCTGTGCAAGTGTGCGATCGCATGTGTAGCCGGGCGGTACAAAAAATATTTGTGCAGTTTCTGAGTAGCCCAGAACTTACACAGCACTTGCGATCACTTCAGCCTGTCCAATCCCGGAATTGACGTCAGACACCCACCCTGCAAATGCTTGGACATGCCGGCGTTTTTCCAACAACTCCCAGAAAACGGTCAGTTGCCACCCACAAACGCCTTATTCCTGTCAATCTCCTTGCGATCGGCTGTGCGAATAGATTCTTCGTAAAACCCATTGCACAGCAATGATCCGCTTTGTAACCATGGGCATTGCGGTGCATACACATGTGCAGTTCTGACCTGATCGCAGCGCAGCAAAAAAACCTAGAGTGTGATCAGGTCTGAATGACCCCCATAGTGCTTGCACTATAGAACGATCATACTGGATCTGTGTGTGACTGTGTGGCATTACAATGAAGCAAGTAAGAGGTTTGCAGCATACACTAATTTATATATGTACAGAAGACATGTTATGCTTGTCCAAGATTGCAGCAATCTTTTAATAATAGCCTGGGAAAATGCCCAAGATTCCTACAAAGATAGTGACAAGAAATAACATGCAAGTACCTCCAATTATAATTTGCTCATTTACACGTTAATGAATAAATTAGTATGCAGCCTCAGTTCTGCTTAACAGTCATGATAATACTTGCATTTATATAAGCTGCAATCAGTTCAGCAATGGCACAAGGGAGATAGATGATTTTAACTTAACAGCCACAAATATTGGTATATTATTTGTTTTATTTTATTTGTGAATTGTGAAAACTTACACATCTCAATACAATATAAAAGGACTTCCCTTAATTCTACAAATAAAAACCATATACAGGGAAGAAGCACTGACCCTCCACAAACCATATTGTAAGCTATATATACTATATAAAAATCATGTTGTTTTTTTATATTATCTAATAAGACAATAATTATCACTTGTTTATTCTATATATGTGGTATAGGCAAAATCATTTAGAATGTGTTTGGATACATTTAGACTTTATTACATCACTTTCAAAACATTTTTTTAATCAATTAAGGACAAAGTAATTAACTGTAATGCAACCACACTAGATTAAACAGGAAAAATAAATGTACACTATAACATTCAGAACAAAAAAAATCCAAGAATAGGGCAACATGTATTCAAAAATCTCATGCAATGGAAACGCAACAGAAATGTATGTCTCAAATTCCATTGCAAAAAACACCTACACCACTTAGGGCCTAATTCAGCTTCAGTTGCAAAATTTAAATTTTGCAAATTGGCCAATTATCAGGTGACTGTGCATTGCAGGCCCATGAATGCGATCGCAGGCCCATCAAAGTGCAACTGCACAGCGATTGCCAGGTAGTGGTAGTTTGTGGGAGGTTACATGGCATTTGTGGGGAGTGGTTGGGACAAAATGCAGGCGTGTCATGGCCATTTACGGGGAGTGCATCTGACGTGAGCTGCGGGTGCTGTGATTAAAAACATGGTGCCCAGTGTGACTGTAGGCATGTATATCCTGTGTACAGAGGTGGAACTACCGCCAGTGCAACCAGTGCGTTGCACTGGGGCCCGCCTCTGTCCAGGGGCCCAAAGCATGTAATGAGTCAAACTGACTCATTACATGCCGATGTGTGCTGCGGGCAACCGCTGCCCGCAGCACACAGCCGCCCGGAGAGGAGAGGAGCGCAGCGGCACGGGGGTAAGGAGGAGGAGGGTGGTGGAGGAGGGAGCCGCAGCAGCGCTTTGTTACTGGTGGAGGCGCTGCTGCTGCTGCCCCTCTGCTTCACTATAGGCTGTCTTCCGAGAACAGCCTATAGTGAAGCAGAGGGGCAGCAGCAGCAGCACCTCCACCAATAACACAGCGCTGCTGCGGCTCCCTCCTCCACCTCCCTCCTCCTCCTCCCTCCTCCTCCTCCTCCCTCCTCCTCCTTCTCTCCTGCCCGGGAATCGTCAGAAGCTGCACAGAGGAGCCTGAGCCAGCGGAGAGGGTAAGTATAATTCTTTCTTTCTTTCTGTCTCTTTCTGTCTTTCTTTCTTTCTGTCTTTCTTGGGACTGCATGCCGCAATGTGTAAAAATGGGGAATCTGCCTGCCGCAATGTGTAAAAAGGGGGAATCTGCCTGCCGCAATGTGTAAAAATGGGAAATCTGTCTGCCGCAATGTGTAAAAAAGGTGAATCTGCCTGCCGCAATGTGTAAAAATGGGGAATCTGCCTGCCGCAATGTGTAAAAATGGGGAATCTGCCTGCCGCTATGTGTAAAAATGGGGAATCTGCCTGCCGCAATGTGTAAAAATGGGGAATCTGCCTGCCGCAATGTGTAATAAGGGGAATCTGCCTGCCGCAATGTGTAAAAAGGGGGAATCTGCCTGCCGTAATGTGTAAAAATGGGGAATCTGCCTGCCGTAATGTGTAAAAATGGGGAATCTGCCTGCTGTAATGTGTAAAAAGGGGGACGCTGTCTGCCGTAATGTGTAACAAGGGCACGCTGTCTGCCGTAATGTGTAAAAAGGGGACGCTGTCTGCCGTTATGTGTAAAAAGTGTACGCTGTCTGCCGTAATGTGTAAAAAGGGGACGCTGTCTGCCGTAATGTGTAAAAAGGGGGACGCTGTCTGCCGTTATGTGTAAAAAGTGTACGCTGTCTGCCGCTATGTTTAACAAGGGCACGCTGTCTGCCGTTATGTGTAAAAAGTGTACGCTATCTGCCGCTATGTGTAACAAGGGCACGCTGTCTGCCGTTATGTGTAAAAAGGGGACGCTGTCTGCCGTTATGTGTAAAAAGTGCACGCTGTCTGCCGTAATGTGTAAAAAGGGGGACGCTGTCTGCCGTAATGTGTAAAAAGAGGAATCTGTCCGCTGTAAGGTGTAAAAGGGTCTCTACCTGGTGTAGTGGTGCTACTGTGCGGCGTAATATGAATAATGGAGACTACTGTGCACCGTTTTATGAATTGGTATTATTTTGTGGCCACACCCCTTCCCCACGAAGCCACGCCACTATGTATTTTTGCGCGCGCCTATGGCGCGCACTGTCCCTGTTTTGCATGCAGGGGTGGGGCTCCGATGCCGTTTCTTGCACACAGTGCTAAAATGTCTAGTTACGGCACTGTTGCTAGGTATCCATTTCTGTGGCCCTGAGCAGGTCCCCCTCACCAGATCCTCTCCAGGGGTGAGGGGGTGGACTTGGATGGGATGGGGGTTGGGGGCCCAAAGCATTCTGTCGCACCTGGGCCCACCGCTCGCTAGTTCCGCCACTGCCTGTGTATGCATGGGTCATCCGGAATTGTCGATAGTACCTGATTTCTTCGTATGTATCCCAATTAAGTGAATACATATGCAAATTTGCAAATGCATCGGTGGGCGTCTTTTATTTTTCTGGGCGGTTCTTGACATGCGTTTATAGCAGAAGCAGTTCTGACAAAATCACAATTTCTGTCTCAATAGTGATCCAAGCTGAATAAGGCCCTTAGTTCACTGAGGTCTTGCCTAGACTTTATTATTTAATACCGCTGGGCCTGATTCAGATGTGGACAGAGCTATTGCTGCTGCTTACATGGAGGCAGCAGTGATTGTTCTAATATGATAATGCAGCAGGAGGCATCACACTACTTCCATGCATTACTGATGAAACCTGCATCCTAGTACGCAGTATCGGATCATCTGCAACACCATTGGCCAGCTGCCATACTACTACCCACGGGGGTCACACAAGCTGGCCACCACATCTACTACAAAAATGCTATAAAATCTCAGTCCTCAGATGGAGATCCCTGCCTCATATCTCCTCAGCAATGGCAGCGTCACTTCTCCATTATGGGAAACAGAGGCCATCACAGCCTGCAAAAGGCATCAGACTGTCAGTAATTGACAGACTGATGCTATGGTGCAACAAACAACGCAGACCTATGCTGCACATGTGCAGTATGGGTCTGGAACATCGGTACTTTGCGGCATGTGCCGCTAGAGTATCGGGGCCTGAATAGGGATCATTGTGCAATAGGGACACACACATTTGTAAGTCATATGTTTCAAACTGCATGAAAAGCTTTCCCCTTATACAAGAAGCAACTAAAATAAAAAATAAAAAATACTAATAAAATAAAAAAAACAATTTTACAGCTATACTGCTTTCTTAAAAATGAAATAATACAATGTGAAAAATGACAATTAGAAAGAACATGACTGCATTATGAGATAATAGTTCACAATGCAATGAGTATTTATTTCCTAATACTACTATTGATGTGTAAAATAATGACCTAAAATATTTCCTAAAATACTAAATTTTCATACATGTTTTCAAAGAAAGAAGTTATGTAATGTTACCATGACATTACTGTAAATATTGTTTAAAGTGTAAATTCAATTAAATTGCTGTATGGTGACTTACTGTCTTTGTTTGAGCATATAATACACTTGTTTACTTAATGACTTAAGCTTAATATGCATCACTGACATATAGGTGTGCAGTATTCATTTACAGTACACACACATTACTGTACGTTATTACTCGCACTCTAAGGGTGTGTACACACGGTGATATCCCTGCTATGTTCGATTTTGACTATGCGATTTCCCTTGAACTCCCCCAGAGCCCAGATAGCACAGATTGTACAGATTTTGACTATCTGTGCTTGAGATTTTGTCTATGTACGATTTTGACTAAGTGCCAATTTTGACTATACCTTGTACTAGATTGTACACTAGATAGTCAAGATTGACTTGCCTGCACAGTCTATCTAGCCTTACGATACCGACCCCACGGGAGCGCGCATCGGGATCGAATCTGTATCGCAAGCTGCCTAGCACCATGAGATATGCACTAACTTTTCATAAGATTTTGACTATATAGTCAAAATCTCACAGATTTATCTCACCGTGTGTACACACCCTAAGATCAGTGGCTGGAACCAATGAATAAGAATGAATGGCAGTAACTTCTTGGTATAACTTAGCACATGCTCATTGGCAGAAGTAAGGGAGTGAAATAACACCTGCATGCCTGGTACTTTGTGCTGAGCATGAGATTGTTTAGTTTGTTCTGACATGATGGAATTTGTATAAAATGTTATATATAAATCCCACATATATAGCGAATATTCAGGTTCTGCACACTTATACAGGGAGAAAGCACTACTACATCCAATATATTAAAAATATGGTCATAATGCGCTGTGATTATAGTCTACATCACTACCTTCAATAAATTATTAGCTAGCAACATACATAATAAGAAAAGTTACTAACATTTGCAGCAAAGGAAGTTTAAATATGTGGCTGCAAATGGGGTGCGGTCAAAATGCTGAATGTCGACTGAACCCGCTGTAAATATTAGAGATGAGCGCCGGAAATTTTTCGGGTTTTGTGTTTTGGTTTTGGGTTCGGTTCCGCGGCCGTGTTTTGGGTTCGACCGTGTTTTGACAAAACCTCACCGAATTTTTTTTGTCGGATTCGGGTGTGTTTTGGATTCGGGTGTTTTTTTCAAAAAACCCTAAAAAACAGCTTAAATCATAGAATTTGGGGGTCATTTTGATCCCAAAGTATTATTAACCTCAAAAACCATAATTTACACTCATTTTCAGTCTATTCTGAATACCTCACACCTCACAATATTATTTTTAGTCCTAAAATTTGCACCGAGGTCGCTGTGTGAGTAAGATAAGCGACCCTAGTGGCCGACACAAACCCCGGGCCCATCTAGGAGTGGCACTGCAGTGTCACGCAGGATGTCCCTTCCAAAAAACCCTCCCCAAACAGCACATGACGCAAAGAAAAAAAGAGGCGCAATGAGGTAGCTGTGTGAGTAAGATACGCGACCCTAGTGGCCGACACAAACACCGGGCCCATCTAGGAGTGGCACTGCAGTGTCACGCAGGATGTCCCTTCCAAAAAACCCTCCCCAAACAGCACATGACGCAAAGAAAAAAAGAGGCGCAATGAGGTAGCTGACTGTGTGAGTAAGATAAGCGACCCTAGTGGCCGACACAAACACCGGGCCCATCTAGGAGTGGCACTGCAGTGTCACGCAGGATGGCCCTTCCAAAAAAACCTCCCCAAACAGCACATGACGCAAAGAAAAAAAGAGGCGCAATGAGGTAGCTGACTGTGTGAGTAAGATAAGCGACCCTAGTGGCCGACACAAACACCGGGCCCATCTAGGAGTGGCACTGCAGTGTCACGCAGGATGGCCCTTCCAAAAAACCCTCCCCAAACAGCACATGACGCAAAGAAAAAAAGAGGCGCAATGAGGTAGCTGACTGTGTGAGTAAGATAAGCGACCCTAGTGGCCGACACAAACACCGGGCCCATCTAGGAGTGGCACTGCAGTGTCACGCAGGATGGCCCTTCCAAAAAACCCTCCCCAAACAGCACATGATGCAAAGAAAAAAAGAGGCGCAATGAGGTAGCTGACTGTGTGAGTAAGATAAGCGACCCTAGTGGCCGACACAAACACCGGGCCCATCTAGGAGTGGACTGCCGAGTGCCGACACAGAGGTAGCTACAGCCGTGGACTACCGTACTGTGTCTGCTGCTAATATAGACTGGTTGATAATGAGATGTAGTATGTATAAAGAAGAAAGAAAAAAAAACCACGGGTAGGTGGTATACAATTATGGACGGACTGCCGAGTGCCGACACAGAGGTAGCTACAGCCGTGGACTACCGTACTGTACTGTGTCTGCTGCTAATATAGACTGGATGATAATGAGATGTAGTATGTATAAAGAAGAAAGAAAAAAAAAAACCACGGGTAGGTGGTATACAATTATGGACGGACTGCCGAGTGCCGACACAGAGGTAGCTACAGCCGTGGACTACCGTACTGTACTGTGTCTGCTGCTAATATAGACTGGATGATAATGAGATGTAGTATGTATAAAGAAGAAAGAAAAAAAACCCACGGGTAGGTGGTATACAATTATGGACGGACTGCCGAGTGCCGACACAGAGGTAGCTACAGCCGTGGACTACCGTACTGTACTGTGTCTGCTGCTAATATAGACTGGATGATAATGAGATGTAGTATGTATGTATAAAGAAGAAAGAAAAAAAAACCACGGGTAGGTGGTATACAATTATGGATGGACTGCCGAGTGCCGACACAGAGGTAGCTACAGCCGTGGACTACCGTACTGTGTCTGCTGCTAATATAGACTGGTTGATAATGAGATGTAGTATGTATAAAGAAGAAAGAAAAAAAAAACACGGGTAGGTGGTATACAATTATGGACGGACTGCCGAGTGCCGACACAGAGGTAGGTACAGCCGTGGACTACCGTACTGTAATGTGTCTGCTGCTAATATAGACTGGATGATAATGAGATGTAGTATGTATAAAGAAGAAAGAAAAAAAAACCACGGGTAGGTGGTATACAATTATGGATGGACTGCCGAGTGCCGACACAGAGGTAGCTACAGCCGTGAACTACCGTACTGTGTCTGCTGCGACTGGATGATAAATAATGATATAAAAAATATATATATATCACTACTGCAGCCGGACAGGTATATATTATATAATGACGAACCTGCTGGACACTGTCTGTCAGCAGAATGAGTTTTTTATTTTATAGAATAAAAAAACACCACACAAGTCACACGACGTGTGTTTAACTTTTACAGGCAGACATTCTTTCACAATACAATATAGTATACTATATACTGGTGGTCAGGTCACTGGTCAGTCACACTGGCAGTGGCACTCCTGCAGAAAAAAAGTGTGCACTATTTAATTTTAATATGTACTCCTGGCTCCTGCTATAACCTAACTGCTCCCCAGTCTCCCCCACAATTAAGCTGTGTGAGCACAGTCAGATATTATACATAGATGATGCAGCAGCACACTGGGCTGAGCACAGATATGGTATGTGACTGAGTCACTGTGTATCGTTTTTTCAGGCAGAGAACGGATTATATTAAATAATATAAAACTGCACTGGTGGTCACTGGTCAGTCACTAGTATAACTAACTAATACTATCAGCAAAATTCTGCACTCTCTGTCTGAGTACTCCTCCTAAGCTCCAGTAAATGAAGTGTCACTGTCTCACTCTGTCACTAGTATAACTAACTAATACTATCAGCAAAATTCTGCACTCTCTGTCTGAGTACTCCTCCTAAGCTCCAGTAAATGAAGTGTCACTGTCTCACTCTCACTCTCCTATCTATTTCTTCTCTAAACGGAGAGGACGCCAGCCACGTCCTCTCACTATCAATCTCAATGCACGTGTAAAATGGCGGCGACGCGCGGCTCCTTATATAGAATCCGAGTCTCGCGATAGAATCCGAGCCTCGCGAGAATCCGACAGCGTCATGATGACGTTCGGGCGTGCTCGGGTTAACCGAGCAAGGCGGGAAGATCCGAGTCGCTCGGATCCGTGTAAAAAAAGCTGAAGTTCGGGCGGGTTCGGATTCCGAGGAACCGAACCCGCTCATCTCTAGTAAATATGTCAAATTTATAGAATAAGGAAAGAAGCATAGAAATCAAGCATAGAGCATTATCACTAGAAATAAGCCTAGCTGGCTTGTGAAAGGGTATTGGTAACTCTCTGTTAGTTGGCCTGGAAACAGTTGTGTGTGATGTGTGTGATAAGGTGGATGTTGGCAGTAAGTTCAAACAATAGTATGACACTGACAACCCCATACAGCTGGCTCCAAGTTTGACCAGTGGTCCAAGTATTGCTGAGCCAGTTTGCAGCATTGGCTTAATAACAATATTTTTTTTTAAAAAGAGAAAAAATTGTAACGAATAGAATTCATTTTTTTACAAGAGTACTTATTGCTTCCTGATTTGTCATATTTTATACCGTAGCTAAATATGAAGCCATAGCTAGAGCAGGATGTTACTTGTAACTGATACAGCATATTACTACATTTTCAAGTAAAGTGCATCATTCATTATCAATCAGTGCCAAACTTAATGTCTATTCCCATAGAATCGTCTTGACTCAATTATTTTACATGGGAGACTTTAAATACACTTACATACTACTCTTTCTGCTTTGAGAAAGCACAAGTACTGATAAAGTACCAGCCAATCAGCTCATGTCTGCCATGTTACAGGCTATGTTTGAAAGGTATGCAGTTGACTTGCCGGCATTTGGGATCCCATCGGTCAGGATACTGATGGCGAGATCCCGACCGCTGACAATGCCGACCGCCGGAATCGCGGCTAACAGGGGCTATTTCCACTCTTGGGTATCCATGACAAACATAGAGTGGGAATAGAACCTGTGGCGAGCGCAGCAAGCCACCGAACCCACAGTGCGGCGAATGCAGTGAGCCCGCAAGGGGACTCTTTGCGCTTGCCCCGCTAACGCCATACTGATGATCGAGATGCCGTTGTCGGTATACTTACGGCTGGCATCTCGATCACTGGAAAATTCTACTGATCCAATTTTAAATATGAAAGGAGCTGGTTGGCTGGTACTGATAAATTGTTCATATCGGTCAGTGTGTATGCATCAACAATGAACGATGCGCGACCCGGCGATCGTTCATCATTGATCTATCCTCGTTTATACATGCAAGTCAATTTGGACGATATAGATATATGTACTCTCATATTATCCAAATCGGCCATCAATATCGTCCAGTGTGTAGGTAAAAATTGTTGGTGAAAAAAATCGACCAACGATAATATCGTTGATCGATAACATCGCTAAAATTGCCCAGTGTGTGGGGCCCTTTACAGTACAAATCAACAGATACATAGATGCAGGACCAACATTTTTCTTGATTCCCGTTTGGGCTCATTATTGAAACATTACCCAAACTTTGGAAAGTCTGAAGCAAAAAAACTTGATAATTATTTTTTTTTCCAAATTTCTGGGGGGAAAAGTTCTAAATAAAAAAATCGATAAAGTCTCATTATTTTGATAAATATACCTATTTGATAACTACAATAGCAAAATCAACACCTCTAACTATGAGCAAGGCTAACATATTTGTAACGAGATCTAACATGCTTTGTTCCATATTCAGAACAGAAATCAATATAAAAAAAAAAATCATAATAAGTATTTGTGTTTAGAATAGATCGTCTTAATTAAATATATAATCAGTGTACAAAAGATGAAAAATCCCTGGCCCACATCCTTTCCTGAGCACATAATCATTTCCTTCCAGACATACAACTATTACCTCTTGTCATATCTAATGAGGAGTTCAGAGTTATTAGGATATTATTAATGAAGGGCTGACAAATAAATATGCAGCTTCATCTATACACTTCAGTTTATTCCAGTGCCTTATTAGACTGCTACTTTCAAAGCGTTCACTGTATAACCAGCTGAATATATTTTTTAATTACACGGGTACACCTCCCTGACAGCTTATTAAGACAAACATGACAGTGGCATACATAAAGGGAAGCTCACTGGGGGAATGCCACTTAACAGTTGTGATCACATAGAAGATAAAACATTGGCACTCATAGACTTTATTCCTTATAAACTGAGCGATCCAATTACCATATTAAAAATGTAGTTTGCCTGGAAAATCCAGTAGATTATAAATTCAATTAGATAGAGCAATTATTGAATTAACCTTGTAACTCTTCTTTTTCTGGATTACTCATCTGCGAAGCAACATCTCTCCCAGATATGCTGTAAAACAATCAAATCCCTTTATTCTAGAGTAGACATTACAGTGCATTCAATATCTCATGTTTCTGTTAAGCAAACATGTAATAACAGTCAAAAATAAATTGAAAAAGTGTTACCAACATTGCAGTAACAACAAGTATTGCCTTGTAACAAAGTCAATATCAGACACCATGGGGGGTATCTAATTAGCCACAATATCGCTGTTTTGTGATAATTCGATATCCTATCAGTGGCGATAAATTATAGACCAGCTCTAAGATGCCCTCAATGGCACCTGTGGTGTATGGCTCAATCTATTTCTTCTGCTGTGGCCATTACACTGGCCATTGTTGCTGAAGTGCTTGGTGAGGCCTCCAGTACCTGCAGCATGGAAAACACTGCTGCTGTTTAATCGCCTGGATGAGTTGATCCCTGGATGCTCACTCACATGTCTAGACAGTGTCAGCGCTCAGACCCAGCAGCGAGGCAGGTGGATGGAGACTGCCTGTCATGGAAGTGGGGGCATGGCCACATGTAAAAAGAAGAATCTTCACAATAACATTTACATCCAATCCACCCCTGCCCCTCCAATAATCACCTGTTACAGCATCCCCCCTGCAGCAGCACTGCACATGTTGCAGGATGGACCTGCTGTTAGAGATGTGTCAGGTCCTAGTGTCTGCCAGCTCTATCAGGCCTGATGGAGATAGCACCAGTGATACTGCTGATTTTCTTTAAAAATAATTGCCAGAAATTACCCCTCCTGGATCCGCCTATGTGTGCTTTAATGTGTGTATAACTGCAATGACCTACACAGATTTCCCCTAACCTATTTAAATCTAATTTATATCTATTGAAAAATGTTTACTGAGATTTATAGTTTTACATTTAAATATACATTCTTTCACATTTGCAAAATTGTATCTATTACCACCAGTGGCATCACAAGGCGGGTCCGCACCTGGTTGTGACACCAAAATGTCGGCTCCTCCGCAGTGACAGTAGCCAAGTGCTGCAGTGTGATAGTATCCTACAGCACCCGGCTCCTATCATAGAAGAGGAGCTGACAACGCAAGGAGACTGTCTCCGGGGGTAGCCCAGCATCTCCGGAGAAGCAGGACACGCCCCCGGAGTGACAATTTTCAGGATTCCCATGAAACCACGCCCCCTCTATACAAGACCACACCCCTTTTTACCACAAACGCGTCCCCGGAGCACCAGACACCTCTGATTACCACATAACAGATGTACAAACTTATCATGACAATATAATATATAATAAATGTAGAAAGAACCAAGTGGATAAACAATACCATACACAGCTGTTATAAACAAAGCACCCATTTATCATTTTCATAAACAGATGCAAGTTTTACATAAATTTCAAGTTAATGGAAACTTCACCAATTACTAAATATTGTTCCCCTATTGAAAAAAAAAAATCTCATATTTTTAACACATAGGATCGATTGCAATGGCAGAACTTCTGGAGACATGGGTAGTAGCAGTGTGAAGAGGACCAGAAGACACAGAATTGAAGTGTCTGTGGGCTGAAGACAGAGCAATGTGGGAGCTGAGCTGCAGTGACACTGTGGTGCTGGAGACAGAAGTGAGCAAGCTCAGAAGGCACTACAGGTCTGGAGACAGAATGTGGCTTGCAGGAGAGACACATGTCAGGCTGAAGACAGTACATAGCTTGCAGGAGAGGCACTGCAGGGCTGGAGACAGAAGAGGGCTGGCTGGAGAGATATTGTGACCTGGAGACAGAATGTTGCTGGCTGGAGACACTTGTGGGCTGGCGACAGAACGTGGCTGGCAGGAGAGACATTGTGTGGCTGGAGATAAAAGAGGACTGACTAGAGATACACTTGGGGGGTTGAAGACACAAGGGGGCTGGCTGGAGAGACACTGGGGGTTTAGAGAGACAGAAGGGAGTTGACTGAAGCTGGAGAGACAGAAGAGGGGCTGGAGAAAGAAGGGGGCTGGCTAAAGAGACACTGGGGTGCTGGAGAGATAGAACTGTGCTGACTGGAGATTGAGAGACATGCAGGGCTGGAGACATAAGGGGGCCAGCTGGAAATGCACTGGGGAGATGGAGACAGAAGGGGACTACCTGGAAAGACACTGCAGAATGTGGCTGGGGGGGGGTGGGGGTGGGGGGGTTGTAGACAGAAGGGGTAGTCACTGCAAGGCTGGCTGGAGATGAACAAACACTGTGGAGCTAAAAAGACAAAAGGGGCTGGCTGTAACTGCAGAGACACTATGGGGCTGGAGCTGCAGAAACAGGGGGGATTGAGACTGGAGAGATAGAAGGGGGGTGAGGCTAAAAAGAACTGGGTGAGAGTGGCTGGAGATTATCCACAACTGGCAGGATTACTTACACATTACTTTCTCCTCTGCAACCTTAGCTGTGTTACTGCGCATGCACCCCGGGAAAGGGGCACTTCTGTATATTTTGCCTCCGGGCACCACCCCATGGTCTATTGGTCCTATTAGTCACAAGAGGGGCGAGTTGCCATTGCAACAGCATTGAAATGCTGGCAACAGCATCTCAAGTTGCCCAATCATAGCATGGGGCTGTGAACAAAAATCTGTGAGTCTAGACACAGGTACCATAGACGCAACATAGCCTCACTTACACTGCGAGGAGACTCGCAGCTAATAAAATTGACACCATTACACTGGTTTGCAGTAGGTCTCACATTGAGAAGACAGTAGAGAGTTTTTTTTACCTACAGGAACTCAATAAAATCATCAGTAAACATTACTGCAATGATCACATTGATTTTCAAAGAATGTTATGGAATGGGGCATTTTAACCAAATAAAGCTAGACTCTATTTTGTTCTTAATTCCACTTTGGCAGACATAAGAGTTAAGATAGCAATTTTCTTCCCATTTTAAAAATAAAGTAACACTAACTAGCCACAATAAATGTAGTGAGCAGCATTAACCTTGGATTGAGTCCATTTAAATTATTTGAGCAAAGAATCTACTGGCATTATGCTTTAAATGATATTTAATGAAAATGATGTCACTTATTCTATATAGCATAATGATAATACTCTTTTCTAGCCACTAGAGAGCTCATGAAACCACATACTTTGTCTTTGAAGTAATAAATCATCTTGTCACAAGCTATCTTCATATTTCATTGAGGCTGCACAATCGTCTGCAGCAAGTACAGTATACATAGATTATTTTTACCAATACAGTATGTTTACTTTTTGCATTTTGCTGAAGTATATTTTTATCTTTAAAGTAAACATATGCACACTTCACAAACATTTTTTATGGAATAATATATATAAAAAAGTAACAAAGCTATGAAAATGTTATACAAAATTGATATTGTGCATGAAAAGAGTATTATGCAGCCTGTGTTGCTCATTTTTATTAGTGACATTACATGAATACCAAATGCAGTTGTGATTGGTTGCATTAATACGGGTTTTGAAACAAAATGATGATACTGTATGTAAGTGAATGGGATTTTCAAAATAAAAGGCAGATTAAAACACTGGGGGATATTCAATTGTTTGAAAAGTCAGTTGGGTGTCTGTTTGTCCGTATCTAATAGACATGAAAAAACAGACACCCAACTGACTTTTCAAACATTTGAATCCCCCCCATTATGTTAATGAGGCATGCAAATATACTTTAAATAAGACACTTTAGAGGATAACAGCTCCCATGTTTCTTAATATCTTGAATTATTATTATTATTATTATTATTATTATTAATCTTTATTTATAGTGTGCCATAAAGGGTCTGCAATGCCTTACAGAGTCTACATACAAATATAGTGCAAACAAGTTGGATATTATGGGGGGAATCCAATTACACGCAGTCAAAGACCGTGGATAATTGTATCGCCGGGGGTAGTCCTATTAACCCCTATACGGCGCACTCTTCCCCCGATGCCGGCACTTATTACTTATTACAGGCACCCGAAGCATAAATCATGATAAGTGGGCTGCCAAAGCTGTGATAACACATGGGATTTATCCCCGATACCATGTGTTATCACGCGATCGCGGGTCCATTTTTGGCCGATGAAAACGGCCTGTATTAGGATTCCATGATAATGGCCATTGGTCATTAATCGCAATATCAGGCCATTTTTATTGGCCGAAAACAAATTGAGGCTAATTGTATAACATTACGATACAACCAAATTAGATAAGTCACAAACAACTGTGCATAGTAGTTTGTCAGTAGTGGCAGAAACCTTTTCCCTTTGCGGACTAAGGACTGCTGTAAGTATGGAAGAAAGATAATTATAAAAGGGAGGAAACGAAAGTACATGAGAAAAGAGTGCCCTGCTAGTGACGGCTGACAGGTAGAAGGGACAGACAAAGGTGACTTAGAAAGGCAACTCAGTGTGACAGAAAGGGAGCTCTAGGATTATATCTTATAGGCATTGTAGATGTGTGAAGTCTAATAGGGAGAGGAAGTTACATCCAATGGTGAGGAGACTCATGTGCAAAATCCTGGAGGTGGGAGTGAGATAAGATTATCAGTTGGGAGATGAGAGATAGTATTATGGATATGGACAGGGCATAAGTATGTTAAGTGATGAGGTCATAGTGTAGGCTCAAGAGGATTGGCTGAGGGCTTTATTTGTGAGTGAAGAATTTGAAATGGACTCTATTGGAGAAGGAGTGCCAATATAGTCCCTGGAAGATCATGGAAGTAGATGAAAAGTGGTTAATGAGAAAGATGACACAAGCAGCAGCATTAAGGATTGATTGAAGTGGAAAGAGTTGGGAGTAAGGAAAAGACCTGATAAGAGGAAGTTGCAATACTCTGGTCAAGAGATGACCAATAGGCTTTAGATCGCCCAGATCTGTAAAAAAAAATATTTTTTGTATACTGTTTTACTTATTGTCTATTGATAACTAGACAATAACTACTAAGGGTGCACATCACTTGAAAGAGGAGACTCCACTCTTTTAAGACAGATTTCCCCAATGTGTGTGCAGGCACTATGTAGGAGATAGAGCACAATGTGCCCTTCCGCCATCTAGCACTGGGCAATACTGTCTGATGATCACAGGTGCAAGAAATAGGATGAAGAAGTGGGCAAAATTAGAACAGACAATGGAAGAGGGAGCAGAGAAGATGGGAGGGGATAAGAACAAGGTAAAAGGTTGAGAATGGAAACCATATACAGGCACTAACTTCATCAACAGAGACTGGACAGAAAGAAGTCAAGACGGAAAGGTTGGATAGTAAAGATGGGAAGAGACAGGAGGGAATTTAGGTGAGTGGAGTGATGGGAGCCTGGTGGGAGGCAATGTCTCGATAGATAGATTACATTTTGGATGTGAAGTGGTGGAAAAGTCATGGGCAGAGAGAGACGAAGAGAAGGGTGGGGGCATAAAAGGAAAGTGACATTGGGGGTTAGAGGACTGGGAGGAGATAACGGACTTCCAAATAAGATTGTTTTAAAAAGGCAAGGAAGACAGCATTTAGTGGTACAAAAAACTTTATCAGGTATCTTATGCCATCAACTGTTAATAGTGACAGCCAGAGCAACAGAATCCAAAGCAGATGTTAAGGGTTATTGTAGAGATAAATGGCAAGGTCAGGGCAGGAGGGTAGCAATAGTAGCTAAAACAGAAGTCAAAAGAGGAGAAAGCAGAGGTTAATGTGGGCCAGAATAGAGCAGTTGACAAATTGCTTTATGGCTGTACAGTACTTAGCGCAGGAGAGATTGATACTGTACCTTAGCATAATGACTGCTCTTTATCTTCTTTTACCTGTATCATGTTATCTTCAATAAAACCAGCTTTGGTTTGGAGTCAATGTGTGGACTAACCTCCTTGGTCACATGGCAATGATGATACAGTATTCTATATGCATACTGAATACTGGCACAAGACACTAGACACAGTCTTCTAGGGAGGCACAATTTCCTTCAGAAAGCCTCTATTGCAGAGAAACCACCATATAGCTAAGAAAAGACTCGAGCACAGAGGACACATAGGGGTTGCTAAAATAATTAATAAAAATGGGATGCCCAAGTGAGAAAGACTTGTTTTTGAGGACCCAATAAAAACTCAGAGGCATGGCAGAAAAATAATAAAAATTTACAGAACTAATTAAATTTTTTAAGGTAAACTAACATTGTAGTCTCCGCTGGTGGCAGACATGCTGAAAAAAACCCATTTAAAATGTATTTCACATTACTGTATCATAGCCCCTGAGAATATTCACATGTTGCTCAGATAAGTGCAACACAATATTAATTGTTGGCTTAACTTGTAACGTAAGTATACAGCGATAACTAGGGAAGGGTGATGACAATTATTGTCAGTAATACTGTATAATCCCTGAGGTTATTATTAAAAACCACCCATCTAAAATTGGATACACACCTATACAATAGTCGGCCTGTTCTCCGGATATTGGGAGAGCAGCCATTTATTCTATACTGTAGGTGCGAATGCAGTGCCAATGCAGGAGTGATAGCGGATAAAGAATTTATAACGCTTCTGCAATAGTTAGGATTGGGAGATCGCATTTTATGTGTTGTTTAATATTTGTCGGGCAGATCTCTCGATCTCATAGAAGCCAATACACACATATACAATATATGTCAGTATTGTTAATGGTGTCAGCAGCAGGTCAAGTACACAGTATTGTTAATGGTGTCAGCAGCAGGTCAAGTACACAGTATTGTGTATGGGTGTCAGCAGCAGGTCAAGATGAGGACATGCAGGAGCATTAACCCGACCAGCAGGGTGATTGTACAGGTGGGTACCCAGCTTAACAGTCTAAACGTAAATGTGACATCCGAGTTAACCCTACTCATGCTAACAGTGGCGTATCTACAGAGGAGGGGACACGTGCGCAGTCTCCATGTGTTGGCCCCCTCCTCTCCCATAGCCGGCAGCGCTGGTACTGCCCTGAGCACTAGAGACTCTGGAATAGTGCCAGAGACAACAGCGCTTGCTATCATTTTTACGGAGAGCTGTGCATGTGCTGTAGACTCTGGCACTGTGCCAGAGTCTCTAGTGCTCAGAGCACCAACAGCGCTGCCAACTACGGAAGAGGAGGGGGCCCACACAGGGAGAACGATGGACACCAGAAAGGTAAGTATAGAAGAAATGGGTGCAGTGTGTGTGGTGTGGGCCCCCTCTGAACCCAGGGGCACGTGTGCACCATACACACTGCATACATTATAGATATGCCACTGCATGCTAATTAACAAGGTTAATTATCATGAGTTAAATAGGGTTATCTTGATTTAGACCACGCAACAATAACCAGATTAATGTATTCTTCACACTCTCTAATGCAGAGCTTCCCAAATTCCACCATTACAGTTCAGGTTTTAGAGATATCCATGCTTGAGCCAAGATGGTTAAGTCAAATTAACTGAGGTACTAATTAAGTCACCTATGCTCAAGCATAGATATCCCTAAAACCTGGACTGTAATGACGGAGTTTAGAAAACTCTGTTCTAATGGCTGGACTGGCATTACTGTTTCTCATCAGCTTTGTCTGCCTGCAAACATTTAAAACAAAAGTTTCCGACAGAAGCTAAACACCTTAAATTTAATCTTTACAAGGTCATTTTGTTTTGTTTTTTATTTTCTTTCAGTATAGATGTAAGCAAAAAATGTTATTGATGAGTAAGATGTTAAGATGACAAATTGATCACGCTGTCAACAACTGGATTGGGTGTAGAAATGTTGCAGCATCATTCAGATTTATACATTCGGAATTCTAAGACTGCCTTGAAAGATATTTTTTTTTCTAAAAACTTTTAAGCTTTAAGATCAATTTCCAACTGACCATTCTGAGTCATTATGTTGTTTAACTTCTTCTGTGTTTGCTCAATCGATGCAATACAGTACATGCTACATTTATTGGCAATGTCCTGTCATTTGAACTGTATCATCATAGTCTCAGTCAGGCCATTTACAAAGTGTGATACAGTACATTCTTTGCATCATGTGCCAATGTCCGTTGTTTGAAAATATTTCATATACAGTATGTGCTTTCTTTGTCGTATGGTTCCAAGCTATAAATGGATGCCATTGGAGCTGTGACCATAACGCCCACTTGGACTTGTGTCCTGGGCAGTGGCACTAGTCGTACAAAGCTCATTATTTATGGCCATGCGTGTATATGAGAAAGTCACATGATACAGTACAAATAAATAATATATGACCCTTTGTGAATGGCCTGGCTGAGACCAGTCCACCTAAGAACTTGTTTTTATGAACCTTCTGATTTACACGAAATGGCAGAATGGTTGGTGTTATAGTTAGCATTACTGCCTCATAGCCCAAGGTCTTGGGTTCGATTAAGACTAAAACCCTATTTGTGTGGACTTTGTATCTTCTCCGTGAATTGGGTGAGTTTCCTCTGAGTACTGCGGGTTTCCTCTCACAATCTAAAAACATTCTGGTTCTGTAGGTTACTTGGATTCTGACAAAAAATGAACTTTAGTGCAATGCTCGAAGTGGGCCGGTATACAACGGTATGGTATACCGGCACTTTTTCAAGCACAGTCCCCCGCTGGGCCGTCGCTGCATCAAGCTGACAGCAGCACTACTATTTCAAATCTGCCGCGGACCGGCAGCCAATCAGGAGAGGCCACGCGGCCGCTCCTGATTGGCTGCCGGTCCGCAGCAGATTTGAAATAGTACAGTGTCCGGCTCCCGTCCCTGGGCCCCCCTGACAAGTGCGGCTGCAATGTTCGGCTCCTCGGTATGCGGCATGAGGCATGATTACACCAAGGCTCCGGCTCCTGCCCCCCCCTCCCTGACAGCTCTGCTGCTCAGCTTCGACTTTCTTCAGATGACAACTCGAGAGGCCGGCTCCCGCTCCACAGAGCAGCTGCCCAACTCCATCTCCCGTATGGTGATACTCCAGCAACTGGTGAGCAGAGGGGAACTTATAGAAGTGAGTGTCAGGGTGGGGACAGTGTGTGTGTGTATATATGTGGCTTTATGTGTAAATGTGTGTGTGTGTGTGTGTGTGTGTGTGTGTGTGTGTGTGTGTGTGTGTATATGTGGCTGTGTGTATATGTATATATGTGTGCATTTGTATATATGTGTTTGTGTATACTGTATGTGGCTGTGAGTATGTACATATATGGCTATGTGTGTGGCATAATGTAAATTTCGGCTCATTTCATGTGGCATAATGTGAATTTCGGCTCATATGGTGTGCTCTAATGTGAATTTCGGCTCATACGGTGTGCTCTAATGTGAATTGCGGCTCATACCGTGTGCTCCAATGTGAATTTCAGCTCATATCATGCTTTAATGTGAATTTTGGCTCATACGGTTTGCTTTAATGTGAATTCCGGCTCATACGGTGTGCTCTAATGTGAATTGTGGCTCATACCGTGTGCTCTAATGTGAATTTCAGCTCCTACCATGTGCTATAATGTGAATTTCGGCTCCTACAGTATGTTATAATGTGAATTTCGGCTCATACCATGTGCTCTAATGTAAATTTCGGCTCATACCGTGTGCTATAATGTGAATTTCGGCTCATACCGTGTGCTCTAATGTGAATTTCGGCTCATAACGTGTGCTCTAATGTGAATTTTGGCTGATACCGTTTGCTCTAATGTGAATTTCAGCTCATACCGTGTGCTCTAATGTGAATTTCGGCTTATACCGTGTGCGCTAATGTGAATTTCAGCTCATACCGTGTGCGCTAATGTGAATTTCAGCTCATACCGTGTGCTCTAATGTGAATTTCGGCTCATACCGTGTGCTCTAATGTGAATTTCGGCTCATACCGTGTAGTATGGGGTCCTACTATTGTTGTGGAAAATGTGTAAACGGGGTGGTAAACTACACTGATGGCCACGCCCCTTATTTGGAGCACGTGCCTTTGGCGCGCGCATAATTACAACCTTAACTTTTCCATACCCCCACTTCAAAATTTCCACTTCGACCACTGCTCTAGTGTATATGTGCGTGTACATGTGTTAGGAAATAAATATTGTAGGCTCCAATGTTGCAGGGATTGATGTGACTGACCTATTTTGTGAAATACGTGTGAACAATTTAAATAACTGTTAGTAAATTAAATGGTACGTGCCACAAATATTTTTAGCCAGTGCTACACATGATAGTTCAACTCCATTTATGAGCTTTGAAACATTTATTTACAGTGATGTCTTTTTTCTGCCATTGAGATTAGTTTTCATTATGGTAATTAAATGTAGCAAGACAATATGTCCTTTCTCATCTCATGAATGTATTTATTCCAACCTTCATTTATTTTTATCTACAAAAGATAATAGTTAATTACAAGAAAAAGACATTTTCCCCACACATTTGCTGCTTTATAGCTGGTATGTAGAATGAATGTTAAAGTGTAATGGAATTTAAAATTAAAGGGAGTTTCCAACTTAATTTTATACTTGCTGATCCAAAACCTATAAATCAAGGAAATATGCCAATAAAAATGAATCATCACCAAAAAGTGCAACAGGGTCTTGTGCACTTTTTGGTCAGCTAGTACATATTATCTACCAACTTTTACTAAATACATTATTCTGAATGTATTTACAGTATATTGTTTACTGTAGCTGTGCTTGGATGTGACACATGGCTGGATACAATTATCATAGGAAAATGCAGGGGGGGGGGGGGAATCCAGTTGCCTGGAAACATCCCTCCTCTTGGCAAGTTGCTCAAATTCTGACAACAATGGCGATGGTATATAATTCGATTATTAGAGCTGCAACTGCATCAATTTAAAGGACAGAGCAGAGATGCAGCACATACCCAGTGGTGGTAGCTTCTTCTACCAAGTTTGCTGTGTGTGTGAGTCCTCAATCAGTACACTGGACCAGAGAGTAGCTAACAGGAAGAAGAGAAAGGAGCATTACCATAAGGTGGGAGGATGTTTGTTTAGAAAGTGCAGTACAGATTCTATTATGTTTGTGTTTTTATGATGGTATTTTTAACCTTTTCCTGGCCACTTATATTTATATTACTTAAATATGTTTGATACAGCCAATACTATAGACCATCTACTATATACTTTTAAATATTAAAACTGTATTACATACAGTATCCAGTCCAGAGTATAAAAAGAACAATGTTTACATTAATGTCCAGGGTCATATCTAGGTTCTTCTACCACTCCCCCAGACTCCCGTACTTATTCTAATGTTTCACAGAGGATTGTGGATTGCATTTGTACACCCCCTAGAAATCCTGCATTTGCTACTGATTCTATTAAATGCATAAAGACCAACATAGCTATGTTGTTACCAATAGCAGCCTCACTGGTTAAAAGCACAAAATAAACTAGAAAGACACTGTTTAATACAAAGTGTAGTGGGTATGTACAGTACAAGGATACCATAAATAAATTATTTATATAGGCTATGTAGTTCCATTACAGACAAGTTGTATATTTTTTGCATATTAGTAACTCATATTCGCTAAAAAAAAAAATTGTGTAGGCAATTATAGACCTGCAAATTAAAGGCATGAAATCACCAAATTTCTTTGACCATGTAGAAGAAAAGTGCAATATATTAAACTGTATTACTGTAGTTAATTTTGTTTGAGACTTCTAATTACTTTGTTAAAAGCTCATTATCTACAGAATGTGATAATTTAGTTAATATACAGTATGAGGGTGAAACAAGACATTTCTTGCCATTATTATGTTTACTTCTCTGCTGTTGTGGGGAGTGTTCAATTAGTCATGGGGTTGAAAAATCTATGTGGCGTGCAGAGCCGAATTAAGGCTCCAAGGGGCCCGGGGAACTTAAGACATATACCCCTTCCCTTTAGAATGTAAGCTCTCACGAGTAGGGCCCTCTTCCCTCATGTGCTTATCCTTTTTCTTACTTTAATGATCTTCAACTGTACCACATCCAGCAGTCTTCTGCCACCTGATACTTATTCCAGTGTCATCTGCTGATGTAGCTATGTTTATTTACCCTGTACTTGTCCAATATTTTCGTCAACTGTAAGTAGCTTTTTACCTGTTTTGATTATTTGTTTATGTACTCTGTAATTGGGCGCTGCGGAACCCTTGTGGCGCCATATACATAAAGGATAATAATAATTATATATATTATATATATACTCCTAATGGAATTAATGGAGCGGCATGCCTCATTGCAGTAAGATGAGCATGGATAGATATATATATATATATATATATATATATATATCCATGCTCATCTTACTACTACAGAACTGGGTGGTGTTTACACTAATTCCTAGGAATAAGACCTGTGAATGCCACTTCTTCGTCATTATTATATGTGACAAGATTCCTTTCTGTATTGATGGCACTGGGCTTGATGGTTTCCTACAGGAAGGTGCCTAGTGTTGAGAATATATATATATATATATATATATATATATATATATATATATATATAACAGTTCTATGCCTGGAGCTCACCCCAATTAATGTGGTTTAAATGCTCCGGTGCCCTCCACAGTATAAAAATACCTAGTGTAAAGATTCCAATGCAGGCAGAACTCAGGAGGCTGAATATTCATTTAAGAGTTTTTAATTCATGGCGTCACATGTGACTGACACCTTGAATAAAAAACTCTTAAACGAATATTCAGCCTCCTGAGTGCCGCCTACATTGGATTCTTTATATATATATATATATATATATATATATATATGGAAAGCAAGAGTGGACAATGTGCTACTTTCCCTCTATCTACAGTCAGTATACAATGAGAAGTCTTTCTTTGTAACCTGTCGATATTCGCACCAAGACTCCACAGGGGGACCTATGGATGGCAGCTCAGTCCTTCAGAGGGCCACTAGGTATTAGTGGAACTGGAATCTAGAAAAAAAGATTGAAGGATAAGCGCCTAATGGTGCAGTATGTTTACACTCAATGATATAATGTGACAATGCTCATATAGGTATTCTGCATACCAGATGAGGGGTTTCCAGTCATGCACATCAACAACTGTTAGTTTCAATCTTCAATCTGTTGCTTGCATCATAAAAGGGTCTACAAGTAAGCATACAAAACACCTCTCATGGTGCAATATTGTTGTTCCAACACATTAATTGCCTCTATAGGTAATATGCGTACCAGAAGGCTGGTGTATAACAGCAGATCATAGGGGGCAGTCAGGAAAGTCCTCAACGCGTTTCACCTTACAAGGCTTCCTCAGGAGTGTCTGAGACACTCCTGAGGAAGCCTTGTAAGGTGAAATGCATTGAGGACTTTCCTGACTGCCTCCTGATCAAGGCACTCACTGTGGACATACTCCTTGACTGCCTAAAAACAATACCCGCTTTTTGTTCAGATAAGTTCCATTGCATTTTAACCATTGGAGGACAAAGGCCCCCTGTGATCTGCTGTTATACACCAGCCTTCTGGTACGCATATTACCTATAGAGGCAATTAATGTGTGCATGCATACATACACACACACACACACACACACACACCCTCCCTCAACTTAATCTGGCTTTGGTGGCGTGGGGAAAGACTATTCAATGAAATTACCTTTTTTCCCACAGTGAGAAATCGTGATGCAGGCGCGGAAACCCACTGATTCCCCATAAAATGTGGAATATTTTTTTTTTCTCCACACAAACCCAATTTTGTGTTTATTTTCATGGAATTTACGAGGTTCAGTCCAACTGAATACCTCCGGTGCGGCCATTAGCCGTGGGGCTAAATTAATACCAAGTGTGCTGTTGCAGAGTTACCGTCAGATTGAGGAGGGAGTTAATTTGCCAGTGGTAATTTACCATGGGCTAATTGATCCCCCACGATTATACAATTATCCCCCAAGTGGCAGCATCAGCAGCTATTATTGGGGATTTTTTTCTCAGTCTTATATGAGGCATATAAATGACAGATATTTAGGCTTTTTTTCTACAACTTAGCAAGCAAAAACACATAAGTCCACCACGGATCCTATGTGTTTTCTCCTGAAAGTAGATATTTTCGGGTGAAAAAGCCAAGGGCTAATCCTGGAAAAAAATATTATGGCCAATTGAACTCTTCTAGTGCAGAGAGGGGTAATTCAGTAGAGGAAGGGTATAAATTTAGTATCTGCATTGTTTGTTTTAAACTAAGAAGCAAGGTCTGTTTATTCAAATCATTTTTCGCTACAACTTGCCTGACAATTCACAGCATGAAAAAAAACAAAAAAAAACAAAGCTTCCTATAATGACAATGTATTTTCAGGCTTATGCACAACAAAGTTCCATACAGTATTTGTGTCTTCTCTTGACCCATGTCTTGCCTTGATTTCAATTTGACACTAGGGTAGAACTACTAAAGCTACTAAACAAAAAAAAAAACAACAACAAAAAAAAACAAGTAGGGCCTATAGCAACCAATCAGATTCTAGCAATGATGTCTCTATTGCATCCAAGAATATAATAGACAGATTCGGATTGGTTGCTAAGGACAACACCACCACTTTTCATTTTTAGATGCTTTATTAAATCTACCCCAAAGAATTTACCTAATAATGGCCCTCATTCCGAGTTGTTCGCTCGCTAGCTGCTTTTAGCAGCATTGCAAACGCTAGGCCACCGCCCTTTGGGAGTGTATCTTAGCTTAGCAGAATAACGAACAAAAGGTTAGCAGAACTGCTACTAAATAATTCCCTGCAGTTTCTGAGTAGCTCCAGACCTACTCCTAGACTGCGATCACCTCAGTCCGTTTAGTTCCTGGTTTGACGTCACAAACACGCCCTGCGTTCGGCCAGCCACTCCCCCGTTTCTCCAGCCACTCCTGCGTTTTTACCTGGCACGCCTGCGTTTTTTAGCACACTCCCTGAAAACGGCCAGTTTCCACCTAGAAACACCCACTTCCTGTCAATCACACTACAATCACTCGAGCGATGAAAAAACGTTTCTCGAGCTTGGGTAAAACTACAAACTTTTGTGTGAAAGTACTTAGCGCATGCGCGCTGCGTACCATGCGCATGCACAGAATTGACGTTTTTTCACTTGATCGCTGCGCTGCGAAAATCGGCAACGAGCGATCAACTCGGAATGACCACCATTAGTTACACATTCAAGCAGTTATAATTATGAATTGTAAAACCATCCAAACCTCCAAGAGATTCCCATCACCTTATAATATTTAGAGTATGGGTAACTGTTGCATATATACCATATAATCAACTACAATATATTATATACTCAAATGCACAAGAGTTCCCATATCACTATCACAGCAGTAGCTGATCTAGAGGGGCAATTGGTGAATGACCAACACAAGCCACTAATTGGTGTGCTACTGTACTACTAGTATTAATATATAGTAATAAAATATTTCATATACATGTGGGGAGATTTCAATGTTTATTTTCTCTTCTGCCTTTTGCGTGCTTCAAAAAGTGAATGCACCTGCGCAAGGAAGGCAGGAACCTTATAAGGAACAATTGCCCAGATTTATCAAACCTTGGAGAGTTATACATTGCACGGTGATAAAGTGTCAGCCAATCAGCTCCTAACTGTCATTTTTCAAACAGCCTGTAACATAAGAATTAGGAGCTGATTGGTTGGTACTTTATCTCCGTGCAATTCATCACTCTCCAAGGCTTGATAAATCTGGCCATATGATCTTTTTGAGCTTTTCCATCCCTTCTCTGTTTCCACTAAACAAAATGTAGTGGAACACAAGTGAAAAAAGAAAGTGAGGAAGGGATCTGTGCACCAATAAGGGGGAAATTTATCAAAGCTTATAGAGAGCGATAATGTGAAGAGAGATAAAGTACTAACGAAACCTGCTGTCATTTTTCAGGCTGTGTTTGAAATATGACATTTAGGAGCTTAGTTAGCTGTTTCACTTTGTCTCCAAGCTTTAATAAATATCCCCCAGATACAGTACATTAAAATGCAGTTAGGAAATTGTGGAAATTTCACAGTACTGCAACACCCCTCATTGACAAAGGAGTACTACCAGGAGTGGATTTAGGGGTTATGGCACCCCTAGGAACAACAGTAATGGCCGCCCAAGGTCTGCCTAATTCTATTATTTTTACTGATTGGTTATAAGCCCTCATTTGATGATAGCCAATTTAACAGAATAATAAAGAAAATGCCACTATGACATTTTTATATTTTTAATTATGTATACATATTTACTAAGTAGGACAGCTTACAGGGGCAGTATGTGCATGTACTACTTATTTACACTCCCTTCAAGATGCCATTTGATACAATGCAGTGGAAATACTTTGCAGTTACCGGTACTTTTATGGGCTGACAGTACCAACGCAAGCATCCAAGTACCACCCCCAAACAGGAATGCCCCTAGGAACGTGACTGACGTACCTAATGACAAATTTGCCACTGAGTACTGCAATATTCTGAAATGTTGAAAATATGTTTTCATTCCATTATAGTTCATGGTATGCAGGATTGTATTCTGTATCCTGGATTGTAGATATTACAAAGGATTGCACCCAGCAAACACTGGTAGTGTCCATCTGCACTGAGATGGATTCATATTATTATTGTTTACTCTCTTAGATTGTCTGTGAGATTTTTATATTTTGAGACATTCTCCTGGAACATAGACCAGACTCCCTGATCAGCCAATATATGCAATGAAGTGGGTGTTTTGATGATGCGTTTTGCGGTGAATGGCACAATCACGGTATTGAGTAGTGGAGGGAGGGGTGTGATGATGTGTCTCTCCACTGGAAGCTCCTGGAGGATAAGCATTAAATGTTGACAAGTGTGGTTCATGTGGATCAAATCCTCTTCATCCTGCAGGGACTACTTAGCCAAGTGACAATTAAGTGACCCTTTTATTAATAATAATTTAATTTAGCAGAGATCTACAGTACATTTTTCAGAAGGCATTTTTGTACAGCTACTGCTTTCCTATACTCTCCTCTCATGACTGTGCTTTGCATTTTCCCAGGAGAGAAGTAACTGGATGGACAGATAAGGATGGATTCAGAAGACTGCGTTTATAGACCCTTAGGGGCCCACAAGCTGAATCTAATATTCATGGGCACATTCACAGTGATGCAGTCTAGTATCAGTATGAAAAGGGATACATTTATTTTTGACCAAAATTATTTATATCACTACTATATATGCAATTTGAGTTATTTAAATGTGTGATATTCTCTAGATTTCTTTTTTTTTATTGTGCCTTTGTACAAAATAAAACTGTAAAGCTCTGGAGAACAATCAAACAAAATACATTAATATTCGTGGGAACAAGATTGTAAATCAAAACAGTTTATTTGTGAAGGGGAAGATAGAGTTATACATACAGTACTACAAGGGTGACAGAGTAGCAGGTACGATACATGCTCCTAATAAATTATATGTGTCTAGAAGTATTCCTTCTGCAACGTGTCTCTAAATGTCTGTTTTTCAACAGATTCATATTAGCTATTATGGGATTTTCAACTTAGTACTGAAAATTATATACTTGGTAACAACAATTAATATTAAAAATAACAATGTAAACATCTACATTGCATATTCTGTTTTTCACAACATACTGTATAATACATGTTCTTCCATATTGGGGACTACTTATAAATTAATATTTGTGGGATATATGCAGAGAAAACACCAATATTCAGGGGGAGGGGTACCCACAAATACTAATTATTCCATGAATGTATCTACGGGGGCCCCTGCAGATAACGGCAATATCTGCTGTAATCAGTGGTGCAAGTATGCGGGTACGCTTGGGTACAGAGTACCCTTAAGAATTTGGCAGCGGGTATGCAGTACCACCTGCCACACACTTTGCCATTACATTTATAATGTGCCACAAAGCAACAAGACCATGGTGCTTGGCATCATGACGGCTCCTCCCACTTTGTCAGGGATACTGGGAGTGTGACAGTGACTGTATTTTCCTGTTATAATGGAGGCATTACTATATATTGTTATTAAGTAGGGGGCACTACTATATATTTCTATTATACTGGAGGTATCACTATATATTTCTATTATACTGGAGGCATTACTATATATTTCTATTATACTGGAGGTACCACTATATATTTCTATTATACTGGAGGTATCACTATATATTATTATTATACTGGAGGTATCACTATATATTTCTATTATACTGGAGGCATTACTATATATTTTTTGCCTTGCATCCAGATTAAGAAAAAAAAGGGGCTGTCATGTGGCCAAGCCGCTAGTGTCATGTAGCCACTCCCATTAGCAGCATGTGGCCACACACCCTCACAACACATGACAACACGCACTTTTCGACACTCAGTACCACTAAGAAAATATTTCTACTTGCACCACTGGCTGTAATTCCCTGGTTTTCAATGTGAAAAGCAGTCTTTGCTGAATTTATGAAATGGCATTAACTGTTGTAGCCTGTGAGCTACAGATCGTATAAGGTTCCCGAAAGAGATCTGTAGGACCATCCCTGGCACTATTTGTGCATGTAGCATACGTGTTATGTTGTAGTGACATATTATATCTGTACAATACATTTACCTTCTATGGTTCATATTTGAACATTAGTTTAGTGATCCTTTAACCTTTTGTTAGCTGGATCCTCAATTGTTTGCATGACACTCTACTGGCACCCTAAAAGAAGTCGCTTACAACATACTTTAATGCCTATCTAACAGAGATTTTGGGATGCCATTTTTGGGTTCTTATCCACAGATTGCAGACCTCTGAACTTGAGGCTCATAGGGACTGTCAGGACATATTGGTACTCCCTATCACTTGGAGAGCTATTCTTCATAACCTATCACAAATAAAAATTCTTATATTTATTTATTTATTTTATTTATTTATGCTATTGTATTGTCAGATATTACCAACTGAAATGTTATTAAATATTAAATAACATTATGTAAAAATGACATGTTGGAGCAGCTTTCCTTTAGGGTAGGGTTAGTGACATTTTATATATGAACTTGCTTAGCAATAGGTTTTGTTCATGATCACTAACGTGCATTGAATGAGAACAGGTACAAATAAAAAGGCAAAATGCATCCAGCAGGCGTTTATGCTAAATGGTCCATAAAGACAACACAGTGTATTAGGGCTAACGGTATTCATTCAGTGACATAATGGTTGTTTTTACTTTTTGTAATAAATGGAAGAAAAAGAGGACTTGGTTAGCCACGTTCACCCTCACTTAGATGGTATTTGAGCTTCAGCTTATGTATTTGAACTCTGTCCTTAAATCATCTTTCATTCATCCTCTCGGTTGCTAGGCAACTGTTACAATGTTGTTGCTCAAACAGATTACATATTAGGCAGGAGCTATTGATGCATTTCCAGTTTTATTTTATTTGATAATCAATACGTGCAGATTGAGGTGAAAACTATATAATGAATTTGTTGTAGTTGAGAAATTAAATTACAAGTGCAATTCTGCAATGCAGAAAAGGCAAAGATATCTATGCAGACTCTCCACATGGTAATACAGGAATTTAGTGATGGAAACAATGCTAGCAGGGAGTAGATATAGTGTACAATACTGAAATCATCAAACATTTCCCACCTCACTCAATACTACACATTTCTGCTCCCATTCTTCAGATGGATTATCCTGTGCTGAATTACAGTATTAATGGAATAAAGAAGAGAAACATTAACAATGGGCCTAATTCAGAGTTGTACGTTATGCCGATGTTTTCGCAATTGAGCGATTATCAGCAGACTGCGCATGCGCTGCAATTACACTGCACATGCACAATGGTACCTTTGTGATTGCGTTCACAATAAGGATTCAGCAGCAAAGTGATTGACAGGAAGTTAACATTTGGGGGTGGTAACATGGTGTTAGCAGGAAGCGGCTGTAAAAACGCAGGCGTGTCATGGCCATTTACAGGGGTTGTATGTGATATCAGTTGCAAACTCCTGCGTACAAAAACATGGCGCCTGCATGACTAATGTTGCATCTAGTCTGCGTAGCCATAGACCTACTTGAACAGTCGATGTTTAACATTCTTGTATATATGCTGCATACTGTATGTGTACGCAAATTGCGAATGAGTTGCATTCGCTCCAATGAGCATCTATTCACTTGCTAACATTAGCCGTTGTGTAGCGTAAAACAATACAATTGCAACAGCGTAAAACTCTGAATTAAGTCCAATGTTTCCTTAATTCTTGGCTGGTCAAGACACCTGCAAGTGTAACACAATGATATTGCTATAACATTTACTCATTCCAGGATGACATAGGTGGGAGATTTATCAAACCTTGGAGAGAAAAAAGTGGAGAGAGATAAATTACCAGCCAATCAGCGTCTAACTGCCATTTTTACAGGCTGTGGGGTGTATGTACTAGGCCTTGGAGATAAATAAGTGTAGTGGAGATAAAATACAGGACCAACCAGCCAGCTCCAACTGTCATTGTTCAAACACAGGGGTAAATGTATTATAGCGGCAAAGATCGTGTATTAATATCTTGTCTGCCGAAGCGTGCAGCGAAAAGCCCCCCCTCCCCCCTTCGGCTGAAGCACTGTGTCTCCCTGTCCCAGCCAGCTCGAGTGCGCCTGTCCGGGATCTCACTCCTGTCACTCTGCAGCAGAGGTGGATTTAGACCTCATGGGGCCCTAAGCAAGATACTGATTTAGGGCCCCCCTCCCTCAAACAATAAGTAGCACTATATATTCCTGATTTATGCCTCTTACATTATTTGTTGTTTTTCCTACTTATATTCTATTACAATATATTACTTTCCCCCTTCACTGATTGTACCATGTCCCCACACCTCTAACGTCCATTATTACCAGTGCCAGATATTCCCCCCCGTGCCATATATGCCCCGTGCCAGATATTCCCCCCCAGTGCCAGATATTCCCCCCCAGTGCCAGATATTCTCCCCCAGTGCCAGATATTCTCCCCCAGTGCCATATATGCCCCAGTGCCAGATATCCCCCCCCAGTGCCATATATGCCCCCAGTGCCAGATATTCCCCCCAGTGCCAGATATCCCCCCCCAGTGCCATATATGCCCCAAGTGCCAGATATTCCCCCCAGTGCCAGATATTCCCCCCGTGCCATATATGCCCTCAGTGCCAGATATTCCCCCCCAGTGCCATATATGCCCCCCGTGCCATATATGCCCCCAGTGCCAGATATTCCCCCCAGTGCCATATATGCCCCCAGTGCCAGATATCCCCCCCCCTTGCCATATATGCCCCAGTGCCAGATATTCCCCCCCAGTGCCATATATGCCCCCAGTGCCAGATTTTTCCCCCCCAGTGCCATATATGCCCCCCCCAGTGCCAGATATTCCCCCCAGTGCCATATATGCCCCAGTGCCAGATATCCCCCCCAAGTGCCAGATATTCCCCCCAGTGCAATATATGCCCCAGTGCCAGATATTTCTTCCCCCACCTCCCGCCCCCCCCCCCCGCCGCCGCTTTTTGGAGGGACATGGAGGGCACAGCTCGCCTCTCTTGTGTCCCTCCTGCATCATCTCCGGCGGCCGCGGGTCTAATAAAGGGAAGTGCCGGTTCGTGAGCCAATTAGAGCTCATGGACGGCACTTCCCCCTATTAGACCCGCGGCCGCCGGAGATGATGCAGGAGGGACACAGGGAGGCGCGCTGTGCCCTCCAAGTCCCTCCAACAAGCGGCGGAGGGAAGGAGACCGCAGACTGACATGCGGACGCTCGTCCGCATGTCAGTCTGCTGTAAATCAGTGGTGCCCCCGCAGCCCCTCGCCCCCAAGCCACCGCGAGGGCTGCGGGGGCAGTAGTTACGCCACTGATCCCATGGTATTATGCCCATCTAAAGATCATAAATGGAATCAAAAGTCAGTGCAGCTTATTGCATGACTCTCATTGCCATAGTCGAGCTAAAATGAATATTGAGTAGTGGTGTCATTTAGGATACATTGCTAGGTGTAGTAAATAGCTTCATCTGTTTACATTACCCTTGGAAGGTTTATTTGGGAGGGAGCTGCAGCACCCATCGTAACTGTAACTATAACTTTACTGTTTACTAATATTTAAATTTGTTACCACAACTGTCAGCAATTTGGACACTTGGACACGGAAATATTACATTAACTTGATTCATTTCTTTTTGTAGTTCATAGAAGCAACAACTGGGAAATCTATATTTTGTGCTTTGATGTTCATGTTTAAAAAATTGCTCTACTGTGTGTCTGCTGGTGATCAAGGTCTTTTTTAATCTACTATTCTAATCCATGTAAATCAGTTTAATATTTTATTAGTATTTATTTTTATTTTAAGGAAAACATATGCACATTTTTCCTCTTAAATAAACTCAGCCACGCTATCCCATTGTTTTACGTTATTACTTATTTACCAGAAGGTAGATTTCATTTGAATGCTTTCATATCAGAGATTGAACAGCACAGGTGGGCAAAGCTTGCAGCAAACAGTTCATGTCTTCATCAAAACCCATGTTCTGTGATAATTTGCCTCCTGGCAAGTTCTAATTATAGGCATATAATGCATAAAAATACAGTGGAGGATGACTAATTTCATCATGTTAGCTAATAAAAACCACAATGTCAGAGACTGTGACAGAATAAGACTGTGACAAAAAGTAATACAAGTAAATATTTTCAGTACGCTGTAAGTCTCATTTCAAAATAAAAGTAACAAAACCACGTGAGCCTTTAGCGGCAGTGTATACTGTACATCCTATGCAACCCCCATAACACTACCATACCTCCCAACTGTCCTGATTTTTGGGGGACAGTCCTGTTTTTTTTGGGACTGTCCCACTGTCCCACCCGTGAGCCACAGTGTCCTGCGGTGGGGTGGGGGGGGGAAGGGCAGTTGGGAGGCTCCTGCAGTCGCTGCTCTGCGGTGAATAGATGCTGCACAGCGTCTATTCAGTGGAGACAGTAGGCAAAGGGGGCTTGCCAGCAGCTCAGTGACAAAAACGGGGGCGTGGATCACGGGCCCTCCCGTGAAGCCAAGCCCCCTTTTCCATAGGCCACGCCCCCTTAACTAATTAAAGTCAAAACCAACATAAATTCAACCCAAAAAAATTGGACCTATAGTCAAAACTTTTCATAGACGTCTATAGAAACAGGAGATTTGCTGACGGTTAGCTTCAAAAACAGCATAGACATTTAACTGACAGGTGTTTTTGATTTCTAAACCAGCTTCCACTAGGCTAAACTTCATTATCATAAATATAAAAAGGGACACAACCATGTGGTGCACTCTGGCTGTAGGAAAATGGCATTAGAAGACTATGGTATGCGCTGAACTTTCCTAAGGTATGTAGATCCTCACCTGGCTGAGAGAACACAGGAGCCTGAATAAAAGAAATAACAGCAGCTTATTGAGATACCCCAGAGCCTATGCAGGCCTAGGTTCTTCCATGCACACTTAAATCTCAATGCATTATTATTTATTTATTATTTATGAATAGTTTTTTTATATAGTGCAGTATATTCCGTTGTACTTTACAATTGAGGCAACAGTAATAGAACAAAACTGGGTAATAATAGACAGACCTAGAGGTAGAAGGCCCTGCTCACAAGCTTACAATCTATAGGGAAATAGGCATTGATACACAAGGATAGGTGCTATCTATTGCATAATGTTCCTGCCAGATTACAAAGGTTCTCAATGGGCTGTATGATATCACCCAGCCATCTTGTCCAAGTGTCAGGAGGATGTGAAAGTGAAAAAAGAAAAAAACATTATCTGCTGGCAAGGTCATAAAGATGTTCCGCCATCTGCCCTAAGCTGTCGTCGGGGCTGCCCCTGGCTTCAAGTGGCGGGCCCCGTCTGACACTAACACCCAGGCTAAGATATGCAGGCAGCTAACAGCAAATCCGATGCTGTTAGCTGCCCTAGTGCGGTAAATACTCTCAGCTTGGTCTCGTGAGATTACCACATCTCACGAGATCAGGCTAAGCACCCAGACTGCACCTACAGCTAACAGCATCACTTATGCAGCCGGCTGCCTGCTGTGAAGACCTAAAAAAGATACTAAATAAAGAAGATGAGCTCCAGGGGCCCTGGACCAGGGCCAGAAGAGAGGAAGGTAAGTGCTGCTTCTTAAAGGGGGGGGGGGGGGGGGGGCACCTCTGTATTAGCCTAGGGTGACTGGAACCCTTAATCAGGCCCTGTATGTGTCCTTATACATCTTGCCTCAATATGCCATGCAGCGGGACACATAGCCAGATTAAGGGGAGGATGCAGGGCATACTGTACCCCGGGCCCCCTTCTGTCATGGGGCCCCCTGGCCAGAGCACAATGACATCACCAGCTTTTACTCTTATGCAGCAGCAGGACCAGACAGCCAGAATGTGAACAGGACAGTAGGCAGTGCAGGCAGAGATACAGGAGTATGAGATTTCATGTACTATCGATGGAGCTTCCTAACCAGAGGAGAGATAGGAGGGTGGAGAGAGCTGTAAGTGACACAGGGTGGGATCTCTATGCCACTTACAGCTCTATCCACACCTGGGTGTCTGAGTCCTGTGTAACTTGTTTTCTAATGAGGGTCTAGAGAGACACACACACAGTCCTCCTGAGTCCTTTCCCAGTGTGTAAGTAGTACAGAGGCTGCTGCTATTTTTGCACGTGACAAGATAAACTATTGATTTTATTTTTCTATGTGTATTTTAAGGTTGCTTAATTTGTCTTTGTTCCACTACAAGAACATTTTATAAAATAGTTGTCTTTCAATTAGGTGTTTAGTTTAAATCTAATATACACCATTAGGGTACATTTATATACACAAGCCATACCTCACACCATGACCCATTCCAGGAGGGACAAAATGCTCTCTACCTGGACTTCCTTCTTAATTTATGATTGCAATCACCTGTGTTTAAATACCTTTCTTATCAATTAAATAGCTCAACACAGGAGACTACAATCATATATTAAGAGGGAAGTCCATGTAAAGAGAATTTTGTCGCTCCTGGAATGGGTCATATTGGGAGGTATGCACCCCCCTCCACCGGGGCCCCCCTGTCTAAAGTGCCCCGGGCACCCCCAAGGCTTAATCCGGCCCTGGCGGGACATGCCTGCCGTGAGTGAGCTGACAGGTCCCACATAACTCTGTTAGTGTTGGGCGTCTATTTTGCTAAAAATGCATCTTATTCTATTGGGAATAGGACACACAAGCATATTTTGCTGATTAAAATGATATGCGGCATGGCTATATTCTCTGTATGTCTGCGGCTGTAACTGCATACAAAATGGTACGTTACAGTGTTTTCTATGCAGGTACTTATCCATCATGCAATACCATCAAGGAAGCGTTGGATTGGCTCCAAATTTATTCTGCAGCAGGACAATGACCCCAAGCATACAGTCAATGTCATTAAGAATTATCTTCAGAGTAAAGAAGAACAAGGAGCATTGGGAGTGATGATATGGCCCCCACAGAGCCCTGATCTCAACATCATTGAGTCTGTCTGGGATTACATATAGAGACAGAAGGATTTGAGCAAGCCTACATCCACAGAAGATCTCTAATATGTTTGGAACAACCTCCTTGCCGAGTTCCTTCAAAAACTGTGTGCAAGTGTACCTGGAAGGATTGATGCTGTTTAGAAGACAAAGGAGTGGTCACACCAAATATTGATTTGATTTAAATTTCTATTCTGTTCATTCACTTTGAATTTTGTTAATTGCCAAAAAATAAACTATTAACACTTCTACAGTACTTTTGAAAGCATTCTTACTTTGCATAATTTTTTCCACCCACACCTGCTAAAAAAATTTGCACAATACTGTATATGTATTTATATATAGATAGCTAGATAGATAGATAGATAGATAGATAGATAGATAGATAGATAGATATCCATTTATAAAAAAAAACCCTATTTAAAGCAGTTCTGAAATGCATATTGCATTGGTAGTTTATTCATAAATTATTTAATACTATAACATTAGGCTGTAAAACATTTAGCACTTCAAATGAATGCAATGTATCTCAGAGGACAGCTTAGTCTGCCTGGGGTCCCTTCTGAACAGATAATCGCGCTTAGGTCAAGTCAGCTATGTGATAGTTTCTATTAAATTGCACTAGTGTCTTACTTAACACAACCTGATCTGTAGCCACATAAGATGTTCACTAGAGATTAAAGCGTGCTGCAATAATCGGTCACTTTGCGGAAAAGCCATTCATCTGCATACGCACTTTGTTAAGTCTTCTTGTAAATGTCTCTGTCCTTTAATGTAATAAACTAGCAACTTTCATGATGCTTATATAGTATATACTGTGGCTACCTTCCATTTCACCTAGGACATAATGATCTGCTTTCTCAATGTCTGAATTAACTAATGTAAAGGATTGTTGCAGAATTATTATTATTATTATTATTATTATTATTATTATCCAAACAAATGAATTAATTTAGCAGAGGTTATTGCATAGTAAAGAGGTATGAGGGAAGAAGGGCATTGTGTAAAAAAAAAAAAGGTTCACAAAATATAATCAGCCAGAGATACTTCTTTTTGATGACATATAAAAGTATTTATATCTCATTAGGTGAAAAGCTGATTACTAATTTGTAAAGAACATAGGCCCAAATTTATCAAGCCTTGGAGAGTGATGAATTGAATGGTGATAAAGTACCAGCCAATCAGCTCCTGTTATTTTTCAAACAGAACCTGTAACATGGCAGTTACTTTATCACCGTGCAATTTATCACTATCCAAGACTTGATAAATCTGGGCCATATTATTGAAACAGAAAAAGACCCACAGGATTATAGATCTTCCCTAACTTCCGCAATCTTTTATTAGGGAATTCAAGGTACAATTTGCAAGCCATGCATGGCACCCTTTTTCTGGGTTAGTACAAGGGGATCAGTATGATTTGCCGAAGGACGTGATGTCGGCTGTCACTATACCGACAGTGGCATCCCATCCATCAAAAACCCTGACAGACCCCCATTAAGGGCCCTAACCTTCATCTTTTCCGTACCCTAACCCTCCCCCATGGTGCCTAACCTTAACCCTCCCTACTTGGTGCCTAACTCTAACCCTCCCTTCCCCACTGCCTAAACCTAACCCTCCCCGCTTAATGCCTAACCCTAACCTCCCCCTCTAAGTGCCTAAACCTAACCCTCCCTCCCCGGTCCCTAATCCTAACCTTCCCATCCCTGCTCACTAATGCTAATCCCCCTTCTCCTGCCTAAATCTAACATCCCCCCTTGCTGCAGGACGCCAGCATGTCCCGCTGTGAGGATGATCAGGTTTCTGCTGTTGTTAATGTGAAGCCGGCATCCCCGAGTGGCATCTATATGTAGACGCCGGCATTGTGTCCTCCTTTGGGATACTTGCATCGGTATATTGACCGCCGGCATCCCATCCGTCGGGAAGCTGACTGGTTAACATTGCCTTTAGGTCGACATGCATTAGGTCAACATGGCCGGTATGTCGACATGTACTAGGTCGACAGGTCAAAAGGCCAACATGAGTTTTTTTTTTACTGTTTTTGGTGTCGTTTTCTCCGTAAAGTGACGGGGAACCCAAATTAGTGCACCGTGTCCCCTCGCATGTCTCGCTTCACTCGCCATGCTTCGGGTAAGTGCCTCGCTCTGCTCAGCACAGGATACCATTCCAATCGTAGTCCACGTGGATCATTAAGAATGAAAAAATCCAAAAAATTGAAAAACTCAGTGGTCAACCTAATGAGTGTCAACCTAAGTTGGGTCGACCCAATGACCCATACTCCTGGGAAGCAGTCAGCTTCCCGATGGATGGGATCCCAGCAGTCAATATACCGAAGCAGGTATCCCAAAGGAGGACACAATGTCGGCGTCTACATACCGATGCCGCTCGGGATGCCGGCTTCACATTAACAACAGCCAGCAACCCGATCACCCTCAAAGTTGGGTCGACCTAACAACTGTATCCTCCTCCCAGTACAAGAGCACAGAAGCTAGTGTTTGCTTTATGATAAAATAAAGTGAGAGATCACACAAACGGAACAGTACAGCTGGAGTAACATTCTGTCCTACTTGTGTGACATTTTACAAGTGATGTACCTGAGTAAATTAAAATATGACCTTTTTTAAAAAGAACTATTAAAAAGACTTTGATCATGGGGACATTTCTTTTTCCTATGCATAACAGACTACTATGTATGGATCAAATTATATTTTTGGTTTAAGAACTTTTTTTTTTAATGTGCGTAGCACATATCACTCAGCAAATATTGCATTGCACTAACCACATCTGCAGGGCACGTAAACTTTTTTTTTATATATATTTTCGCAGCTTTGCTGAAATCCATTATTGCTTTAGATGACACTCTCTCATTTTCTGAAAATCTCAATATACTTTAAAGCCTTCACTAATACTTCCAATACAATGATTTGTAATTACTTTGCAAGTATCTCATTTTCTTACACGCCACTATAATACAATATTAAAAACAGTGAATGGCTTTTAAAACTATTTACAGAGTGTACACATTTGGAAAATCCAGCAGCTTAGTAATAGATCTTTATTGAAGTGAAGAGACACATTGCAACTCCAGAACATTTTTATTTTTGAAAGAAGGTAAGAGAGAAGTTCATATGGACATAAAAGGTTACTATTAATTCTTGACAATACTTGAATAAAATATGCATAAATTATCATTGCATAAACATAATAAAATGTATCGTTATTGGCACCCTAGATCATTCCTCCCGATATGCCACATTCCGCTAGGAACCCTTTCATCAGATATACTGATTTTCCAGAAGCAGCAGTCACAATTACGAATTCACCCTGGTACCTTGGAGGCAACTTGACTGTCGCATCCTCAAAAATTATAAAGCATTTATTTAACTTAAAAAATCTCTCTGTGCTGTGATATATGTGGAGATGACAGGCAGAGCAGGTAGTGCATCTTCACAACACAGACCAATATCCTCTGTACAAAGATTAGAGTCTTTTAGAGGGGAGGCAATCACGATACCGCCAGTCGGGATACCAGCAGTCACAAAGCTGATGCCGGAACCCCGATGGCAGTGAAATGCCCCCGCCAGAATACCGGCGACATAGGCTAAACTCCCTCTGTGGTCCACGACACCCATAAAGGGAGAATATAACCTGTGGCGAGTGCAGCAAGCGACCGTGCCCACAGCACGTGAGCGTCGTGAGCCTGCAAGGGTCTTTATATCGCTTGTCCCACTGCTGGCATACTGGTGGACGTGATCCGACTGTCGGTATCAAGACAGCCAGTATCCCGTCCACTGGTAATCAGTATGTATTCCTTTTATAGTATTGGCTGTAGATCACTGGGAGATATTATTTTGCTAATGGGATGTTTACACTTTATTGGGCAAGCACCCCTCCCCCCCCCCCCCCTTCCTTTCTGCCTGCTGTAAACTGGGAGGTGTCTGTTGCTAGTTCCACTAGAAGTAGGGACATTTTGAATTCCTTGCAGGGAGCATCCCTCCACCAAATGGTGAGGGAGCCCATTCGTAAAGACACAGTATTAGACTTAATGCTTACAAAACCTGGGATCCAGTGATCATCAAGCAGTATGGTTCAGCATAAAGACAGAGACTGACTCATCCCATACAAAAACAAAGGTGTTGGATTTTAGGAAAGCTGATTTTGTAGGGATGGGAAAATGTGTAAGCAATTCTTTTGCAGAGTGGAGGAACTTGGAAGCAGTGCAGGAGAGGTGGGAAACATTAAAAAGTGCAATATTAATATTTGTATCAAAAGTGATAGGAAACACAAGGAAAAGAAAGCCAGTGTGGTTTGCAAAAGAAGTAGCAAGTATTGTGAAAGCAGAAAAAGATGGCTTTTATGAAATATAAGCAGACACAAAATAATGAAGACAAAGAGATATATCTTGTTAGACTGAAGGAGACTAAGAAGGAAATCAGATGTATATAGGCCGAAGCTAAGGAGAAAATGGCCCAGTCAGTGGGTAAAGGAGGCAAAACTTTTTTTAGGTATATAAGCGAAAGGAGAAAAACAAAAGACAGAGACTGGGAGTCTTGTTGAGGGAGCCAATGTAATAGCAAATCTTCTTAATAATTATTTTTGCTCAGTATTCACTACTGAAAGAGAGGGGATGGAGCCACAGTTAAGTTGCAGGAATATTCAGGAAAATGAAACAAGTACATTTACACAGGAGAACGTCCTAACATAACTCTCAAAACTGAACGTGGATACATGAATGAGGCCAGATGGGATACATACAAGGATACTAAAAGAGTTTCATGGGGTGCTGGTAGCACTAACAGAATTAGTATCTGTATCTAATATGATGAATTTATAAGTATATTCAATATAACAAGCATAACAATGTTTACATAATATCTATTTATAGTTTTCTTATTATGCAGTGCAACCCTTGGAACATTCTCTGTATTGGCGCTATTCCTCTTGTATTTTGTATTGCTTAGATGTAACCATGGTGAATGGTGCATGTGGTGAGGTCATCAGTGCACGCCCGACATACTGGAAGAGAAGCCGGTGGTGCGGATTTGGCATTGAAGGCTGAGCATATATATGGTGAGTGTTTTATCATTTTGTATAAGGTCCTGACAAAAATGCAGATGCATTGAAACATTGGCATTAAATGGTGGATGTACGCGTCTGTATTCCCGCCGAGTGCAGCCATATACATCCTATATATATATATATATATATATATAGAGAGAGAGAAAAAGATTCAGAGGGGGCACTCTCCAGACTTTTTTCATAAACAACTGTTCATTATTGATTATATACTTTACATGATCAGCATTTCTTCAAGCGCTTTCGGCCCAAAGCAAGGGCCTTCCTCAGGAGGTACTGTACAAAATCCACAACTTCCACCAACCGTGAGCAAAAGATCCAAACATCCAGCAATAATTGGAGGCCGTAGGAGGGCAACAACCCAGCAGCAGGACCGCTACCTCCGCCTTTGTGCAAGGAGGAACAGGAGGAGCACTGCCAGAGCCCTGCAAAATGACCTCTAGCAAGCCACAAATGTGCATGTGTTTACTCAAACGATCAGAAACAGACTCCATGAGGGTGGTATGAGGGCCCGACGTCCACAGGTGGGGGTTGTGCTTACAGCCCAACACCGTGCAGGACGTTTGGCATTTTCTAGAGAACACCAAGATTGGCAAATTCGCCACTGGCGCCCTGTGCTCTTCACAGATGAAAGCAGGTTCTCACTGAGCACATGTGACAGACGTGACAGAGTCTGGAGACGCCAAGGAGAACGTTCTGCTGCCTGCAACATCCTCCAGCATGACCGTTTTGGCAGTGGGTCAGTAATGGTGTGGGGTGACATTTCTTTGGAGGGGCGCGCAGCCCTCCATGTGCTCGCCAGAGGTAGCCTAACTGCCATTAGGTACCGAGATGAGATCCTCAGACTCCTTGTGAGACCATATGCTGGTGCGGTTGGCCCTGGGTTCCTCCTAATGCAAGACAATGCTAGACCTCATGTGACTGGAGTGTGTCAGCAGTTCCTGCAAGACGAAGGCATTGATGCTATGGACTGGCCCGCCCGTTCCCCAGACCTGAATCCAATTGAGCACATCTGGGACATCATGTCTCGCTCCTTCCACCAACGCTACGTTGCACCACAGACTGTCCAGGAGTTGCAGGATGCTTTAGTCCAGGTCTGGGAGGAGATCCCTCAGGAGACCGCCCGCCACCCCATCTGGAGCATGCCCAGGCGTTGTAGGGAGGTCATACAGGCACGTGGAGGCCACACACACACTACTGAGCCTCATTTTGACTTGTTTTAAGGACATTACATCAAAGTTGGATCAGCCTGTAGTGTGTTTTTTCACTTTAATTTTGAGTGTGACTCCAAATCCAGACCTCCATGGGTTAATAAATTTGATTTCCATTGATAATTTTTGTGTGATTTTGTTGTCAGCACATTCAACTATGTAAAGAACAAAGTATTTAATAAGAATATTTCATTCATTCAGATCTAGGATGTGTTATTTTAGTGTTCCCTTCATTTTTTTGAGCAGTGTATATATATATATATATATATATACATTTGATTAGCATAATACAAAGTTGATTTTTGTAAGTTAGAAAGATCTTTGTATTATTCAAAATTAACTTTGGAGTATACTGCAGTATGAAAGGCGAGGCTCTGGCGTAATATGAACTGTGGGCACTGTAATGTAGCATAATATGAAGTAGGGATACTGTTGTGGGAATATAATAGGGTGTAAGAATCAGAAAGTGAGAGATTTTGTGAGAGTTCTCCTGTTTTTTTTAAAAGCGTCAATCATTTACATGGCAAAATCAATCTGGTTTTGCCATGTACAGTAAATGATTACCACTTTACAAAAAAACAGGAGAACTCCCACTAAAATCTCTCACTTCCTGATTCTCACACCCTATTTAAACTACCCCTTATATGTCACAATGTGAATTGGTGAATCTTGTGCCATATGTGTACTGGTAACCTTACAATGTGACTTAATGTGAACTATGGCACTACTTTGGTTCATAAAATCAACTAGGGCACTACTATGGGATACAACATTAACTAGGTCACTACTGATTCAGAAAATGAGCTAGGGCATTATTATGCAGCATAAAATTACCAACTGCTGCAGACAGAGCCGGCCCTAGGCATAGGCAAACTAGTCAATTGCCTAGGGCATCTGGTATGCCTAGGGGCACAAGCAGCTTCTGCTGATTAAAATGATATGCGGCATGCCTGTATTCTGTGTGTAGCATTTCGTATGCAGATACAGCCAAAGTCGCACACAGTATATAGGCATGCCACATATCATTTTAATCAGCAGAAGCTGCTTGTGCATCCTGGCCACATAGCAATGCAAATAAGATGCATTTTCATAAAAACTAGGCACCCGACATTAGCAGAGCTCCCAGTTGATTCACACCAGGAACTATATGTGTCATTATGTGTATAAGGTCATTAATAATGTGTAACATATGTGTAAGGGGCACTATGTGTGTCACTGTGTATAAGGGCACTAATAATGTGCAGCATATGTGTAAGGGACATTATGTGTATCATTATGTGTATAAGGGCATTTACAATGTGCGGCATATGTGCAAGGGAAATTATGTGTATAAGGGCATTAATAAAGGTTGGCATAATGTGTAAGGTGCATTATGTCTATAAGGACATTAATAATGTGTGTCATGTGTAAGGGGCATTACTGTGTGGTAATATGTGTATAAATGCATTACCAATGTGTGGTATTATGTGTATAAGGTGCTCTACTGTGTGGCGTAACATAGAAAGGGCACTACTGTGTGGCGTATCGTATAGAAAGTGCACTGCTGTGTGGTCTAATGTGAATAAAGAGCCATATGGTGTGGTGTAATGTGAATAAGGAGCAATATGGTGTGGTGTAATGAGAATAAAGAGCAATATGGTGTGGTGTAATTTGAATACAAGGCAATTCAGTATGATTTTGTGTGAATGAGGGGCACTACTGTGAGGAGTAACGTATATAAGGTAAAGTGGTACTACTGTGTGATGTAATGTGAATAAGGGACACTATCGCATGATAAATTGTGAATAAAGTTGCACTACTGTGAGGCATAATTTGAATTGGGGGTACTATTGTTTGGCCATCCTCCTTGCCAGCAAAAACACATACCTTTTTGGGCTGTGCGCCAAATGTGCACACTGTTCTTATTTAAATTACAGGGGGTAGGAAAACAAAAATAAGGACTGCTATGGGTGGGGGGTGATGGTGCTGGGAAAGTGGTGCAGGGTCAGAGGCGGAACTAGCGGTGGTGCTAGGGGGCACCAGCCAAAATCTTGCCTAGGGCATCATATTGGTTAGGGCCGGCTCTGGCTGCAGAGAAGTGTTTCTCTAGAAGCATTGGGACAGGGGTCCCTTCAAAATGTTGCTATGGGGCACACAAAGTCCTGGCAATGTCCCAGCTAGACAATGTTGATTATATTATACATGGGTCAGTTGGATTTTTGAATAAGGTCCAAGATCCTTAGCGATACCAATGAGAAAGGCCAAGGTACAGTAATTTGAGGTATGGTACAAGTTGGTACCCTTAGATAAATCCAGAAAAACTATTTATTAATATGCAGGAAAAATGATGATTTTCTATCACCGCTTATTGCAGCACTAAAACATTTGTTATATTTTTGGAGTGGTAAGTCTTACAGAGTGGGTGTGCAAAAGTGTGGCCCGGCTAGCCGAATCTCGCATGCACAGTGGATCTGAAAGTCCACACATAAATTGATAAAAAATAGTTACTAATATGTCAAAAGATAAATATTTTAAAACTATTGAATTGATTGAAAAAAAATCCTTTATTCAAATGAATACATATGTTTCTTAAATATTTTTCTTTTATTGCCACTCTGAGATTCGTGTTAAATACAGTAGGCTTTCCCATGCTTTGCCTGTAGATGCCATTGCCGATAAAACCCAGTGAATCCTCACTGACAGCCGACTGCAATGCTAAATAGATAGACAGATGGCTGTCAGGATGCTGGCGGTCAGAAGACCGATAGTGGCATCCTGACAGGTGAAATCCCGACAAGGGGCGGGAAGTAGTCTAACTTTCTCCATACCCTACCTTACTCATACCCTCCCTGTTAGGTGCCTCAGGTCCTGGGTGATGCCACACCGATTATCTTTCTCTCTCTAAATTTTTATCTTATTCATGATGTCACACACAGCTGCTGTGACCCAAAACATGGCTGTCCAGCCACTAGGGGCCTAATTCAGATCTGATCGCAGCAGCAAATTTGTTAGTTAGTGAACAAAACCATGTGCACTGAAGGGGGGATGGGGGTGAGGGGGGGGGGAATATAACATTTGCAGAGAGAGTTAGATTTGGGTGGGTTATTTTGTTTCTGTGCAGGGTAAACACTGGCTGCTTTATTTTTACACTGCAATTTAGATTTCGGTTTGAACACACCCCACCCAAATCTAACTCTCTCTGCACATGTTATATCTGCCCCCCTGCAGTGCACATGGTTTTGCCCATTAGCTAACAAATTTGCTGCTGCGATCAGGTCTGAATTAGGCCCTAGCTGCGAAGACAGGGGGCGACCCTTAATATGCGAGCGCATCACTGCTTTCGCATTTTAGCGGAAGGGGAAGGACCCAGCATGTGGGGCAGCCTTGCCCTGTGCTGGGCGTCCCCCCGCATACTAGAGAGAGACATGAGTTGTAGTTTTGCAATTTCACGCAAAACTACAACTCATGCTGAATTAGGCCCATAATCCCAAGTTCTGTTGTGCTTCATTTGCGAAATTTAGAAAGACTGTACACTACACCTTTCAGAGTAGCTCAGTCACACTATGCGTCCCTGTCATTATTGCGCTGCTATCTTTAAGATAGAGCCCCAATGTGTGGAGTAATGTATGAACAGTCAGTTGCACTGACCATTCCGATACCTGCAGCTACCAATTTTGACAGCTGCAGGTGTCATTGCCTGGCATACAGCACTGTCCCTGGCTCTCGGTTCCGACAGTCGGGGACTGTGTATACAAAAAAAAAAAGTTTTTTTTTTTTTAATATGGCCGCGGGTGGCACTGGGGGTTTAATGGCTGCCGCACAATTCATGCAGCGCCGGTCAAAGCAGTCGAAGAGGAAGAGTGTACATTGCAAGACAGATACTTTAACACTCTTTCTTTTTGGCAAAGTAGGCATTCATACAGTCTGTTTCTTTGTTCATTGCATAGCCCTGCACAGCGATGAAATGTTGGTGGATTTCACTATGCTGTCTTATCATTAATATATTTTGCCTTTTTTATTTTCAAATCTGTGGAGTGCCGTCTGGTTCCTACTATATGGAGGGGGGACTAGTTGGTCTTCATCCAGGGAATCTTTGCACATATACAGATGGAACCGCACTCATCTAGTGCGTCTCCATCGCACACGAGCGCTCCCGACGTGGCTAGGCGATCTGTCTGCCTAGTCATGCCGGGAGTGCACAGAGTCGCTCCCATTCTAGAGAATGGAACGCTACGCCCCAGACACGGCAAGGCACAGATGGAGCTCAGTAGAGGGGTGTATTAGTGCAGTGTTTAAGTGCTAAATCAGGATCCACAGACAGCTTTTGTGGTGAATAAATGAAATAATGAAGTTTTACTGTCAGCATTCATCAGAAAATAATAAACACATAGCCCCCATTCAGGGCACTAACTCACTTCTCTGCTCCTGACTATCATTTGGCAACTAGTCTGCATACAAATTCTCTCAGGTATATCACAGGTTCCAGCCTGGTTTGGCTTTGGCTGCCACAGCTGTTCACATATATAGCCTAACACACTGGCCTGCTTTCTTTCAGGTAACACACAAGCTTTGGGTAAGGCACCTCCTGGTCTTCTCATACTGAGGCTCAATGGCCTAGCTTCTTCTCAGCAACACATAGCTCAGTCCACGAGTTTGGTGGTTTCCCCTGTCTCCTATAGTGTTTAGACACAATGCTCCTGGCTCTCAATGGCTCCCTTGCACAATGAGCTCTGACTGGCTTCCATAGCCTAACTTAGGCTGGTTACACAGGTCACAGCCTAGCCTGACTGCAGAGTCTTCCAGACTGACTCTCCACTGCAGCCATTAGGTGTTCTCACACCTTCCTTATCTGCCCTGTGTGGGCCGACCCCTCCTGCTCCACATAGAATACATGTGTCAATAATGCAATTTACCCTCATACTGCCACTATATATATATATATATATATATATATATATAAAACAAAAAAAAGTGCTACAACACAATGTGACCAATACTATAACTATTATATGCAGTAATTTCCCTAGTATGTGAAGTGTACACTACCCTTCAAATACAGATGACTGCTGACCCTTCCAATTTGACTAGTATAATAAGAATCATGAGAAAAATCTAAGCATCTAAGCGAGAGATAGCACATGATCCATCTAGTGTAACTAATACAGACCAAAAGTACACAAATTTGCATGTGTGCCAAAATTACATAATTTCAAGCATACACTATCTCTATATCTTTCAGGATATAGACAACAACAAAAAAAAGCAAAACAATAATAGTGTAATATTGATGGTACAAAAAAGTGTTCTCATGAAATTAGATGAAAGTGAAAAATGGTCAAATAAACCATCAGTCAGTGTTACTATAGTAGCATAAGTAGTATTAGTAGAATATCAAACTGTGTAAAAATCAGATAAACAAACACCATGACATAAGGTATCTCCGTACTGACACTATATTTGTGTTGATTAAACTTGATAGCCAGAATCCTGATCTTTAAGTGCACTTTGTGAACTCAATGATAAAAAATAGACACCAATAATATAGTATGTTTATACACACAATGGGGTACATTTATAAAAGATTCTAAAAATGAAACGTGGTGATGTTGCCCATAGCAACCAATCAGATTCTGTCTATCATTTTCTAGGATGCAATACAGAAATGATAGATTAAATTTGATTGGTTGCTATGGGCAACATCATCACTTTTCATTTTTAGAACCTTTAGTAAATTTACTCCAATGTATTCTACATAACAAATAATAATAATAATATACTCATACATTAAAAAAGATAAAGCAACACTTATCTGACACAAACATTGAGGAGCAAGGTTCAAGATGACACCCAACGCGTTTCTTCCCTTCTATGCACAGGGGACTTCTTCAGGGGAATATATAGTAGATCTAAGCAGGACAGGTGCCTGCAAAAAAACAATGTAATTTTGTTTGCTTTCAAGTGTCTGTCCTAGGTAAATCGGTATCATATTGAAAATGGAAAATATGCTAATGCATTTGATACATTTCTGGTACATAAAAAAGGTTATTGATATAATGAAAAAAATCTGTCACATAATTTATTTTAAGCCAGCCACTACCTGAGTGCAAGAAAATATGGCACTCCATACTAATGAAGATGGGCAGCATTAAAATAGCCAGTAAAATAGGGTATGACGATGGTGACGTCTTTTGTAAGTACACACAGGGGGTTATTGAGAGATGGACACAAATCTTGTTTCCCACAGCAAGATCTGCGTCCATCTACTCACATGCTGGAGGGCCGCCCAGCACAGGGCAAGGCCACCCAGCATGTGTGTTGTGTCGCCTCATAATGCGCTCGCAATTTAATTGCGAACACATCAATTAGAGGTTGACCCCTGCCTGCGGAGCCTGGCTGTGCCCCGCAGGCAGTCCAGCGCCCTTTTTTTCCTTGAAGTGGCTGCGTGTGATGTCACACAGCTGCCCCAAAAACGCTCCTGACACACCCTCGTTTCGCCCACCACGCCCACGAAACACTGTATCAACCTACTCAGCGGCCGCTGCTGTCAATCATCTTGCGGAAATATGGAATATTCCGAAATACCGAATTTTTTGAGTGAGAGTAAGATAGTGAAACCTTTGTTTTCTGATTGCTCAATGTACATAAACTTTGTTTAATACACAAAGTTATTACAAATATTATATTAAATGACCTTCAGGCTGTGTGTATAAGGTGTATATGAAACATAAAAGAATTGTGTGAATGTACACACACTTTGTTTAATACACAAAGTTATTAAAAATATTCGCTAAAATGACCTTCAGGCTGTGTGTATAAAGGTGTATATGAAACATAAATGCATTCTGTGCTTAGACTTGGGTCCCATCACCATGATATCTCATTACAGTATGCAATTATTCCAAAATATGGAAAAATCCGATATCCAAAATACTTCTGGTCCCACGCATTTTGGATAAGGGATACTCAACCTGTATACTAATCTTAAAAATGAGATGTGCTTAAAATAAGCATCATCATTACCTTTATTGTATGCTTTTATAATACCAATAAAACATTTTTTAAAGGCAAATAGACAATTGTTACATGGCTTGTATGTGAATGGGAACAAATTGGTTTAGTCTAGAGAATACATTTTGAATTCCTTTACATGAAATGTAAACGTAATTGTTTTACCTTTTTGTTAGTCTTTTTGAGTCCTCAGTTTATCAGACCTTAGAATGTCTCTTTCATGATTACATTAGGACATGAAGTTTGATTAGCCAGGCATGAAATTATTAATTTTGTTCTAACTCACTACACATTACTTTCCTAGTGATTAGCAAAAATGCACATGGATTACTGTTTCTGAGACCTAAAGCATCACAGCACACACCATTATTTCAAACACATGTCTGATTTCTCCCATAGAGGTGCTGTCACTTATTGCTATTTGGAGATTTTGTCAAACAACTCTGGAGAACATTCACTAAGCATAAGTCACCCTTTGCACTATGCAAAAGAGGGTTTGGACCCGCCAGCTGCCTAAGGACAACATAACAGTGAATGTAGTACAAGGTGGCAGTGTTTGTGGAGTAGCAGAACTTTGCAATATGCCTCTGGAGGTGTTTGGTCTTCTCTGCACACCTGGGCACACTTCTAGGTGTTGATATTAGATGTGTACATTGGGGGTCATTCTGACCCATTCGCTCGCTGCGTTTTAACACAGCAGAGCGAACGGGTCCTTGCTGTGCATGCGCCGGCGCCGTTGTGTGCCTGCGCATGCCGGACGGCCGAAGGCCGTAGCAGGGATGCAATCGCCTCTGCCTGATTGACAGGCAGAGGCGATCGATGGGCGGGAAGGGGCGGAACGGCGGCATTTGGCTGCCGTTTCGTGGGTTTGGTCTGCCCAATGCAGGCGTGGTTGGACTGAATGGGGGGTGGGCCACAGCAGCTGCGTGACATCACACGCAGCCGCTGCGGGCCGGGGAGCAACGATTGGCTCCCGGCCAGCACGCTAATGCTGTGCTGGCCGGGAGCTACTCTTTAAGTGCAAAGGCATCGCCGCTGTGCGATGCCTTTGCACTTCTGCGAGGGGGGGCCGGACTGACATGCAGGTCGGACTAGCCCTGTGCTGGGCGTCCCCCTGCATGTCAGGGAAGAAGATCGTAGCTGTGCTAAATTTAGCACAGCTACGATCAACTCGGAATGACCCCCATTGGCCATTCATGCACACGGCAAAAGACTCAAGTTTTCGCACAAGAACAGCGGTTTGCATTATCTGATGAGAGGAGTTGGGAGCGTGACTGAGAGCACACCACACTGTGTAGCAGTGGCACGCGGTAGGGTGAGGCAGGTGAACCAGAGTTTTGTCTATATCAAGCATATGAAAAATACAAAGAATATATTAGAAATATTTTCTTTGTATCATTCTAATAGTTTTGTAGTCCAAACTCTGGAGTAAAAAGTCTATGGCAGGTAAGGTAGTGCCTCTCCTGCCTATCTTTTCCGCACATCTCTGATCAAATCTCACCAAAATACATATACTTCTGCACATGTATATATTGCCCACGTGAACCCTTGGGCAGTATTGTTTGTTAATATGTCTCTGGTACTAGCCAGCGTCTCCTCAGTCATTTACCTCACCGCACGTCCCTTGTGTAAAGAGTAGATGCACTGGAAAGTGCAATACTGAAATTTACATGCAAATTGTTGCATGTGCAAATTGATATTGTATTTACAGCATACAAGTTTTGATTGGATCCAGATACTGTAGCTACAGTAAGGCATATTTATATAAATTGAAGGAGTTTAAGTGTCATGTAAGTACTGTAAATGGCTTTAGCGCAATAAAAGAGCACACTCTGCTAAAATTACCTTTGTACTGTATGTACATTGTAAACTTAAAGCCACAAACCGACATCCTAAGACCCAATGTTTTGAAGTACCCTGTCATAGAGTCTACTTCAAGTCACATTAATCTGTCTCAGCTCAGCCCTTTCCCCACTAGATTGTAGACTCCCCAAAATAGAGACTTCCCTGACCATTATTTTGAAGTATGCGCCTAGAATAATGAATCACCTTTTATTAGCAAAATATGTTTAATAGAAGAAAGTTACCAAAATGGACAACCTACTGTAACCATTTTCCTGTATACTTCATTATTTTACTTTACTATTTCATATTTACTTTCAAAGATTTTGTGAAAGAAGATAAATAGGGAATACATTCCCATGTTATACTCTCATTCGCAATCACTTCTCAGTCTTCTATTGGCTATCTTTTTCTAGAGTACATTTAAATTTTCATTGTCCACAATATTTCATAGTTGCTGACATATAGGCACGCCGTTTGCTAGAAAAATGTTTTTGTGGTTTCTAAATTGATTTCTTAATTGGAAACCCTGAGAGGTGGCAAGGTATTACATTTCCAAGTAAGAAAGTTACTCAAATTCGGAATCTTTTACTCAGGTTGCTTTATACATTTCGGATTCTTTTCATGCAGTCTTTGCATAAAAGAATTGGATCATGAGGAAGATCTAATGGTGTGATGTAATACAATAAGATACAGGAAAACCTGATTTTCAAAATATTATAATGTAGCTCAATTTTAATAGCTTTTCCAATTGCCAACAGTTAATCATGTTCTAATATTTCTCTACACTCAACATTGTAAATTCCCAATTCCTAAAGCAAACTCATATAAAGGTCTTATCTAATTTGCCTATTCTTTGTTTATTCATTGTATACCACTCTGCTAATTGACATTTTTTAGTCTATGAATAAAATAAGGACAGGTACTGTAGGAATTATGTTTTTACTTGAAATGCTCCTCAGATATATACAGTATATATATATATATATATATATATATATATATATATATATACATTTCCCGTTGGCGGCACTCACAGTATAAATGAAGACAGACACTAGGTCAAGTGCATCAATGTTTCAATGTTGCATGAGCATTTTCGTAGTTCACGTAACATTGAAACATTGATGCACTTGACCTGGTGTCTGTCTACATTTATACTTTTTAGTGGCGCCAACGGAAATTGTATATCGATGCTGGAAGGCTACCTGTCAGCACTAGAAGGCACCAATATTTTCCATCTTACTGGATTATGGCTATGGGAGTGCCTTTGATGGGCTTTTCTATATATATATATATATATATATATATATATAGAGAGAGAGAGAGAGAGAGAGAGAGAGAGAGAGCACTAAGGGATCTCCTGTTACAGTATCCCTTGTAAGGTCATTGAGAGTGATTCAGTGGCAGATTTTGTTCATGTTACAAATGTTATTCCTGGTTGGTTTCTTGTAAGCTGTCAATACATGCAGCAATGTGGACATTCAGTATGGACATTTTAGATTTAATTACCCACAAACTGTACATGTGTGTGATGTGTAATATGTAAAGATCACTGCTGATTCTAATCAACATTTTGCAGCGTATAACAAAATCTGAACTAACAAAAAATGTGGTTGGACCATGAACATCAAGTGCTGATGTATACTGCCATATTAATTATGTAACATAGGCTTCAGTGAGTAACAACGTGGTATAAGTATGCAAAAGGTACATTATTATTGTTGTTGTTATTATTATAATTATTATAATTATTAGTATTAGTATTTACAAAACACCACAAACAGTGGTGTACAGTGAGGAATTTAATATATAACAAAGATGTAGAGGACCAACAGGCAAAGTATATACACATATAAATACAAGACCACAATAGTGTCCTAAGATGGGCAGCATAGTGTCATGATGGTTACTTGGTTAGCATTGACTCCTCACAGAGTTAGGGTCAGTAGCTTTGATTCCCAACCTACAGGTATGAAGTTTGTATGCTCTTCCTGAGAGAGGGTGAACACTGAGTGAAGATGCACATTTATGAAGACTGGGCTTATGATCATGTATTGTGACAATGATTTGCTAATGAAAATGACAGGATTTGGACAGGGTGTAGGATGTGAAGAACAGGTAGAGTGTAGAGTTAAGGATAACACCCAGGAAGCATTGTTAGATAAGTTGAGATTTAGATAACGATGGTTCACTAATGAGAAAGAGTCAACTGGACACACAAGACAAGGCAAGGAGAGAGATGGGGATGGGGAGATGGGGAGGGGTAGATTTGGTTGTCATCAGCATAGAGGTGATACCAGAGACTGAAAGGGTTGGTAAGTTAACTAAGGGAGAGGTTGCACATTGAACAGGCTGATTATGGTGCTCTCTGGGACCCCAAACGGCAGAGGAAGAGAATGGAAGGTGGAAAACAATGAAGAATAAGACAAAGAGCAGTTAGACAAGAGAGAAAGGTGTCATGAAGTCTAACTTAAAGGAAGGGTATCAAAAAGGCCAATAGGGTATTCATAAGGAGACTAGGGGCTCGATTTACTATGCCATGTTTGGCTAACTGTTTTAGCACTTATTTCTGTTATCGCTTTAAATTCTTCAGTCAAAACTGCCAATCATCGGTGGCTTTGACAACCTACAGGTTAGTAATTCTACCCCCAGTCTACATGTTTCAGATTTGCCTATTTCCTCAATTTATTTGTTTCAATTAAGTCTAGATTGTTCTGAACTTCCATCAAAAGGGCCTTACTGAAGGTTGAATACATTAGCATAACATTGCACTGACCTCTTTAATTTTGTATATCCAACTCTTGCTACAATCTATGACACCTGTCCTATCTCCCGATACAGTATGTTTCTTTTTGTTACTTTTCCCTTTGTAAATTCCTAAAAACTGTAGAAGAGCAAAGTTATCAAAGAGTTTATAAAGGGGCCGACACTGCAAACCCTGCACCCATACATGACACTTACCTTTTTTGCCAGCGCCGCAAATGGACAATGGTTTGAATGCAATTTACCTGTAGCTCAGTGTATGTGCAGTTGAGCGATCAACAGAAACATGGACTGTGTTCCTTGTTCCAGGAGATCAGAGCATGTACAGTAGACTTTGAAACATTGCATCAGTGAGAGAGCTGGGCCCAAACAGAGGATGAACATGGAGTCCCTCTTAATTTGCCCCTGTATTTGGGACCCTTACTTTATTTTTGGGGTGGGACGGAGGTATTAATTGAACAAAGGGCTAAGATTTGTGTAGGAAAGCTATTGATTAAATGTGAAATCTACTTATTGTTTGTGAATAAATATGTTGATTTAATAAATGTGAATGCATTTAACGTCAGGCTTGGTAGGAGAAAATAGGTCTACCTATTAAGATTTTGGTGATTACCTATATTTGTTTGTGCTTTTCACAGCAATAGAAAATCTACTCTTGTCCCAAATTATCAAGAAATGTTCACCAATACAGATGAATGACATAGTTCTTCAGTAAGGTGTCCTTACCACCACCAGTCTTTAGTGCCTGTGCATATACATGACCAGTTTATAAAGCAGAAAATAAAATGATTTTCAGAATTTAATAAAAATTAAAAGAAGAATAAAATGCTTAAAAATGGGATTAAGATTAGACACTTGAGGGAGAGATATGGGTAGGGATTAGGGTCAGGGATCGGCAGAAAATACTCAACCAAACTGCTGCTGGAAGTGACAGTCACATGATTGCTGGGACCTGGAAGCTGTGCTGGAAACTCAGCAGCCGTCGAGTCCAGGTAAGTGACCACTGGGCCCCCAGGGACATTATTTTGACATGTCATCCATGTAGACTTGATGAATGGCAACATGGTTACTATAGACACGCTAGGCATGTCGACTTGTACCATGCCGACATTTCAACCATATTGACATTCTTATGTTGACCTGATGCAAGTTGCCATGATAACTGTCGACCTTACATGCAGTACCACACACGTGGATTCCCCTTCCTTCTGCAAACCATGTGTTTGTCCCTGACCCCTTCTTCTAGTCAAAGATCACTGTTAAATTCTGAAAAAATCATTATGTGCACAAAACTACGTGTAAACAACAGTTTTTGCATAATTTTCTAAAAGATAAGGATACTATTTATCAAATGTCTAAAGCTGCCTTAATAGCAGCATTGAAACACAATATTGTGCCCATAAAATGTATTAGGAAGTTGTGATTGTGCTATTTATCAAACTCCGAAAACTTTTCAGATTTTTTTTTGTGGAAAAAATTAGAGTGCAAAGAAAGATCTTTCCAGATCCCTCCAGTTCCTCCAGATCTGCACGTGAACATGCTCAGGGTTACTGCTGGGATTGAACCTGGCAGTGTAAACTTTTCCCACTGTGGTAAGCGATGAAAGCGCGTGTTCTTGCAGGAAATATCAGAGAAGTGCCACATGCACAGTTGGCCAGTGACAATGGCGTCCAGTGATTTGTACACACCGATACCAGGGAGGTAAGTATAATGTATGGGTATGCGGTGAGGGACTCCGTGCACCCTTTACCCATTATAGATATGCTCAGAAACAGAGTTGTAGTAGAATGAAAATGAATGTAACACTGATTGTATGAATTTTGGGGGTTTATGTTTCTAAAATATGACTGCAAGTATCATTATATTAAGTAACGACCAGGTAAGTTTTGCAAGTGTTTTATAAAAAAAAGAAAAATGTCCATTAGCGACAACTATAAATTGGGTTTATTATTGAAATAAAACAGTTTATGTAAAATAATACATTGACTAAAGGCCCGTACACACTGGCCAATATATCGGCTGTTCTCGTGAACGGCCGATATATCGCGGGTCCGTCGGCCAGTGTGTACGGCTGATACGTCTGTGAACTCCGTCGTTCACAGACGTATTGTGTCGGCCCCGCAGCACAGCCGACGACCAATATATCTACCGATATATTGGCGTGTTGCTGTGTGTGTACGGCGGTCGGCCGACCGGCCATACACATGCTGCGGCGGCCGGCGGTGATTGACAGTTGTACACGCCCGCCCAGTTCATGATGTCAGTCCCCAACGGATCGGGCAGTGTGTATGCTCAACACACTGCCCGATCCGTCCATAGATATATCTACAGATCAACTGATCTGCAGATATATCTTCCAGTGTGTACCCACCTTAATATTAGTAATCTATGTAACATAAAAGATCAAAATTCAGACTTGCTATATTATGCAACAATGGTAATCATATTTGTTTTATAGTTTTGAAAAAAACTTTGAACTGTTAAAACTGTTGTGTAACTGACACTTTGCACATTTATGATTATCGCACATAATTTGTTCATTTTTTTTTACATAATATTTTGGCATAGCAAAAGTTTTATTGTAAATCACTTATGCAATCCAATCACATTCAATCCACATTCTTAGCATAAAAATTGGCAGCTGCTTCATAAGAGGTGCTATTTTATGCAAAATACTGCAAACGTTTAGTAAAATATTTTTGAACAGGTGGCATATTCCATTTGCTAAACAGAAAACAGAGTAGGAGAAATGTTCTAAAAATGTACGATTAGCTGAGATTTGGCTCTAAATGTGAAAACAAGTGGGCTGAAAAGGATATAATTTATGCAGTAACAGAACTTTTAAATCAACCTTCTATGTTTCTTGTCTGTTTAGTAGGGTTTAGAAGGAGTTAAGAATCAGGCATTTGTTAAGTATGCTATTGCTATTTGAGACTGGAGGTGGATGTTTTTGGGTATAGTATAACACTATGCTTGCAAACCATTTAAAAAAGAATATTTTCAGATTCAGTAAACCTGAACTTGGTAGTCCATACCCTGTAAAGTACAACTGTTATCAGAAGAGCTATTCTTTGAGGGGTATTCAGTTGTTTGAAAAGTCATTTGGGTGTCTGTTTTTTCCTATCTAATAGACGGGAAAAATCAGACTCCCAACCGACTTTTCAAACATTTGAATTCCCCCCTTTGTGTACACAACTGCACATCTTTATGTATGCAGTGCAAAATAAGGACTGTTATGCAGGTGGTAAGTGGTGGGATGCATTGCATTCAAAATGCGATGCTTTCTACAATCTGCCCATGGAGAGAAACTCATCATTTGATTCAGCAACTCTCCCGTGCTTGTAGCCAAAAGCGTCAGGTCTTTCTGGGTATAATTCAGGCTCTGTATATGGCGCCATAGACAGAGCTAGAGTTATACCCAGAAAGACCTGACGCTTTTGACTACAAGCATGGAACATACCAAGACTGCAGCCGGGAGGAGTGTGAGTCCATCGCTACAAGGTTTTTACTGACATCCGGCATCTGTTCCAGTTTTTTATCTTTTTTAAGTGTGGACTTTTTTTTTAATTTGTGTGCATTGTGGACTGTTTCCACGTTGTTATTAAAACCGTTTTTTACTTACCTAATTGACGGATCTGTGTGCATCATATGCCTTTTGGGAGGACCGGAAAGATACCTTGAGGTGCATGCGAGACAGAATTCACATGTAAGTGTGTTTCCTACAGATCTGTGAAGTGACTAAGTTTGGGGTACCTGTTTTTATTGAAAAGATACCTTGATGTGCACGTGGGATAGAATTCACATGTAAGTGTGTTTCCTATTACTTTCTGCGCAGTGATTGAGTTTGGAGTACCTACTGTAAAGATATCTTGATGTGTATTCGAGAGAGACATTTAATGTAAGTGTCTCTCTAGTGGGAAAGGATGAGGAGTATCATCAGTCTGTGAATGAGTATTTCCCTCCAGCTGAAAAAACAGACCATCTATGCTTCCACCTTTATAATTAATACAGGGTTTTTTTCCCAGCGCGAGTTGTCAGCATAATCTCTTTTTATTGTGCGTTTTGTACAGTATAAACGGACAAATATGTGCTCACAGAACTTGCAACTGATTTCACGGTGATAGGATGGGACAGAGGTCAATTTAAAATTATACCCTCCCCCTTCATTTCAGAAAGAGTGACATGATTACGTACATTAAATACTGTACTCAGGTGGTCATTCCGAGTTGTTCGCTCGTTGCCGATTTTCGCTATGCTGCGATTTGTTGCTAAATGCGCATGTGCTAAGTTATTTTACACAAAACTTAGTAGATTTGCTGTGGATCCTGCGGCGCTTTTCAGTCGCACTGCTGATCGGTGAGTGATTGACAGGAAAGGAGCATTTCTGGGTGGTAACTGAGCGTTTTCCGGGAGTGTGCTAAAAAACGCAGGCGTGTCAGGCAAAAACGCGGGAGTGTCTGGAGAAACGGGGGAGTGGCTGGCCTAACGTAGGGCGTGTTTGCGACGTCAAACCAGGAACTAAACGGACCGAGCTGATCGCAATCTAGGAGTAGGTCTGGAGCTACTCAGAAACTGCAAAGAATTATTTAGTAGCAGTTCTGCTAATCTTTCGTTCGCTATTCTGCTAAGCTAAGATACACTCCCAGAGGGCGGCGGCTTAGCGTTTGCAATGCTGCTAAAAGCAGCTAGCGAGCGAACAACTCGGAATGACCATCTCTAAGTGAACACATTTATACTTTTGTTAACTCTTAAGGTTCTTCATATACCCTATTCCCCAAATATGTTTTTATTATCTGGCGCACAGCTAAACAGCTTAGCCTACTAGAAGTAATAGTTTGAGTGTATATGTGTTACAGTTTAATGCCCATAAAAAGCAAAATCATACATTTGGGTCTCAAAACCCCAAAGGCTAAATATATAATAATGGCACTCTAAAGGAAAATACTGAGGAGGAAAATATCTCTAGGTGTTAATATGTTAGGTGACAATGTAACTTAAAGCAATGAGGAAGGCTAGTCAGATGTTTGGTTTCATAGGGAGAGGAATCAGTAGCAAAAAGAAATAAGTAATGCCACTGTATAGGTCATTGGTACGGCCTCATCTAGAATACTGTGTTCAGTTATGGAGGCTGTATCTCTAGAATGATATAAATACATTAGAGACTGTACAAAAAAAGGCAACTAAACTGGTGCATGGCCTACATCACAATGTGTACCCAGAAAGACTCAAATATCTTTATACTGTATGTACAGTATAGTTTGCAGCAGAGATGGGAAAATGGGAAATGGGAGAAACTTTCATATATATCAAGGGTTTAACAAGGTACAGGAGGGAAACATCTTTCAAATGAAGAGAAGTATTAGAACACAAGGACATACACTGAAACTAGAGGGAGGTTCAGGGGAAATTTTTGGAAAAATTACTTCTCAGAAAGGGTAGTGGACAAGTGGAATAGCCTCCCATCAGAGGTGGTAGAGGCTAAGACAGAAGAGCAATTTAAACATACTAGGAATAGACATAAGGATATCCTTACAAAGAATTAAGGATCAAATGAGTTTTACGTTTATTATAAGGTTAAAAAAGAGGCAGACTAGATGAACTGAGTGGTTCTTATCTGCCGTCATATTTTATGTTTCATTCCAGGCATGACAACTGTTTTTTACATTTTTACACTGACTTTAAAATGAATGATGAATATAAATAGTAAGTACATCCTTTCTTGGACAGTAACATGAAGTCAAGGCAATAAGAATGTTCACCCTTTTTCAAATCTGTGCTTTCACGCACTATTGTGGATTTCTGCTCTAATAATGTGTGAGCCCCAACAACATGATAAGTTCAAATGAATTGACATTATTAGTTCATCTGAAAATCAACAAAAAAAGATCCACAGTGTGTAGAGGCTTCAAGGCTCTGGAAAATATGGTTAGTGCATAATGTATGTTTGGATAATGTATTATTAATAATATACATTTATTTAAAAAAATAAGTACAGTTTCTTTCAAATCAGTGTTTTTACATATCAGGACATTCAGTAACTAACATCATTAGCCATAAATATACTCACAAGGGCAGTACAGATAGGGTCGGGCCGTATGAATGGTGCATTACTGCCTTACAGCACTGAGGTCATAGTTTTGATTCCCACCATGGCCTTAACTGTGTGGAGTTTGTATATTCTCCCCGTGCTTGCATGGGTGTCATCCCACAATCCAAGAAAATACTGGTAGGTTAATTGCCTCCTGACAAAAAATGAACCCTAGTGTGTATGTGTGTGCATGTACAGTATATGTGTTTGGGGGCAGACTTGATGGGCCAAGTGGTTCTTATCTGCCATCAAATGTAATGTTTCTAAGTTATAATATGTGATGCAACTAATACTGACAAATAACACAGCACATTTTGCTTTGGGAATCTATTTATCTATTCATGTTTATGCACAGCTCTCTTAAGGTCCCATAAGAGTATCTGAATGGGGTTTAACATGGCTGTTTAAAAGAAGTTATTTTATTTTCACCCATTGAGTTGTAAATACACTGGTGTGCTCAGGAAGGAGCGTTGTACAATTTTGCAAACCATTCCACTGCAATAACATTTTTTTTTAGAGAAGCAAATTTCTCCTAGATACAATTCCATGATAGCCAAACTTGTTCAGTCCTTTTCTGATGGAAGAGATCTTTAGCATTAAATGTGCTATCATAAGTCTGTAGGTCACTGTGTGTAGCTTTTGGCTCGTTTCTGATTTCTCAGACCTTTTGATGAAGCTGCTGGGACGTCCTCTTCTGGGTGGATTGGCAATTATATTCAATGTTTTCGTTTGTAAATAATCTATCTCACTCTAGTATGTTGGACTTCAATTATTTGGGATTACACTGTACATTAATAATCCTTATTCAGCATCATTTTGGTCAAAAAGCCAGGTAATATGGCTGGCTGTTAGTGTTTATTTTTATTTATTTTTTTCATTTAAAAAAAATTGTAGCAAAGTGAGGAATTACTAATACACTTTATTTTTTAATAAAGACAGAAATACTGTATGCCGTGTTGATATTTTGTTTTTTTTATATAACCCATTAGCTTTACCTCAGCTCATACTTTATTTATTTTTTAAATGTTCCAATAGCTTGTTTATAACTGTTTTATTATATTTGGGGGGATATGTACTAAGCCTTGGATAGTGATAAACTAGAGAGAGGTGAAGTACCAACTAGTCAGCTTCTAACTGTCATTTTTTCAAATACCGCACATGAGTTAGATTGGATGGTATTTTATCTCTCTCCACTTTATCACTCCCCAAGGCTCTCCCCCTTGGACTTCAAAAGGAAGTATGGATGGGTTTTATGGAGTTAGCAAACAGCATGTCACATTGCTATTCCTGTTTTTAATTTAAACATTAACAAAGGTGAAGATTACAGTTAAGATAAAGGGGGTGCACGGAATCTTATATTATTGCTGCATACAGTATTTGAACAAATGCATTTTGGCATATTCATCTTTTAATAATTCTTAGAATGTGTACACAAGGATAAACATTTAATTTTCTCCTTGCCATAATGATGTAAATACTGTACATTGCTTTAAAAGTGTTGGAACACAGTCTGCAGTGACAAGCCAGTTGTAATTTCCAGTGAGGTACCTGGATAAATACAGATGGGTTCATGTATGAAGCCTTCGTGATGAAATGGAGAGAGATAAACTACCAAACAATCAGCTCCTAAATGCCATGTTAAAGGTTGTGTTTGAAAAATGACAGATAGGAGCTGATTGGTTAGCCCTTTATCTCTCTCCAAGGATTAGTACATCTACCCCAGAGACACTTAAAGTAACTGGACATTTCAATATAAAGATTGCAGCACAAGATTGGATGTGAACTGATCACATCTCTGGCTCACATCCAATCACGAGCCACTTTGGTTGGCCACAGGCACCTTGCTGAATTTAATCTCTGAATTGTTTCCTGGTCAAGTCACTGGAGATTTGAGATTATTTCTCCTTCATGTGGTTTTTAATGGGTTACACAATATTGCGGCTATTCATAATAATAAGCATGAATACACACAGTTGAATGTGTAAAAATGCTTTATAAAAACAGCTCAAGTATTCGATTACATGTGATGTAGAGGCTGATTATAAAAATACCAGTCTATTTTACCAGTTCCTTGTTCTACTGCCATACTGTAATGCATGTGTCATATTAAATCACAACAGTGCATAGCTTTAGGGTAATGCATTGTCTTTGGTTATACCATTATGTTCATTGCTAATGGAGCATTTTTCCTCCTGCACTTGTTTTCTGACAAAAGGGTCTATCAAGGTCCTTCCTGATAGGTTTTTATATATTGTATTGCTCTTTCTTATGACACATTGAAAAATGTGGTACTGGCTGCAGTGACAAAGGACAAACTGCTACATTTTTGGGAATATGAGAGGTCAATGTGTAAAGAAATATTTCTCTAGGATCTTTTCACTGTGATTTGTGCATCATTTTATTCAGCATGTGCAGAAACATTTTTACACTGCTTGTTGCAATCATGTTGTATTTTTATACCAAACTGACACTTTCTCTACTGTAGTCACTGAGATTATCATTTCTATACTACCTGTAGTTAAAAACTCGTCAAAATAACAGACACCAGGGCTGCATTATACTGTAGGGTGGAAAGGTCGCTAGTCACACAGGAGCTGCCAGGATTCTGGAAGTCTTGCTGCTGAGGGTGTAGCTTTAGTTTTTTTTAGATATAGATGCTGTATATCTGTAATGGGCAGGCTATAATGATGTTGCACTATATACACCAGTACTGGTACATGTAAGCTCACCAGTCCCCGCACAGCTCCCGGCCTGTCTGGAGGTAGAGGACACCAGTAGCCACCAGTAGCTGGCGGAGGGGTCTGGGCATGGCCTATATGGGGGTGTGGGAGGAGCAAGCACAGGACCTTGCCCTTCCACTGGCATGCAGTATATATAAGGCAGTTGAGGCGATTAGCTGCCTCCTCACCTGCATCATCTGCAGCCCCAGCACTGACCCCAGGAGCAAACACAGGATTTCTAGAAGGGGGTTTCCAAATGCAATCCACAATTTCCCACTGTGCCGAACATCGGGAAACTGGAAATCCCCCCTGAGTTTACTTATGCTTGTCCCCATATAGCATCTGCAGATACATTCATTATGTGTATCTTCTGTACCATTAAAGCAGACACAAAATTACTCTGCGGATGGATTATTTGGTATCTCTCTCTATTTTATTTGAATTATTTCTGGATAGTTTTGATATTACATGAAACACATAATTATAGCCATGAGAAGGATTCAGAAGAGAGGTGGCAGAGAAGTGAGGAAAGGGGGGACCTGGAACCATAAACCATAGAACAATATATGTGAATGGAGATAAGTGACATTACAGTACTGTATGGGGGTGATTCAGAGGTGCATCCAAATGTGGGAGAACTGTCCTGCCCACTGTCAGCGTCCATAAAAGCTGTAGTAATACGATTGGTGCGTCCTTTGTGCATTAGAGTATAGAGTATTTCAAAAAATATGGTGGTTCAATTAATTTTCATTTGTAATAATTAATAGAAAATGCTTTCACTCTTGTATCAAACCTATACAAGTTCCTGTGATGCCTCTGAAATGTGCAATAACAGCCAAATGTGGGGCACTGCAGGGGGCACAGTGGCGGATCTTGCCATGCTGCGGCGCCCTCCAGATGGCGCCGGCGCCCTCCGGAAGGCGGCACCCTGGGCAAAAGTCCTGCTTGCCCGTGGCAAGATCCGCTACTGAACACATACACACAAACGCACACATAGAACACACAAACATACATATATACAGTACACACACTCATAGAACACATTAATACATACATAGATAGATATACATACACAGAACACGTACACATAAATACACTCATGGAACACATACATATACGCACACATGCATAGAACACAAACACACATATACACAATTACACACCACATACAGTACACTTTCATTTGGAAACTGCCCTGTCCTGAAGGAAGAGGATGCTGGAGATGTCCTTAATGCAGGGCAGGACTGGGGCACGTTTCATCAATAAGCCCCCATGGCATATTTGGTCTGCCCCCTCGCCGCTAAATGCCGCAATTTGCGGGTCAGCGTTGAGAGGGAGGAGCCAATATGACTCAATTACAATTACATGAGGATCTCATCATATTGGCCCCGCCCCCCCAACAGACCCGCGAATCGCGGCATATAGCCGCAAGGGGCGGGGCTACAATTGCCGGCCGGACCACAGCTGGAAAAAAAATGTTTAGTCCATCAGAAACCCCCCTATGTATGCCACTGGACCCCTCCTCCTCCTGGTCACCGAACTGCTCACCCCACAGAGGGTCTCACCCAGGGCCAGTGCTAGGGTGTACAGCGCCTCCCTGTAAACTTTAAATTTGCATCCTCCCATAATTCACAAAGGGTCAGCGCGCACCTCTGGCACGCATCAGAAAATAAGATTTTACTCACCAGTAAATCTATTTCTCGTAGTCCGTAGTGGATGCTGGGGACTCCGTAAGGACCACGGGGAATAGACGGCTCCGCAGGAGACTGGGCACATCTAAAGAAAGCTTTAGGACTATCTGGTGTGCACTGGCTCCTCCCCCTATGACCCTCCTCCAAGCCTCAGTTAGGACACTGTGCCCGGAAGAGCTGACACAATAAGGAAGGATTTTGAATCCCGGGTAAGACTCATACCAGCCACACCAATCACACCATATAACTCGTGATAGGAACCCCGGTTAACAGTATGATAACAATGGAACCTCTGAATAGATGGTTCGCAATAACAACCCGATTTGTGTAACAATAACTATTTACAAGTATTGCAGACAATCCGCACTAGGGATGGGCGCCCAGCATCCACTACGGACTACAAGAAATAGATTTACCGGTGAGTAAAATCTTATTTTCTCTGACGTCCTAGTGGATGCTGGGGACTCCGTAAGGACCATGGGGATTATACCAAAGCTCCCAAACGGGCGGGAGAGTGCGGATGACTCTGCAGCACCGAATGAGAGAACTCAAGGTCCTTCTCAGCCAGGGTATCAAATTTGTAGAATTTTGCAACGTGTTTGCCCCTGACCAAGTAGCAGCTCGGCCAAGTAGTAAAGCCGAGACCCCTCGGGCAGCCGCCCAAGATGAGCCCCCTTCCATGTGGAATGGGCTTTTACAGATTTAGGCTGCGGTAGTCCCACCGCAGAATGCGCAAGCTGAATAGTGCTACAAATCCAGCGCGCTATAGTCTGCTTAGAAGCAGGAGCACCCAGCATGTTGGGTGCATCTAGGATAAACAGCGAGTCAGTTTTCCGGGCTCCAACCGTCCTGGAAATATAATTTTTCAGGGCCCTGACTACGTCCAGTAACTTGGAATCCTCCAGGTCCCTAGTAGCCGCAGGCACCACAATAGGTTGGTACAAGTGAAAACCTGATACCACCTTCGGGAGAAAGTGAGGACGAGTCCTCAACTCTGCCCTATCCATAAGGAAAGTCAGGTAAGGGCTTTTTTATGACAAAGCCGCCAATTCTGACACATGCCTAGCCGAAGCCAGAGCCAACACATGACCACTTTTCATGTGAGATATTTCAAATCCACGGTTTTAAGTGGCTCAAACCAATGTGATTCCAGGAACTTCAAAACCACATTGAGATCCCAAGGTGCCATTGGGGCACAAAAAAGGGGTTGAATATGCAGCACTCCCTTACAACGTCTGCACTTCAGGCTGACATCCTTCCTGGCTTTGATCAGGATAAGAATGACTTCCTCCGGAATGCCTTTTTCACTCAGGATCCGGTGTTCAACCGCCATGCCGTCAATGCAGCCGCGGTAAGTCTTTGAACAGACAGGGCCCCTGCTGCAGCAGATCCTGTCTGAGTGGCAGAGGCCATGGGTCCTCTGAGATCAACTCCTGAAGTTCCAGGTACCAAGCCCTTCTTGGCCAATCCGGAACCATGAGCATAGTTCTTACTCCTCTTTTCCTTATTATCCTCAGTACCTTGGGTATGAGAGGGAGAGGAGGGAACACATAAACCGACTGGTACACCCGCGGTGTCACTAGAGCGTCCACAGCGATCGCCTGAGGTTCCCTTGACCTGGCGCAATATCTTTTTTATTGAGGCGGGACGCCATCATGTCCACCTGTGGTCTTTCCCAACGGTTTACCAGCATTTGGAAGACTTCTGGATGAAGTCCCTATTCTCCCAGGTGGAGTCTGCTGCGGAAGTCTGCTTCCCAGTTGTCCACTCCCGGAATGAACACTGCTGCCCGTGCTACCACATGATTTTCCGCCCAACGGGGAATCCTTGTGGCTTCTGCCATCGCCCTCCTGCTTCTTGTGCCGCCCTGCCTGTTTACATGGGCGAGCGCCGTGATGTTGTCTGATTGGATCAGTACAGCTGGTGAAGCAGGGGCCTTGTTATGCTTAGGGCCTTGTAAATGGCTCTTATCTCCAGAAAATTTATGTTAAGTGAAAACTCCTGTTTTGGACCATAGTCCTTGGGATTTTATTCCCGTGTGACTGCACCCCAGCCCCGAAGGCTGGCATCCGTGGTCCCCAGGACCCAGTCCTGTATTCCGAATCTGCGGCCCTCTAGTAGATGAACCCTCTGCAGCCACCACCGCAGCGACACCCTGGTTCTTGCCGACCGGGTTATCCGCTGCTGTATCTGGAGATGGGACCCGGACCATTTGTCCAACAGGTCCCACTGGAAAATCCTTGCGTGGAACTTTCGGAATGGAATTGCTTCGTACGAAGCTACCATTTTTCCCAGGACTCGTGTGCATTGATGTACCGACACCTGTCCCGGTCTTAGGAGGTTTCTGACTAGAGATGACAACTCCTCGGCTTTTTCCATTGGAAGAAACACTTTTTTCTGGTCTGTTTCCAGAATCATTCCCAGGAACAGAAGACGTGTCGTCGGGACCAGCTGTGACTTTGGAATTGAGAATCCAGTCCTGCTGTTGCAGCACTTCCCGAGAAAGTGCTACCCCCTGACCAACTGTTCCTTGGACCTCGCCTTTATCAGGAGATCGTCCAAGTATGGGATAATTAAAACTCCCTTCTTGCGAAGGAGTATCATCATTTCGGTCATTACCCATGGTAAAGACCCTCGGTGCCGTGGATAATCCAAACGGCAGCGTCTGGAACTGATAGTGACAGTCCGGTGCCACAATCTTGAGGTACTCCTGGTGAGGAGGGTAAATGGGGACATGCAGGTAAGTATCCTTGATGTCCAGAGAGACCCTGTAATCCCCCTCGTCCAGGATCGCAATAATCGCCCTGAGCGATTCCATCTTGAACTTGAATCTTTTGTTATATGTGTTCAAGGATTTTAAATTTAAGATGGGTCTCACCGAACCGTCCGGTTTCGGTACCACAAACATTGTGGAATAGTAACCCTTTTCCTGTTGAAGGAGGGGTACCTTGATAATCACTTGCTGTGAATACAGTTTTTTGGATAGCCACCAACACTGCCTCCCTGGCAGAGGGAGTTGCCGGTAAGGCAGATTTTAGGAAACGGCGGGGGGGAGACGTCTCGAATTCCAGCCTGTACCTCTGAGATACTGTTTGAAGAACCCAGGGATCCACCTGTGAGAGAGCCCACTGTGCGCTGAAATTTCTGAGACGGGCCCCCACCGTACCCGGGTCCGCCTGAGCAGCCCCAGCATCATGCTGTGGACTTACCGGACGCAGCGGAGGACTTCTGCTCCCGGGAACTAGCTGTGTGCTGCAGCTTTTTCCCTCTACCTTTTCCTCTTGGCAGAAAAGATGAGCCTCTAGCCCTCTACTTTTCTGGAGCCGAAGGGACTGTACCTGATAATACAGTGCTTACTTTTGCTGTGGGGTAGCTTGAGGCAAAAGTTTTGATTTCCCAGCCGTAGCTGTGGAAACGAGGTCTGAAAGACCATCCCCAAACAGTTCCACCCCCTCCTAGGGCAAACTTCCATGTGCCGTTTTGAATCGGCATCGCCCGACCATTGCCGAGTCCATAACCCCCGTCTGGCGGCAATGGTTTTACATAGCGCTTATTAGTGATGCCAGTCGGCAAATATCCCTCTGTGCATCACGCATGTATAAGACAGCGTCTTTTATATGCTCTATTTTCAGCAAAATATTGTCCCTATCTATAGTATAAATATTATCCGACAGGGAATCTGACCACGCAGCTGCCGCACTGCACATCCATGCCGAGGCAATAGCAGGTCTCAATATAATGCCCGTGTGTGTGTATATAGCTTTAAGGGTAGTTTTCTGCTTTCTATCAGCAGGTCCTTCAGGGCTGCCGTATCCGTGACGGTAGTGCCACCTTTTTTAATAAGCGTGTAACCGCTTTATCTACCCTAGGGGTTATTTCCCAACGTGACCTATCCTCTGGCGGAAAAGGGTACGCTGCTTAGAAATTATCAATTTCTTATCGGGGGAAGTCCACGCTTCCTCACACACCTCATATCAATTCCTCAGATGCAGGAAAACTACTGGTAGTTTTCTGTCACCAAACATAATACCCTTTTTTGTGGTATCTGGGGTATTATCAGAAATGTGTAATACCTTTTTAATTGCCTCAATCATGTAACGGGTGGCCCTATTGGAAGGTACACTAGTCTCATCGTCGTCGACACTGGAGTCGGTATCCGTGTCAACATCTGTGTCTGCCATCTGAGGTAGCGGGCGTTTTAGAGCCCCTGATGACATGTGAGACGCTTGGACAGGCACAAGCTGAGCAGCCGGCTGTCCTATGTCGTCAAACCTTTTATGTAAGGAGTTGACACTGTCACGTAATTCCTTCCATAAGTCCATCCACACCGGTGTCGACCCCGCAGGGGGTGACATCCCATTCACAGGCATTTGCTCCGCCTCCACATCATTATCCTCATCATACATGTCGACACAGCAGTACCGACACACAGCACACACACAGGGAATGCTCTGACAGAGGACAGGACCCCACAAAGCCCTTTGGGGAGACAGAGGGAGAGTATGCCAGCACACACCAGAGCGCTATATATCACAGGGATATCACCTATAGAGAGTGTTTTCCCTTATAGCTGCATAATATATATATATATATATATATATACTGCGCCTAATTTGTGCCCCCCCCCCCCTCTCTTTTTAACCCTTTTCTGTAGTGCAGGACTGCAGGGGAGAGCCAGGGAGCGATCCCTCCAGCAGAGCTGTGAGGGAAAATGGCGCCAGTGTGCTGAGGGAGATGGCTCCGCCCCTTTTTCAGCTGGCTTTCTCCCGCTATTGTAAAAGTTCTGGCAGGGGTTAATAAACACCTATATAGCCCCTGGGGCTATATATGGTGTCAGTTCGCCAGCCAAGGTGTTAATATTGCTGCTCAGGGCGCCCCACCCCCCCAGCGCCCTGCACCCATCAGTGACCGCAGTGTGTGGTGTGCATGAGGAGCAATGGCGCACAGCTGCAGTGCTGTGCGCTACCTTGGAGAAGACAGAAGTCTTCAGCCGCCGATTTTCCGGACCACCTTCTTGCTTCTGGCTCTGTAAGGGGGACGGTGGCGCGGCTCCGGGAACGGACGACGAGGTCGGGTCCTGTGTTCGATCCCTCTGGAGCTAATGGTGTCCAGTAGCCTAAGAAGCCCAAGCTACCACCACTTAGGTAGGTTCGCTTCTTCTCCCCTTAGTCCCTCGGTGCAGTGAGCCTGTTGCCAGCAGGTCTCACTGAAAATAAAAAACCTAACATATACTTTCTTCCTAGGAGCTCAGGAGAGCCCTTAGTGTGCATCCAGCTCAGCCGGGCACAGAAATCTAACTGAGGCTTGGAGGAGGGTCATAGGGGGAGGAGCCAGTGCACACCAGATAGTCCTAAAGCTTTCTTTAGATGTGCCCAGTCTCCTGCGGAGCCGTCTATTCCCCATGGTCCTTACGGAGTCCCCAGCATCCACTAGGACGTCAGAGAAAAAGGGGTTTGGCCTCGCAAGGAAAGGGGGAATAGTACCCCCATTTCAAATTACGCCACACAGTAGCGCAATCTTATTCACACTACACCGCACGTAGTAGTGCTGCTCATTCACATAATGCCCCCAGTAGTAATGCTGCATATACACATAATGCCCACAGTAGTGCCAATTATACATACTGTATATTACCCACAGTAGTAGTGCCACTTATACACATAATACCCACAGTAGTAGCACCCCTTATACATAATACCCACAGAAGTGCCGCTTTTACATAATGCTTCCCAGTAGTAGCATCCTTATACATAATGCTCTCCAGTAGTAGTGTTCTTATATGTAATGCTCGCCAGTAGTAGCGTCCTTTTACGTAATGCCCGCCAGTAGTAGCGTCCTTATATGTTATGCCCCCACTAGTAGCGTCCTTTTACGTAATGTCCGCCAGTAGTAGCGTCCTTATATGTAATGCCCTCCAGTAGTAGTGTCCTTATACGTAATGCCCCCCAGTAGTAGCGTCCTTTTACGTAATGACCGCCAGTAGTAGCGTCCTTATACATAATGCCCCCACTAGTAGTGTCCTTATACGTAATGCCCCCCAGTAGCAGCGTCCTTTTACGTAATGCCCCCCACTAGTAGCGTCCTTATACGTAATGCCCGCCAGTAGTAGCGTCCTTATACGTAATGCCCGCCAGTAGTGGCATTCTTATATGTAATGCCCAATAGTAGTACCATCCTTACATGCAATGCCTGCCAGTAGTAGCGTCCTTAAAGGTAATGCCCGCCAGTAGTAGCATCCTTATATGTAATGCCCACCTGTAGTAGCATCCTTATACGTAATGTCCCCAGCAGTAGTGTCCTTATACTTAATGCCCACCAGTAGTAGCATCCTTATACATAATGCCCACAGTAGTAGCATCCTTTTACATAATGCCCACAGTAGTAGGGTCCTTATATGTAATGCACCCAGTAGCAGCGTCCATAATGTGCGCACACACATACAGTACACACCTCATACACATACACAGCCCCACCATACACACACACACTTACACTCCCCTCACACACAAAGCCCCACCATATACACACACATATACCCTCCACACACACACACACAGCCCCACAATACATATGCACACCCCATACACACCCACACATACATTTCTCTCTCACCCTCCACTTACCAATCTGGCGGGCCACCATTGTTTAATCTCCCCCTGTACAGCATCCTGGTCCCGTGTAGCACCGCCCCTCCATTTTGTGTAGCTCCGCCCCTCACACTGGTGTAGCCCCACCCCCTCTTTAGGACCCACACAGCTGCTGTCACAGGGGGGAGGAGGAGGCTACAGTGACAGACAGAGCACCCAGCAGCAGCAGGAGGACAGGCACAGCAGCGGGGATGCAGAGCAGGGAGAGCGCCTTTGCGTCCTGGCTCCTCCCTGCTTTACATCCCTTCACTGAGCGGGTATCACCAGGCCTGGTCTCACCCCTTCCTGCTGGACTGATTCACCTTCTTCCACATCTGTAAGTGGCCACACGTGACCCCAGTGCCTACACTCTGAGTGCTTTGGGACCGTCTGGTGGTTCCTACATCCATTTTCTGGTTACTGCAGCTACTTGTTGCCAAGTCCCCAGATGGCAAATAACCTGGGGTTGCTGCAAAGTGTATGGAGGAGGGGGTGCAGAGTATGTGGTATATGGCGGAAGCAGTATATGGAGGAGGGATATGCCCTGTACATAGGGGGCACTATATAGAGGGGTATGAGGGTGCAGAGTGTATATAGGGGCAGTATATGGTGGAGGGGTGCAATACACAGAGGAGGTGTGTGTGTGTGTGTGTGTGTGTGTGTGTGTGTGTGTGTGTCCTTATCTCTCCAGTGGCTGCCAGCAGCACCAGAGAGGTGAAGAGCAGCGTTAATGTAACCTTATGTGAAAATAAAACAAAAAGGTAAAAAATCCAGTCAATTTTGAATATGACAGGTTGTTAAAAATGGCAAATGCCCCATCAGACACCTACCCCTACCCCCACTCTCTCTCTCTCCATCACACTCTCCCCATATTCAGCAAGTGTGAAACCGTCAGATCAGTGTTTTTTACGTAATTATCAGCAGGCTGGAACATCTCCCTGCATGATCACTTTCATTTTCATTTGGTCTGTGTGGCAGCCTCCAGTGGCCACTGGTGCACATAAGAAGTGAGGAGCAGTTAGCCAATAATTATACAGGAGTATTATTCTATAACAGCAGTTCTGAAGTGTAGTCTTAAACTAGGTACACACTATACAATTTTCAGGCTAACCTGGCAGATATTGAGTCATTGCCTGATAATTGTTAGAGTCTATGTTGCTCCAAGGCCCAACACTTGGTCCAAAACATGTAGAATTGGTTCCCGATATAGCGTGTGATTTCTGCTGATAGTTGTATGGAGACACTGATCAGCGAGAAGATTTGGAATCAAAGTGATTGTTTAAAATGAAATCACTCTTGGGCAGTGTGTATGCTGTATATCGGCTATTTTCAGGATCGTTTTGGTCAGTAAAAAATGTGTCAACTTGTTAGCATCATTTGGCAAATCTTATACGTCGGGTTTCCTTTATCCGGAAATCTATTATCCAAAATATTAATTCGGACCCTCCGGCAAACCGTCAATGCTTCCGGACCCCTGGGTACTTAGGTACTCTGAATCCAGGAAAAATCCTATATCCAGAATACTCCTGGTTCCGAAAATTCTGGATATGGGAGACTCAATCTGTAGTGCGTACCTAGCTTTAGACCTGTGTGTGCACATTTACAAATGAGCAACTTACATTAAATCCCAGACATGAATATATAAAAGCTAGAGATACAGTATGTCATATTATTGTCATTTTAAAACATGAGTTTACAGAAACACACATGCACATCCAAACAAACACATAATACTACACGCACGCACACACACACACACACACACACACACACACACACACACACACACACACACGACAGTCAATAGGTCAATAGGTCAGTGGGTTGACATGGGATAAAGGTCGACATCAGATTTTTTTATGTTTTTGGTGTCGTTTTGTCCGTAACATGACCAGGACCTCCAATTAGTGCACTGCGTCCCCTTGCATGGCTCGCCGTGCTTGTGCCATGCAGGTTACTATTCCCAATCCTAGTCCACGTGGATGGTAAAGTATGAAAAAGTTAAAAATAAAAAATTTCTATAAGAAACTCAAGTCGACCTTGTCATGTGTTGACCTGTCCCGTGTCAACATTTTCACTGTGTTGGCCTTTTTCCCATGTCGACCTTGTCCATGTCGACCAGTAGTGGTCGGCCTAATGACTGTTGACCTAAGCACTGTCGACCTACCATCCGGATACCGGTACTAACATACAGTGCAATATGTTATATCATATCCTAGAACCTAGATGCACTATGTGATATGATATCACCATGAGCAAAATAAACAAGATCTTTTTTTTTAATGACTATTACATATATTCCAATCTTACAATATACAGTTTTTAAACTGTAATTGGATCCTGAAAAGTAGATACACAATGTCCAACATATTAAAATATGTTCCAGGGACACTGCTACTCAGCCAGCGAATCCATGCAGACCACACATAACATTGTCTCAGCAGACCTTGAGGCACTACAATCCCCATTACAGTACAGTATGTCAGGATTACTAAACTTGATATTAGCATATAGTTTTGCTTTGCTAATATTATTTCTTAATAAATATTAACTTAGCAAGGGGCGTGGCTACGATGGGCATGGAGTAGCACGTACTGTGCTGAGCTCTCCTGCCTGAACATCCTTTTGTATATCCTGACGGCTCCCCCCCGGGGTTCGTGGGTGCCCTGGACCTGCCTTACCGTTTGGTGGACCCATCGGAGTGTCTCTGTCCCTGATCTGCTGCCCTGCCTGTGTGACTGGCCGCCGGGACGGCTTCGGCCTGGACTCTGCTGTGCCACGTGGGACGCGGTGTCCGTGACGGCGGGGATCGGAGCGCTGCCTCTGCAGGGTCTGTCGGGCTCCCGGGGAGTGATCTGCGGCGGTGTGCGCCCTCTGCCCTCCTCCCTTCTGCTGCCGCTCGGTTCCACTGCCTGAGTGCGGTCTCCCCTGCTCCGGCCGCGGCTGCCCGCGCTACTTGCGGTCGGCGGCCGGGAGATGCGCACGGACTGCACCTCCTGACCTCCTGCTAGGATGGGCGTGCCCCCCCCCGCTTCTCCCTGTGTCGGTTACCTCTTGCCTGCTGCTGATGCCGGAGGGGCCACGCTGCTGCTGCTGCTGCCTTGGATAATAAAGCTCCACAAATCAGGCCACATATAAAGTACCTCCCAGGTGCTTCCAGCTGCTGTCAGTTAGAACTACTGCTGGGGCTAGCATTTAGGTTTTTCCCCTCTACAGTCAACTGTCCATGAGTCAGAGGTGCTCCACTGTGGGGTGTCATTCATATTGGGCTGCACGGAGGCCCCCCCCGTCTCTTCTCCCCCCTCCAGAGCTGCATGTGGGGCTTGGGAGATAGTGATTTAAGCTCTCACCCCTAGTCATTATCTGCTCAATACACCCGGCTCACAGCTCCCCCTGCTGCATATTTATAACCTGAAATATAGGGCTGTGACTTTTTCTCTTTTCATTACATATATACGGCTGGAGTCTGCTGGCCCATCATTGTGTGATTCCTGATTTGTTGATATAGCACTGACTGGAAGACTGTCTACTTGTCTACCATAACTCTCTCATATAGTGCTGCAATTCCCCTTGGGGGTGAATATATCGATTATTATGGGGAAAAATTCTCAGGCTGCGGCCAAGCTTGAAAAATACGCTAGGAATCCTCCTGCACAAAATAAGAGAATGGGGGGGGGGGGGGGGGGGTCACAGAATGGCTCCTCTCCTCCCTCTCCGTGCTGGCTCCAACCCCCCTGAAGCTTCAGAGGATGCTATCCAAAGGGTACTGGATGCAGTTAATGCCAGTGAAGGCAGGCTGGCCGACAAGATCACTCAGGTACAATCGGATCTCTCTTTAATCCATCAGGATCTACAACGCATTAGAGAGAGAGTGGGGGAGGCGGAAACCCGTATTTCTACTGTTGAGGACACTGTGGCTCCTTCCAATCAAGAGACGTCTTCGAGAGCTCAATCTCCCTTATGCTATGCTCTTTCCCTCAAAGTTGCGGGTGGTAGTAGGAGGAGAGACAAAATTCTTTCTGACCCCGCGGGAGGTGGCGACATGGCTTGACCGGCAGTTCCCGGCCGGGCGCGCTCTGGCAAGTGACTGTCACGATTACCAACGGATTGAGCTGCGATATATGTCCTCAAATATTTTGTGCCTACAGTTATTCTATTAATGTTTGTTGACTTTTTCCTTTTAGGGGGCCTTTACTGGTAGTATATTGAATGTTGCACTTGCTGTTGGGTCCCTGCTTGGTTGGGGGGTTGGGTGCTGCCTTGGCCCTGGGGGGGTAAGGTTATGGTGGGGGAGCAATGCCTGCCCTTGGCCACTGTATTTTTTTTGTCCTCTTTACTAGTTGTTTAGTTGTTGGGAGGTTATTTTGGGGTTAGGTATGCCACAGTTCGGGCCGGTATACAGGGTGGGGGGTTGTATGGGGGGGAAGGGAGGATTTAATGGGTTGATGTTTTTATGCATTGCTGTTGCGACATGTTTAGCGACATTTTTTGTCAGCAGTTACTTTCCTGTCTATTTGGGATACCTTCACTGTTTTGGACACACTTAACACTTAGCGCTACTATGTATTATGGCATCACTTAGTCTAAAAAATGTATCCTGGAATGTGCGGGGCATTAATGATAAAATTAAAAGGGCCCTGGTGCTTCGGCAGATTAGGCAGTACTCCGCAGATGTTATTTGCCTTATGGAGACGCACCTGGAGGGAGCCAAAGTTCTATCACTTAAAAAGCCATGGATAGGGTGGTCGTACCACTCCACTCATACCTCCCATTCCAGAGGCGTCTCCATCCTGATCCGCAGATCTGTCCCATTTGTTGTGGGCCAGGTACAGGTGGACCGGTGGGGAAGATATATTTTTTCTTAACTGTCAGATAAACTCCATGTCTTTATTATTGTTGGCTATTAATATTCCTCCACCATACTCCCCGGAGGTTCTACGCAAAGCTGCTGATTTTATGTCCCTTTACCCCAACATTCCCACTGTTTGCATTGGGGATTTTAATAATGTCATGGATCCTGGAGTGGATAGATTTAGCACCAATGTCACTGTGCCTCATCCACGTCTGGGTAACTTCGCTCTGTTAGTGGAGGGTATGGGCCTGGTGGACGTCTGGAGAGCACGGCATCCGGCTGCTCGCCAGTTCACCTGCTTCTCTCCTACTTACTCCTCCTTTTCTAGGATTGATATGGCCCTAGTCTCCCCCTGTATGATTCCCAAAATTGATGATGTCCAATATGCAACTAGAGGTATCTCTGACCACTCTCCAATACTGTTGAATCTGGATACTGGGGGTTCCCGTGGGCAGTTGTTTTGGAAATTTAACTCATTCTGGCTTTCACAGATGGGCACTGGAGCGGAGCTTGAGCTTGCATGGCGGGAGTTCTTGGAGCTAAACGGGGGTACTGCTGGCCCAGCAATCCACTGGGACGCATTTAAAGCATTTATACGAGGTTCCTTAATTAGACGGGTTGCTATTTTAAAAAATGGCTACAAACTCCAGGAAATGGAACTTGAAGCGTCCTGCAGGTCCCTAGAAATCCAATATTTGCAAGATGGATTGGTTGCCTCCAAGGACGCATGGTTGCTTGCGCAGTCCAAATGGAGAAACTGTCTGTCTGATAAAGCCAAATACCGGTTACTGTATGCCCAACACTCTTATTATGCTACGGGCGATAGACCTGGTACTTATCTAGCACATTTAGCGGCGGCAGATAAATTCTCCAATACTGTCCTTGCGATAGGCGGGGATGATGGTGTAACTTATGTAAAAACCCCGGAAATAGCGGACCAATTTGTTGCTTACTATAAAAGTCTGTATAGTACGAGATTATCAGCGGATCTAACGGAAATAAATGAGTATCTTGCTGGTATACCATTGCCCTCGCTCTCTAATGTGGCAGCTGAATTCCTTGATTCCCCTTTGTCATTGACGGAAATTGAAATTGCCATAAAGTCATTTCCTGGAGGCAAGGCACCAGGGCTAGATGGACTTCCCATTGAGCTATATAAAAAAACATATTGACTTTTATGGCCCTAAGTTGCTTACTCTGTTCAATGACCTGTTGGAATTGGGGTCGCTGCCGGATTCTATGACTGAGGCTTTGATAATAGTGCTACTGAAGCCGGATAAGAACCCAGAGCGGGTAGATTCATATAGACCTATCTCGCTACTTACAACTGATGTCAAGGTCTTAGCAAAGATCCTGGCACTTAGACTGAGCTCCGTTATTACCCAAATTATACACACAGATCAGACCGGTTTTGTGCCGGGGCGGTCCACTCTAACTAACCTTAGGCGCTTGTTCACGCACCTACAGGGCCCTCGCGGGGACGCCGACACTTCTGTTATGGTGTCCCTTGACGCTGCTAAAGCTTTTGATTCAGTGGAGTGGGCGTTCTTGTGGGGGTCTATGGCCCGCTTCGGCATTGGACCCCGCTTTATACGGTGGGTCAAGTTACTTTACTCTGCCCCATCAGCTAGGGTCTCGATAAATGGATTCATTTCATCTACATTTCCTTTAGCCAGGGGTACAAGGCAGGGCTGTCCACTATCCCCTATCCTCTTTGCTTTGGCAGTGGAGCCCTTGGCGTGCTTGGTGCGTTCTGACTTACGGGTGGGGGGGTTCCGGGTGGGCTCCGCCACGGACAAAATTGCTCTATACGCGGATGATATTCTGCTGTTTATATCAGACTACTGCAATACCATGCCACATGTGTTGCGTATTATTGACACCTATGGCGGATACTCTGGCCTGTCCATTAATTGGGATAAGTCCTGCATATTGCCCTTTCGGGGTGCTCGTCCTGGTGTCCCGCCCGTGGCCCTCCCTCTTCGCTGGGTGAACTCATTCAAGTACTTAGGAATCTGGGTCACAAATAATGCTTCTCAATACTTTTCCCTAAACATAAAACCTCATATAGATTATTTGCATTCCCGTATTGCGGTGTGGGGGACTCTACCTCTAACTATAACGGGTAGAATTAATTTACTGAAAATGGTGGCCCTGCCTAAGTTGCTGTATGTGCTGCAGCACTCCCCTGTCTATCTCCCATTAAAAACCTTTTCGGAAAATAGATAGTGTTCTGTCCTCTATCGTATGGTCTAAACGCAGGGTCAGAATAAAATTAGACACCCTCACACGCTCCCGTGATTCTGGGGGCCTGGGCCTCCCTAAATTCAGATTGTATTATCTAGCGGCACAAATGGTGCATATTAGTAAGTGGTTACATGATCCTGCTAGAGATGAATTGATCTCCCGAATTCTCTATGTAACAGATCGGAATTGCACCCCATTACAACTACTATTGAGTGACAATGTAGCAATACTTGACCTTCCCGTTGTCAAACAAGCAATTATGGTATGGAGACAGATGCATAGACTGCTGCGGGGAGAGGGTTGGGATCCGGAGACGCCTCTGGCCTACGCACATTCTCTTAACGAGCTTGCATCGTTACAGATAATGGAGGTCTGGTGCCGCCGGGGAGTGCAGTCTCTTGGGCAATTGTATCATATGGGTATCTTTAAGTCTTTCCAACAATTGCAGGAGGATTATAATATCCCATCCTTCTATTTTTATCGATATCTACAACTCCGCCATGCTTGTCAAGTTCAGTTTGCAAACGCTCCCCTGATGCTCCGGGACACACCAGTTAGGGAACTATTTGTTAATCTTCAAAACTGTACTATTTCCATATTTTACTCTGCTTTACTACGTGCATATCATGGTGAGACCCTACTTTCTCTTAAATCTAAATGGGAATGTGATCTGGGGCCCATATCTAATGACACTTGGGAGGATGCGCTGGGTGCCTCTAGGCTGGCGACCACAGCGGTCCGGTACCAGCAGGTGCATCTTTTTGTTTTACATAGAGTCTATATTACTCTTGAAAGATTGATGAAATTCGGAGGAAGGGTGGATTCTAGATGTCCCAAGTGTGCTCTGGATGGAGGTACATTCTGGCACATGATATGGTCCTGTAGGATAGTTAGTGCATTTTGGCAGGAAGTACTCAGGATTATGGTCTCCACTGGGGTTCCTGCTGATGTGCTGTCCCCTCTTGTGTGTGTGCTGGCGGTGGTGGATGAGGAGTTGCTGGATGCCCCCTTCAGGCGTTATGTTATCAACCTGTGTGCTTTTGCACAGGTTTCTATAGCCCGGGCGTGGATGGCACCTGATGGCCCAGATATTGACTCATGGATTGCCTTAGTGAATACTACAGTGGCACATGAAAGATTTGTCTATGTGTCCAGGAAAGCCATTATTAAATATTATGCGATGTGGGATAGGTGGCTATCATCGCCATATGCTAAGAGTGCCCGCATTGCTCTGCCTGCGGATGCAAGCTTAACTTCACCATAATCATCCCGGGGTTATATGAGGAGGCTAGGAGTTGGTACTGCTTGCACAATCATGTTATTTACTATATATCACACTCAAGACACTACCCCCTATGTTTGATGACATCGATTGTTTACTTATATATATGTGTGTGCGATATTATATATGCTGCTTGATTTTGTTGTTGACAGCAATGCTTTAGATTTAAAATAAAGTATGTATTGTGATATGTACAAAAAAGGAAAACAGTTTCAATAAAAAGTGTTGAATTAAAAAAAAAAAATATTAACTTAGCAAAGAGGAAGACTAGATAGTAAGAATGGCACCTACAGTCCATGCAGTAAAGGGAAAATGTTAATGGTCAACACAGAAAATAGCTGGTCATTAATGAGAAACAGTTGCAGAGCGAAATTCTTAAAGCCTTTTATGGAACTGTGCCACCTAACACTATAAGGCAGAGAGACTAGCCAGCGTCATTATCATTCTTTGTACAGAGTAGGGAATTCACTTTACTCACTGAAGTGCTCAGAATTACCATTAAACAGAGCCGGCCCTAACCAATATGATACCCTAGGCAAGATTTTGGCTGGTGCCCCCTAGCACCGCCACTAGTTCTGCAGGAGATGCCTGGCATTAGTCATCTGGCAGCTCTGCTAACGTCTGGCGCCTTTTGTTTATGAAAATGCATCTTATTTGCACTACTATGTGGCTAGGATGCACAAGCAGCTTCTGCATGCACCATGCCTATATTCTGTGTGCGACTGCAGCTGTATCTGCATACGAAATGCTACATTACAGTGATTTCCAGGAATACACTGCAATGTAGTATTTCGTATTCAGAAACAGCCGCAGTCACACACAGAATATAGGCATGCCGCATATCATTTTAATCAGCAGAAGGTGCCCCTAAGCATAACAAATGCCCTAGGCATTTGCCTAGTTTACCTATGCCTAAGGCTGGCTCTGCCATTAAGTATACAATTGTTATGGTTATGGATATGTTCTTCTCTGTTTAAGGCTCTGTGATTAGTGAACACTGTAGAATTCTTATCATCCATATGTTTGCTAAATAGTCTGTTCATAAAAACTTCTTATCCGAGTTTAAGATTAAAATGTCTAATTTTTGGTCATTGGGTCCACAGACTTCCTTCATGTACAAATGGGTGCACAGGATTTTATTCTTTAGACTACAAAATAAAATTTCCACTGTAATTCTTTATCTAGCAACAGTAGTTGCTAGTATAAATTTTCATCTCAAAAATAGTTAAAAGAAGTACAGTTGTAAACACATGCAATAATAATGGAGGTAAAAAATATGTACTGTATATGTGTTATAGAGGTGAGTTAATACAGTAGCTTGTATATAAACACTTGGAAGTCATTTAGAACTCATCAATATCACACTGTATACAGTAGCTAGTACAAAAAGAATACTATGCCAGCCGGAGTAGTGTATCTTGCGTGAATTTGCCACAATGCTGATTGCATAGTTCTGCCACTTATTGCTGCGATCAGCTGGATGGGTGGAATGAGCAAGATGGAGGCTTTCTGCCGCATGCCAAGTATGATAATTGTGAGCACATGCCGATTGGCAAAAAAGGCGTATAATCACCTGGGAAAGCCATGCTATTTGTAGGTGATCAGGGGCTAGTGCAAATAGGAGTGATGATAATGACGGTCGCTCTTATTCAGGGCTGTTTCTAGCCAATGTGGCTCCCAGTGTGAGATTTAAATATCCCCCCACACACACACCCCAATCAACATTAAAAAATGCGCCCCTCCCCCCCATAAATATATAATACACGAATTTGCGCTAGGAAGGGCATGGTCTTTCTAAAATGGGCATGGCCTAACTAGAAATGGGCGTGGCCTCACAGGAAAAGACTACCTTACACCCCAGTTTTTGACACTACACCAACAGACCTTGGACACCACAGGGGAAAAAAATCCACCATATTAAGGTCCACACAGTAATAATGCCCCCTGCACCATATTATGCCACACACTGCAATGCCATGATACATTATGCCCTACAGTACAGCTTCTGCTTACTTTTAAATGACCTGCTTGTTGCCAAGGGTTTCACGTGCTGGGTGTCATGCTCGATGCCAGGGGTAATGCTTGTTGACAGGCGTGTGTAATGCCAGGGGTGTGTATTGCATGGGGTGTTAATGCCAGGGGTGTGCAATGCCATGGGTGCCAGGGGTGTGTAATGCCAGTTGAGTGTAATGCCAGGATGTGCCAGGATTGTGTATTGTCAGGGGTGTTTAACGCCAGGCCAGGGTTGTGTAATGCCATGGGTGCCAGGGGTGTGCAATGCCATGGGTGCCAGGGGTGTGTAATGCCAGTTGAGTGTAATGCCAGGCCAGGGGTGCCAGGAGTGTGTAATGTCAGGGGTGTGTAATGCCAGGCCAGGGTTGTGTAATGCCATGGGTGCTAGGGGTGTGTAATGCCAGGCCAGGGGTGTGTAGTGCCAGGCCTGGGGTGTGTAATGCTTGTTCTCAGGGCTGTGTACAGCACCCCACAGCCTGCCAGCCCACCAGCCGCCAGTGACATCATGATGCAAACGCATCATTCCATTAAACTCGGCCCGAGCGGATTACTAATGACAGGGAGGAGGGGGAGAGTTACTGGACACAGAAAAGTACAGCGGCGGGCACCCCGTGCAATTGCACTGCTGGCCCACCACTAGAAACGGCACTGCTCTTACTAACAGTCCACTTGAGTTTGGCTGCTTGTGAATCCTCTCAGAATATGATTGCTTCTTTTTTCATTGCTGCCCAACTGCACATGCACATGCAGCAATTATCAGAGAGGGATACAAAGAGAAAAACATAGCCAAATTGTAGCTACTATATAGAGTACAATGTCTAATCCTACCAGACGATGTCATTAATTACTGAAAGGCAAACCCCAATAAGCTAACCTTTTCAGAGCTCGGTGAATCTGGCCAGACCACAGTCCCCATCGACTTCTATGGGACAGCATTTGCAAACAAAAATCTTCAAGATCTGCTGCATCACCCGCATAATACTTTTGGGTGACTGCAGTTGTTTGGAGGATTTTCCACAAAAAGGGCTTGATAAATAGGTCCCTTGATAGCACTGCTTTTTGGATAAGAGATCTGGAAGAAACAATTCATGTTGTGTTCCAGAGAATTTCAGTGATTTTGAAAATTTAAAAACCAACCTAAGTTATTATTTTGGCGATTTCAACACTTGTTTTAAAGCAGCAATTTATAAAGGTCAAAAACCCTTAAGGTGATTGTGTAATTTATAAAAGAACTGACAATGCGAAATAGATTAAAAAAAGCTATTTTGATCTAAAGCTGTTGGCTTCATGAGACCATGGGGTATATTAACTAAGCCCTAGAGAGATAAAGTGGACAAAGATAAGGGGCCTAATCTAATTCAGATCTTATCATAACAGCAACTTTGTTAGCAGATGGGCATAAACATGTGCACTGCGGTGGGGGGGGGGGCAGATTGTTTCTGTGCAGGGTAAATACTGGCTGCTTTATTTTTACACTGCAATTTAGATTTCAGTTTGAATACACCCCACCCAAATCTAACTCTCTCTGCACATGTTATATCTGCCCCTCCTGCAGTGCACATGGTTTTGCCCAACTGCTAACAAATTTGCTGCTACGATCAACTCTGAATTACCCCCAAAGTACCAATCAGTCAGCTCAAAACTGCTATTTTTCAAACAAAGCCTGTAACATGGCAGTTAGGAGCTGATTGGCTGGTACTTTATCTCTGTCCACTTTATCTTTCTCCAAGGCTTAGTAAATAGATCCCCATGTTTGAGGTATTAGGTTGAACACAACCATCTTTGGCTATAATTATACCAAAGATATTATACCATAATTGTCTACAAAGCCACTCTTTTATTTCATTTAATCAACGCTGCTAGGACCTTTAATTATTAGCACCTGAAAATAATGTACATAAATCATACTATGTCTCATTAAACATGTTTTAAAACATGATTCTTCTGTATCCTATAATATAAAAGTCTAAACTCTTATTCTTCTACTCATATGTATCCATTAAGAAATATCAAGCAGCTTGCCATTTGAATTCTTCTGTAAAGGTTACATAAAAATCCATGTACAAGACCTCAAGGGTCAAATACCAAACAATTACGTCTGAACAAAACAACATTTAGACATGGGAGTACCATTGTTTTATTGTTGCATACAAGCTGAACAATACATGTAAAGGTTAATGTTATAATGGAAGACCGAGAAAATATGGTTTAAGTCATGTGGTATTTGGATGATATCCTACTTGATGACATACTGTATTTTGTAAAAAGCGAATGTGAGCAACTTCAAAGTGGGAAAAGGGGGCACATGTCATTCTGCAACAGCGTGCAAACATTAAAAACATATTCAATCATCAAACTAAAAATGCATTTTATTTTACTAAATACAGGCTTTTTAATTATAGTATGCTGAACAGTGCCAAAATCGATGTGACTCCAGCAAGAGCACCGGCATCCAAGCTCCAAGAGCAGTGGCATCCAAGCTCTAAGAGTAGTGGCATCCAAGTACCAAGAGCAGTGGCATGGGTGTAGTAGGGTATGCCGGCCGCCGGGCTCCCGGCGGCCAGCATACCGGTGCCGGAGTCCCAACCGCCGGCATACCAACAGCTGGGTGAGCGCAAATGAGCCCCTTGCGGGCTCGCTGCGCTCGCCACACTGTGGGCACGGTGGCTACGCGCGCCACGCTATCTATTCTCCCTCCAAGGGGGTCGTGGACCCCCAAGAGGGAGAAAAGGTGTCGGTATGCCGGCTGTCGGGATTCCGGCGCCGGTATACTGTGCGCCGGGACCCCAACAGCCGGCAAACTGAAGAGCACCCCAGTGGCATCCAAGCTGACTGTTTTCAATTGAGCAATTTACAGTCAAAATAATTTTTGCTAATAGCTTAAACATTCCCATCTATCAAAAGCTAAATTAAGCAAAGATCTAACACAATGGGGTCTATTCATGAAGCAGTAAAAAGTGTGGAGAAGTGAGCCAGTGGAGAAGAACCAATCAGCATTGAAGTAACATTTATAATTTGCATACTATACAATTGTACGGAGCAGCTGATTGGATGCCATGGGCAACTTCTACACAGACTCACTTCTCCACTCTTTTCACTGCTTCATGAATACACCCCAATATACTGTAGATGCACTTTTCCTCATAAACATTAGCCATGGTAAACTGTTACTGTACAGTAACTGTAATATATGCCTACCAGAGCTGTACATTACTGCAGGGACAGGGGTGTGTGACTATTGCCACCGATATCCGGTCATTAGGTCAATCACTATTGGTCGATATGCATTAGGTTGACATGGTCATTAGGACAACATAGTCAGTAGGTTAACATGGCAAAGGTCGAAACATGAAAAGGTCGAAATGAGGTTTTAAAAAAAATAATGTTAAACTTTTTCATATTTTACGATCCACGTGGACTACTATAGGGAATTGTGGACTATGATTGGGAATACTAACTGGTGCCGAGCGCAGTGAGGTACCTTGCCTGTAGCATGGTGAGCGAAGTGAGCCATGCAAGGGGACACGGTGCACTAATTGGGGTTCCCGGTCACTTTATGAAGAAAACGACACCAAAAAAACTCATGTCGACCTTTTTCCAAGTCGTCCTTTTCCGTGTCAACCTCATAACCGCGTCGACCTATTACAGGTGTTAACTTAGTCACTGTCAACCAATAGTGGTCAACCTAATGACTGTCGACCTTGTTAGGGTCGACCCAATGATCCACACCTATTGCGACCACCTAGCAAACTAACACTAACACAAGATACTGTAGATGCACTTTTCCTCATAAACACTAGCCATGGTAAACTGTTACTGTAACTGTAATATACCCATACCAGAGCTGGACTTTACTGCTGGGCCATAGTAAGGGATGTGTGACTACTGCCACCACCTAGGGCACAACAAGTCTATGTGGGTAGCTTGGCCATTACCCCACAGTAGGGGCAGCTTAACAGAGAAGGGAGGCCATGTGCAGTCTCCGTGTAAGCCCCACCCAGTTACCCGGTTGAATTTTGCCAGTCTACTGTACATGCAGGTCTCTAGAAACATGGTGGCTGTGCCATGTTCCTGGGGGTGATTTCTCTATTGCACATATGCAGTTTTTTGAGAAAATAAATGCATGGGTGCAGGGTGTGAGGTGTGGACACAGGAAACAGTTAAAATACCGCTAGTTGGGGACCCAGCGTTCACAATTCCAATGCCGGAATACCAGCAACACAGGCTATTCTCCCTAAGTGGGTGTCTACGATACCCACAGATGGATAATATAACCTGTGGCAAGCGTAGCGAACCACCATGCCCACAGCATGGTGAGCACAGCGAGCCCACAAGGGGCTTTCTAGGGCTCGCCCCCCTGCTGGCATACTAATGGCCGGGATGCTGCTGACGGTATACTAACGGACAGCATACCGTGCGCTGGTAATTCATACTGATCCCATGGGCACAGTGTGGTGGGCACAGCGTGGTGAGCACAGCGAGCCACAAGGCCAATACCCGCAATGCCAATACCAAAGTACCACTAGGAATAAATTGGTTAATATAAACTGTCAAAAATTTTTAGAGGATTTTAAATAATTTCCATTCAATGGGGGAGATTCAAATGTTTGAAAAGTCAGTTGGGTGTCTGTTTTTCACTATCTAATAGACAGGAAAAAACAGACACCCAACTGACATTTCAAACATTTGAATCTCCCCCATTGTCATTTTACTTGGGTGGTGTAATATAATATGAAATATGAGTAATTAAGATGCCTCATGGCAAATGTTATTAAAATATGTACATATTTCAGAAAGTTGTTATATGAATTGCATCTTGTTTTGATCATTTTGAGGTTAGTCTATGGAGTGTTTCATCATTTAAATAATTTTCTACAAACAACGCCATAATGACTTACAACGATCTGAGCTTTTCTGACCACATTGAGTTTGAAACTTTCACCCAAGGAAAGAGATAATTATTTTCTCTTGGAATCAGATCAGCCACAAAGTCCAGCCAACTGCGGTCTCAGTTTAATATGCTGGAAATTAGTTTACATTTTACATTTTTGAAAACAAGGGCTTTCAGGTCAGAGAAAAGCCACCAAGTAAGAGTATAAAGATATCAATAAGTATTATGCAATGACAGATAGAAATATAGTTTTACATTACATATCATTGTTCTTTTTAGCTGTCTCATTAATTTTCCTTTCTACAGACAGAGCAAAATGTCCGCTATGACATCACACCAATACATACAATATTCAAACTGCACCTTCTCATTACTGATTATAACTTAGATTATGTAGAGGGTAAACAGTATTATAAATAAACAAAAAACATAACCACTGAATGTAACAAAGAGAAGAGTTATCTAATGGGAGGCACTATGGTGGTCATTCCGAGTTGATCGCTAGCTGCATTTGTTCGCAGCGCATCGATCAGGCTAAAATACGGCAGTCCTGTGCATGCGTATGCGACGCAATGCGCACGCACGACGTACGGGCACAACGAACGATGCAGTTTTGCACAGGGTCTAGCGATGCATTTCAGTCGCACGGGTTGCCGTAGAGTGATTGACATGAAGTGGGCGTTTCTGGGTGGCAACTGACTGTTTTCAGGGAGCGTTCGGAAAAACACAGGGGAAATGCAGGCGTGGCTGGGCGAACGCTGGGTGGGTGTGTGACGTCAAACCCGGAACTGAATAGTCTGTAGTGATCGCAAGCGCTGAGTAGGTTTTGGGCTACTCTGAAACTACACAAAACATTTTTGCAGGCACTCTGCGATAAAAACGTTCGCACTTCTGCTAAGCTAAAATACACTCCCAGTGGGCGGTGGCATAGTGTTTGCACAACTGCTAAAAACTGCTAGCGAGCGATCAACTCGGAATGACCCCCTATGTTAGAAAAAAACACAATATTAAAAACTGGATGCAGTTCACGTGGTCGATAGTGTCCATGTCGGCATGCATAATGCACACCCTCCAACACTGCTGTGCCCGAAAACCAGTACAAATTCGGAAAGGGGACGTAGCCATGGGTAAAGGTGACGTGGCCCTGCGACGCTCCCAGAAGAATGAATAGGATTGGGAGAATCTAAAACCCGGTACAAAGCCTTTTTGGCCGGAACAGACCATAAATAAAACGGTACTGTACCGGCCAAGAAAGTACAATTGGAGGGTATGATAATGTCGTCACTAGAATGATGACATGTAACCAGGCACCATGTCAACATCCCCAGAATGTCACCATGTTCACAATGTCGACAACAGAAATGTTGATATCCTCATAATGCAGATGTTAAGGTTAAGTGCCGATAAGAGGGTTAGGGGTAGGCTGCATGGAAAAGTTATGGTTTGGCTAAGATATGTTGACATGTCATTCGTGTACATATGATGACTGTCATTATGTTAAGCATTTAAACCTTGATGACATTCTCATGTTGACCTCACACATGTCAGCATGAGAACTGTCGACCTAACACACCACACCCATTAATAACATAAATTTTATTGAAAGTCCTGTAAACATGTTTCCAAATTAATTAAAAATATATTAAAAACATAGAATAAAGAAGTGTGACAAAAGAAAGAAATTGTGTACAAAAATTAGGTGGCGTTTACTGTGTTACTATATGGGATCTAAATACAGTCTGAATCCTATTGTGATTTGTACTAGTGTATATCACCTCATCATTTACTCATCATTCATTTTCCTTACTAATCGACATTATGGAGCAGAGGAGTAGTTATACCAATGGGGGCCCCACAGCACAATCCCCATGAGGCCCCCCTTGCTGACTGATCAGACTGCCCCCCCTCTCCCGTGACCTACTCACAAACACCGAAGTTCCCCCCTTACCCCCCAACTCAACCTGTGGATTGCTCAAGGAGACCCCCCCCCCCCCCCCCGTGGATTAACCAGAGACCCCAGCCGGGCACTCACCTTGGTACCAGATTGCTTGCTTTTAATTTCTGAGCAGTGTGCTGCTCTGCTCTCCATCCCAGCCAGCTCCGTCTCATCTCTCATGGTTACATAGTTACATAGTCAGTGAGGTTGAAAAGAGGCAAAATGCCCATCGGGTTCAACCTGTATTCTGCATTAATCTGTTCATATTATAATGTGCATGCTGAAGTAATGGTTTAGTACCGATTTACAGCAATGATTCCTATTACTCCCAGATAATTTTAATGTCGATATGCTATATGCTAAAGCCCTTGATACGTTTTCCTGTTAGAAATTTGTCCAATCCGTTTTTAAATGCATTTACAGAGTCTACCATTACTACCTTCTCCGGCAGTGAGTTCCAAATCTTTATTCCCCTTACGGAGAAGAACCCTTTCCTACGTTGCGTACAGAATTTTCTCTCTTCTAGCCTCAGTGAGTGCCCACGCGACCTATACAGAGTTATTTTAATAAACAAATCCGCTGCTAGTTCTGTGTAATGACCCTTACATATTTGAAGATATTAATACATATTTAATTTAGTAAGCCTTTCCTCGTACTCCAGTGTCTCTAACCCTTTAATCAATTTAGTAGCTCGTCTTTGAACTCTTTCTAGTTCCCCGATATCCTTTTTGTAATATGGGGCCCAGAACTGAACACAGTATTCCAGGTGTGGGCGTACCAATGATTTGTACAACGGCAGGATTACATCCTCGTCCTTGGTCTCACTGGGCCTCCTTACTAATGCTGGAAGGAGGCATGGCCACAGTCCAGGGATGTCCCTGCAGGATCAGCCATGCCTTCTCCCAGCATCAGTTAGGACTGAAGAGAGGGAGTCAGCCGCCAGAGCAGCAACACACTGCTGAGAAATAAAAGCAATGGGGCTCAACAACTAGATGTAGGAGGAGGGCCAGGCCCCTGAGGTGGCCTGGGTCCAGTAGCAGCCGCACCTCCTGCACCTATTGTATCTACGCCCGTGTTATGGAGTTATTGCAAGTATTTTGTTGATTAATATGTCTGCAAATACATAATTAATCTTTTAATTCTCTTCATTTTGATACATTTAGGGCAGTATTCAATTAGCCACAGTAATATGCCACGACTAATTTACCAGCCATGCTGATGGCATTCATGAAACAAAATCCACGGAAAGCAGGCTTTTTTCCTGATTGCAGACACAAAAACACATACAGTAGGTCTGTGACTTTTCGCGGATCCTATGTGTTTTTACACGAAAAATATACATTTTTCGAATGGAAAAAATGGGGAGCAAAGCAAATAGTCCAATAACAAATTGGTGATAAAAAAATGGCCAGAAATTTTTTGGATCTAATTGACTACCCCAGTACTGCTGTTTAGCAGCTAAAATAACCAAAATGTCTGCAAACAATATTTTTTCTGTGACACATAAGTTGCCAATTATGAAGCACAAAGCAAGAAAAAAAAGTTCAAAGATTAAATCCGAGGAAATTTGAATCGGCAGACAGGAGCCATTTTGAAAAAGATTTTAAGCACGGCGCTCCAATCTACAGAAAAAACAAATAAACTGGAAAGTACATATTAGGCCACACAATAGATAACAATACTTTAGACCAGAGGTTCCCAAACGCAGTCTTCAAGGCACCCCAATGGCCAGGTTTTAAATGTATTCATGCTTGACCACAGGTGACTTAATTAGCACCTCGGTCAATTTGATTTACCCATCTGTGCTGAGCCATGGATATACCTAAATCCTGGACTGTTGGGGTGCCTTAAAGACAGCGTATGGGAAACTCTGCTTCAGATAATAAAGGCCCATTTCAAGCATTAGAATTAATTACAGGAAACAAAAACACAAAATGATATGTCCTGAGGAGGTACAGTTAACATACTGGCTGTCGAGATCCTGGCATTAAGGAGACCGACGCCGGAATCCTGACAGCCAGTGAAATGCCACCGGCCAGAATTCCGACAAAAGCAGGGTTTTCCCACTCGGTTGGTGAGTCCACGCCACCAACCAAGTGGGAATATAACTTGTGGCGAGCAAAGCGAGCCACCAGGCCCGAAGCGTGGAAAGTGCAGCGAGCCCACGAGGGGACTCACTGCCAAGATTCCGACAGATGGGATGCCGCTATCGGTATAGTGACAGCCAGCCAGCATGCCAGTAAATCATATCATATTCCATCTTGAGCAACCCTGGGAATCCCTATACAAGGACGAATTACACTGCAAGATTTTCCCATCTCCCTGACACAGCCTCCGATGACAGGGATGGATCAGCAGCATCAATTACACATTTTAAATTGATGTACATAATATAAAAATTTGACTACTTCAAGATAATCAGAGGTATGTATAACCCAAGTATAACGTGTACATCAAAAATGTATTTCTAAATTACAAAATGTGAACCATATAATTGCACAAAACCACTAAGCATACCATTCGATCACATCTCACCCCTATCTTAATAATTGTATTAATATTAATATTAATTGTATTAATAAAGGGTAAACATGTATATTCGTTTTACAGAACAACACATATAGAAAGCTTCAGAGAATTTCATCCAGGTCCTGAAAAGTCAGGGTGTACTGTAAAAAAGCCAAGAATACACTAAATTGTGCAACAAAACAATAATAAACTTGCCGAGATCATTTTTCACAACACATAAAGCAAAACATCAAAGTGATATTAATGAGTGTATTATTTCACAGCTTACTGTTCTCGGGAGGCTATCTTTCATTTCCAGGCATTTCCAGCTCAGGTGAGAGTCGGGGTTGTACTGGAATCCCCGAAGCTGTGGATTATGTTGCACACATGGTGAAGTGCCTTAAGAAATCAATTCCTGACCCTAAGGCTAAAGGAAAACTCTAGGGGAGATAATTATCCAAACTGGACCGCTAAATAGTAGTAGTCCTTTAGGAGAAACCTTTACATTGCTCTTAAGATTTCTAAATATTTTATACTATACTGTACCGAACCACCATGCAATTGTGAGACTTAGGAGCCAGGCATGCGTGCATTAGATAAAAATGTTTGTTTGAAAAGCATAAAACAAAATAATATGAATATAGGACAGACATAGATATACAGAAAAATGATAACTAAAATGTAACAAAATGGCTATCGTCATTTCTTTCCTTGCTTCTATTTTAAGGAGAATTACCATTGTATGCATTGACAACTTGGAATTACATTTTGCCTACTTCTAATTATATGTTTGCTGATTCTGTTTAAGCCTAACTCAGAATTAATAGACACAGCAAAAGCAATACATTAAAGCAGCAGTATAAAGACAACATTGTAATGGATTTTCCAGCACAGTAACCATGTGCCATAACTTTATACAGTACATTGCAGCTGAAACCATTGTTACTGTATATAGGAGCCAGAGATCAATACAGATTACTCACAGATTACTCTCAGATACATGCAGTCAAACTCACAAGCTGTTACATGTCTCTCGGCTAACTAATATGGGAACACATTGTACTTAAATACAGTAACTATTTGCACTTAAATACAGTAACTATGTAACACCATACACTTGATTTAAATAACTATTAAAGGCACTGGTACATGCTGTATATAGTAGAGTTTCACAAAAATAAAAGACTGAAGGAATTAAACTAAATTCACCTAATTTATATGAAATATATCTTAGAATCAAAAACTAACATAAACAATACCGACTGTAAAAATTGCTCTATTTGGTCTTCCTGGCTGGAACATTTTAATCCAAATGTAGGAAATTAGATTTAAAATATATTATTTATATCCAAGCAGCAATTACTGATGCCAAATAAAATGCACTTTATCCCCAATATGTCATCCCACTCCCAAACCTATATAATTTCTGATTACCTTATCTTTTTTAGGAGCATATGTATTAATACTCACAGACCTGCTACAGTTATTAACACTCTGTTTCATGGTGGGTATTTTCATCTCTCCGCTATGTACGTAGGGAAACCGACAGGGACAGTGGTAACGATTACCACTATCTCAACTAGTTACTTCCGCTGTATTTTAGAGGAGTTTATTACGTTTATCTGATGGTGTGAACTAACAGATAAACTCTGACAAGCTTTGATTTTCAGGTTTTAGTACATAGGGGTCAGATCATAGTTCCCATTGATGATAATGGGGACAGCGATCTGTAATGCTAATTAGCATTCTGCAGGAGATTTCTCTGAAATCTCCTACATTATACATTATACTATTAGCGCATAGCCACAAACTATCAAATTATGTGGTGACTGACATACTGTAGGGTAAAATGTCATGGTGTAAGGAGATTTGCATTGGAAAAGAGGTTGTTAAGACCTTGGCTTTTGCGGATGATGTACTATATGTGTCAGATCCGAGGTGGACCCTTGGACCTTTTATGAAACGGATAAAATAATTTGGCTTAATATCAGGCTTTACTGTGAATTTTTTAAATTTATCTTTGTATGGGTTATTTACACCCAGCATTGTTGAGAAATATTCCCATTATATTGGCATCCAAATTAATCACGTATCTACAAATACCTAAAAATATTAATAACTTATATACTGTACTTTCAATTTGACCAACATTTTGTGCAGCATCTAGAGCAGGCATTCCCAACCGCTGTCCTCAAGGCACACCAACAGTGCAGGTTTTAGTGATATCCAGGCTTCAGCACAGATGGTTAAATCAAAATAACTGAGGTACTAATTAAGTCACCTGTGTTCAAGCCTGGAGATCACTAAAAACAGGACTGTTAGTGTGCCTTGAGGACGGAGGTTGGAAAACACTGATCTAGAGAGATACCGAGAGATGGCCAATAGAGTAAAAATGATTCTATTTACCAGATTACTATACCCCCTCCAGTTTCTCCAAATTCTATTGACTAGGAATGATACTCTTGAAATTGAAAGGTTGATTAGCACCTTTATTTGGAATGGTAAGAGAGCTCGATTAGGAATCATGAGACTCCAACAAAGTAGAAAAAATTGGGGTATTCATTTGCCTAACATTACTGGTTATAGTCATACTGTTCGTCTCCGCTATTTAAGATAATGGCTACATAACATCCATACGTAGGAAGCCTGTTATGCACACCAGTGCCAGCAGGAATGTACTGGTGTCTGAACGGAGAGGGATGCAAAACAAATGAACTCACAGACAGACTGGGGAATATGACATTACATACATAGAAGGTGATAGGGTAACAAAATAAACACAAAGTGAACAGAGAAGCCCAAAGGCTAAGAAACTGGGTGCCTCCCTAGTATTAGAAATGCTCAGATGGAAAGAAGCGAGATGTTGTGATTTAATACGTAGAGAACCCGAAATGCTGTTGCTAAGGGCAACAGCAAAACCCTAAAGGGTTACCAACGGGTGTGGCAGTAAACTCCTTGGTCAGAGATGGAATAATAGACACAAGGAGAGTCTCCACAATCCTAGTCCTCACTTGCAGTGCACTGGTTCAGCTTACTGCCACTAAACTGACACCTGAACACCTTGCACAGTGAGAAAGGATTTTGGCAGGCAAGTCTGAGAATACAGCCGCAAACTTGCTAGGTTCACAGAGTAGCAAAAGAACCCCAGCAGGTTAAACGACTGACTCCAGTCTTACTGCTAGGTCTGGATTGGCAGAGTGTAATACCACATCCCAAGGCCTATTTGCAGTAAGCAACAAACAAATAGAAAGTTTACACAGTACTAGCTAGCTTTCAGGAACTGACTAACCAACAAAGATTCAGCAGCATCTGCCTAACCTGAGAAGAGGGTTTATATAGCAGGTGCTGTCCACGCCCCACTCAGACCTCACAGACTGTGAGCACAAAAACCAGCACCGGATCCCCTGCTGTGCACAGAGCCTGTAACCACTGCACAGCAAAAGACCCGAACCGGAGTATCAGCTACGCTCAGGTTACTCCGCTAGCACTTGTCTCCCGGTTGCCATGACGATGTGGCAGCACAGAGCAGGAGACCCTAACAGTACCCCCCCTCTGACAAGGGGTCAAAGAACCCCTACCACCGGGTTTATCGGGGAACTGCGAGAAGAAAGAGCGTAACAGTCTGGGGGCATGAAGATCACAACTGCGCACCCACGACCGCTCCTCCGGGCCATACCCCTTCCAGTGCACCAAAAATGACAGCCGACCCCGAACCATCTTGGAGTCAAGAATCCTTTCAACAACAAACTCCCTCTGGCCACGTATCAGAAGAGGGGAAGGTCTTCCACTGGAAGAAGGATTACTAATCGCCCGTTTTAAAAGGGAACAATGAAATGTTTTATTGATACCCAAAGAACGGGGTAGATCTAACTGAAATGCCACCGGATTCATAACCCTAGTGATCTTATAAGGACCGATGAACCGGGGGCCTAACTTATGAGATGGCTGTCTCAACTTCAAATTCTTGGTAGACAACCAGACGAAGTCTCCTAATTTGAAGCTGCAGGGTCTTTTCCGCTTATCAAAAACCCTTTTGGTCACTAATGACACAGACACAAGGGCTTTCTTCACTTTCCTCCAAATACCTCTAAGGACCGAAACCACAGAGGAACCACCAGGCGTGGAGTCCTGGGGGTCAAAAGAATTGGCCTTAGGATGATGCCCATACACACAAAGGAAGGGAGAGATCCCTGTAGCAGAGTGAGCCGCGTTATTATATGCAAACTCCGCCATGGACAGATGAGCAACCCAGTCAGTCTGACACTTGGAGACATAACACCTGAGGAACTGCTCCAAGGACTGGTTCACCCTTTCAGTCTGCCCATTAGACTGCGGATGGTAGCCTGACAACAAGCTGACAGAAATCTGGAGATCGGAACAAAATGCCCTCCAGAATTTGGCCACAAACTGGGATCCGCGGTCAGAGACCACATCAAGTGGCAACCCGTGGAGGCGCACAACATGCAGCATAAATAATTCAGACAGGCGTCTGGCCGATGGCAGCCCAACCAATGGAACGAAGTGCGCCATCTTCGAAAACCTGTCAACGACAACCCAGATGGCTGTCATCCCCGAGGATTTGGGCAAGTCCACCACAAAATCCATTGAAATGTGGGTCCATGGCTTAGATGGAATAGAGAGTGGATGTAATGGGCCAACAGGAACCCCTCTAGGAGTCTTATTTCGGGCACAGATGTCACATGCCCGAACCCACTGATCCACATCCCTAGCCACCGAGGGCCACCACACCGCCCTAGATAGCAACTCCCGAGTTCTGGCAATACCCGGGTGACCTGCCGACTTCTTGGCATGGAATTCCAGGAACACTCGCTGTCTTAACCTAGGAGGCACAAACAAAAGACCTACCGGAAGGTCTGGAGGAGCCTGCTCCTGTGCTCTAAGGACTAATGACAAGAGGTCCTGGGTAATGCCCACTTTAATACATGATGGGGACACAATGGGCAATGGCTACTCGGTGGTCTCCTGGATTGGAGCAAAACTCCGCGAGAGCGCATCAGCCTTGATGTTTTTTGACCCAGTGCGATATGTTATCAAAAAATTAAAGCGAGCAAAAAACAAAGCCCATCGTGCCTGCCTGGCATTGAGGCGCTTCGCTGACTCTAAATATGCCAAATTCTTATGGTCGGTGAGAATTGAGACCACAAACTTAGCCCCCTCAAGCCAGTGTCTCCACTCCTCGAGTGCATCCTTAAAAGCCAACAATTCCCGGTTACCCACGTCATAATTCATCTCGGCAGGCGAAAATTTACGGGAAAAGTAAGCACAGGGATGAAAGCGATTATCAGACACCCCCATCTGAGAGAGCACTGCCCCAATACCCATCTCAGAGGCATCCACCTCCACCACAAAAGGACGCTCTGGATCTGGGTGTCGCAGCACCTTGGCCGAGACAAATGCCCTTTTTAGACGGGCAAAAGCCGCTTTGGCCTCACAAGACCAGTGAGCAACATCCGCCCCTTTCTTAGTGAGTGCCACCAAGGGCGCCACTATAGATGAAAATCCAGCGATAAATCGTCTATAAAAATTCGCAAAGCCCAGAAAACGCTGAAGCGCCTTCAAACTAGTGGGCTGCACCCAATCCAGGACTGCCTGTACCTTGGAACCCTCCATTTGGAAACCTTCTGGGGAGATAATATATCCTAGAAATGCGATTTGCTGAACTTCAAATTCGCACTTCTCCAGCTTCGCCCCAAGCCGGTGGTCTCTGAGTTTCTGAAGGACTAAGCGTACATGCTTCCGATGTTCCTCCAGGGAATGGGAGAAGATTAGGATGTCATCTAAGTATACAACTAAGAATCTATCCAAATATTCCCTGAGCACATCGTTCATGAAGTCCTGGAAGACTGCCGGGGAATTACAGAGCCCAAAAGGCATCACCAAATATTCATAATGCCCTGAGTGGGTATTAAAGGCAGTCTTCCATTCATCCCCCTCTCATATTCGGATTAGATTGTACGCACCGCGTAGGTCAATCTTAGAAAAAATGGTGGCAGTACGAAGCTGGTCAAACAAGACCGAAATGAGAGGCAGTGGGTATGAGTTTTTAATCGTGATACGGTTCAATTCCCTGAAGTCGATGCAGGGTCGCAACGAACCATCCTTTTTACCCACGAAGAAGAACCCTGACCCAACTGGAGACTGTGAAGGTCTGATAAATCCCTTAGCCAAGTTCTCCTGAATGTACTCTGCCATAGCCTGAGTCTCAGGACGTGACAGGGAGTACAACCTGCTCTTGGGAAGCTTAGCATTCAGCAACAAATCAATGGCACAGTCATAGGGGCGATGGGGAGGTAGTACCTCTGCAACTCTTTTGGAGAATACGTCCGCAAAATCTGCATAACATCCTGGCAATCCTGGCAAACTTAGCTGCGAAAGCCTGACTGGAAGGCTCAAGCAACTCCTGAAACAATCAGTACCCCAACTAAGAATCTCCCCAGAGACCCAGTCAAATTGAGGATTGTGGGCCCTTAACCAGGGTAACCCCAACACCAATGGGGCAAAAGTACAGACAGTCACATAAAAGGACAATTTTTCAGAGTGTGTGGCTCCAATAAACAAAGAAATCTGGCTAGTGCAAGAGGTAATACTAATTTTACCCTGGGATAATGGTTCCCCGTTTAACCCACAAATCTCAATTTCCGATGCCAAGGGTACTAAGGGAACAGAGTGTTTCAGGGCGAATTGGCGGTCCATAAAAACCCCGTCGGCCCCACTGTCCACAAAGGCCTCAGTCTTGACAGTTTGACCGAGGATCTTCAAGGTCACCGGAATGATAAAAGTTTTCTTGGGAAATTCTGACTTATGGCCTGACAGGATATTTCCCATCACCCTCAGGCCCTGAAGTTTTCCGGCTTTTCTGGGCATGATACTACCACATGACCTTTATTCCCACAGTACAAACATAACCCCTGCTGTCTCCTCCGCGTCTTCTCACGCGAGGAGAGGCGGGTAGCCCCAATCTGCATAGGCTCCTCGAAAATTCCTCAGAGTCTGAGGTTCCCTTGGGAAAGAAGGAAACCTCGGTCTCCCTTTCAAACCTGCGCTCTCTCAACCGTCTATCCACCCGAATGGATAACTGCATGAGCTGATCCAAGCTATCAGGCAAGGGATATTGTACCAGTTGGTCTTTTAACTGGTTAGAAAGACCTCTTCGGTACTGGTGTCTCAGGGCTGGGTCATTCCACTGGGTATCATGGGCCAACCTCCGAAACTCCGTACAATAAACAACAACTGGCCTTCGCCCTTGCTTAAGGATCGAAATCTGAGCCTCGGCTGAGGCCGTCTTGTCAGGGTCATCATACAACATGCCCAGTGCCGTAAAAAAAGCATCAACACTTTTAAGCGACAGACAGTCAGGCTGCAACCCATATGCCCAGACCTGTGGGTCTCCTTGTAGCAAGGAAATCACTATGCCCACCCGCTGAATCTCCGACCCAGAAGACTGAGGCCTAAGCTGGAAATATAGCTTGCAGCTCTCCTTGAAACAAAAGAACTGCGAGCGATCTCCAGAAAAACGATTCGGGAGATTTACTTTCGGCTCCTTAACCCCTGAAGGCACTGCTGCTGCGGGAGCTCCGCCAGCGGCCTGCGAGGTGTGCATTTTAATGGACAAATCATTAAATTGTCGAGTCAGGACCTGCACCTGATCGACCACCTGTTGCAAAGTATTTTGAGGGGTATGCTCCATATTCCCACAAAATTTCAACAGGAGTATTAGGCTGCTGAATATGTTATGCACACCAGTGCCAGCAGGAATGTACTGGTGTCTGAACGGAGAGGGATGCAAAACAAATGAACTCACAGACAGACTGGGGAATATGACATTACATACATAGAAGGTGATAGGGTAACAAAATAAACACAAAGTGAACAGAGAAGCCCAAAGGCTAAGAAACTGGGTACCTCCCTATTATTAGAAATGCTCAGATGGAAAGAAGCGAAATGTTGTGATTTAATACGTAGAGAACCCGAAATGCTGTTGCTAAGGGCAACAGCAAAACCCTAAAGGGTTACCAACGGGTGTGGCAGTAAACTCCTTGGTCAGAGATGGAATAATAGACACAAGGAGAGTCTCCACAATCCTAGTCCTCATTTGCAGTGCACTGGTTCAGCTTACTGCCACTAAACTGACACCTGAACACCTTGCACAGTGAGAAAGGATTTTGGCAGGCAAGTCTGAGAATACAGCCGCAAACTTGCTAGGTTCACAGAGTAGCAAAAGAACCCCAGCAGGTTAAACGACTGACTCCAGTCTTACTGCTAGGTCTGGATTGGCAGAGTGTAATACCAAATCCCAAGGCCTATTTGCAGTAAGCAACAAACAAATACAAAGTTTACACAGTACTAGCTAGCTTTCAGGAACTGACTAACCAACAAAGATTCAGCAGCATCTGCCTAACCTGAGAAGAGGGTTTATATAGCAGGTGCTGTCCACGCCCCACTCAGACCTCACAGACTGTGAGCACAAAAACCAGCACCAGATCCCCTGCCGTGCACAGAGCCTGTAACCACTGCACAGCAAAAGACCCGAACCGGAGTATCAGCTATGCTCAGGTTACTCCGCTAGCACTTGTCTCCCGGTTGCCATGACGACATGGCAGCACAGAGCAGGAGACCCTAACAAAGCCTTGCTGAAAAAAGAAAAGTTTACGGAATGCTTTTTTTAACACATGGGAGAGCTACATTGATACTTTATCCCCTCTACTCAAGGAACAATTGCAGAAATGTTTTCGAGGTACACGAATATACTCCTTAGATTATTCAGTTGCTATTGATACTATTCCCACTCCAGGTGGCTCTAATATTCAATTCTGAGTATAGTTATTGTATATGTTTACCATTATGTGGATACTGCTTTCAGTGGTTCCAAGAGAGGGCGGGAGAGGGCACAAATTACCTGGGCCCAGGTCTGATGGAGGGGCCCAGTTGGGGCCCAGGTCCATGCCTCCTGTGATTAGGCCATGCCCCCTGAAAAGTACCTGGGCCCAGCCAGACTTTCTACTACTCTGGTTGGGAGGCATGCCATGTTATTCTGAGTGGGTGCTTCTCATGTGCTAGACACGCCCCCAAAGAGGTGTGGCCATGGCCCCAGCATGCTGTGTACACAACCCCTCTAGGGTGGTTGGGGGGCCCAGATAGTTGTTGTACCGGGTCCCAGAATTTCTCTTGGCAGCCCTGACTGCTTCTTCTATACTATTTGTGTATATGTGACATTGACACTTTTTGTACTTTATATATTACTACTGTCATATGTTTGAAACTTGTGTTTGATATATTGGCCCTCATTCCGAGTCGTTCGCTCGGAAATAATCTTCGCATCGCAGCGTTTTTCTGCTTAGTACGCATGCGCAATGTTCGCACTGCGACTGCGCCAAGTAATTTTGCTATGAAGATAGTATTTTTACTCACGGCTTTTTCTTCGCTCCGGCGATCGTAGTGTGATTGACAGGAAATGGGTGTTACTGGGCGGAAACACGGCGTTTTATAGGCGTGTGGATAAAAACGCTACCGTTTCCGGAAAAAACGCGGGAGTGGCTGGAGAAACGGGGGAGTGTCTGGGCGAACGCTGGGTGTGTTTGTGACGTCAAACCAGGAACGAAACTGACTGAACTGATCGCAGATGCCGAGTAAGTCTGAAGCTACTCTGAAACTGCTAAGAAGTTTGTAATCGCAATATTGCGAATACATCGTTCGCAATTTTAAGAAGCTAAGATTCACTCCCAGTAGGCGGCGGCTTAGCGTGTGTAACTCTGCTAAAATCGCCTTGCGAGCGAACAACTCGGAATGAGGGCCATTGTGCATTCATGCTTCAATAAAGAAAAAAATAGTTAATAAAAAAGGTGCAGGGATTTGTGTTTCATCTACTTACGGTGAGTTTGTTTACATTTTTTATTCTTTTATTTTTTTATTTAAAAAGTATCAGAAGGTAATAATCGATACAGGTTAAGCAATCCACCAAAAGCACACAAAAAGATAAACAGTGAGGGGGGAAGGTGGTTATTCACCAGTGGTAGAGGGAACCCACCACTAGGATAGCAGCGTTTGTTTAATTTTATACCAATCATTTGGGTCTGTGATGAAATTATATAAAAATGCTTCAAAGGTCACGTAAAAACCAAGGGCCAAATGTAATAGAGTGAGAGTTTCAAAAAGTGAGAGATTTGGTAAGGTTTTGCAGGATTTTTTAAAGTGGCAATCATTTACACAGCAACCAGGTTTGCAGTGTAAATGATTGCCACTTTAAAAAAACTGAAAAACCTTACCAAATCTCTCACTTTCTGAAACTCTCACTCTATTACATTTGGCCCCAAGTGTATTAGTAATGAAAAGCAAAAAGATCTGCATTACTGTACCTGCAAAATTATGAATGTCATGAAGTTTGCCAAATCTCCATCACTATAGGTTAATGTTTTATGCGCATATTCCAAATATATGTGTAGACGTGTTCCTTTCAAATTTTGATATGGGGCCCACAAATTTCTAGTTGTGTTTCTGTACAGTAGTGTAAGTTCTTGTGCAATGGATAGAAAACTTGTGGCGTGATGTTATCAGCTTAAGTTTTGCTTTATAAATGGCTCCTATGTTTTATATGGTTTCTGTATCCTGTGCCAAAGCCAAAGCTGATTTGCAGAACGTCATATAAATGCACCAACATCCTGATAGATAGTGTCAGTGTGACTTGAACCTACTGCTGTGATGTGTTTGGCCGGGATCAGTATGCTTTGCCGATGGACAGGATGCCAATGGTTAGAATACCGACAGTGGCATCCCATCCATCACAATACCAACAACCCACAGTATGCCCCCTAATCTTCCCCCTACCCTACCCTAACCTTACCTGTTTTGTGCATAAACCTATTCCTCCCCGGTGGTGCCTAACCCTAACCTTCCCCGCTTGTTGCCTAACCCTCCTTTCCCCGCTGCTTAAAGCTAACCCTCCCCGCTTGATGCCTAACCCTAACCTCCCCTTCTATGTGCCTAACCCTAATCGTCCCTCCCAGGTCCCTAACCCTAACCTTCCCTGTGCTGCAGCCTAACCCTCACCCCCCTTCTGCAGTCTAAAACCCCCCCCCCCCCACCGCGGCAGGACAGCAGTGTGTCCCGCTATAAGGATGTTTGGGATGCCGGCTGTCGGTAATGAGATGTCGGCACCCCGACGTCAGCATTGCGTTATCCCTCGGGATTCCGACGTTAGTATATTGACCTCCTGGATCCCGTATGTCAGCAAGGTAACTGCTTCCCGTTTGGCCAAACTCAGACTCTATAATAAGGAAGGTGAAAGTTGTGTTGAACTTGGGAGGCATGGTGCTGTTGAACACATTACTAATGTGTCCAGGCATTTTTCACTAATCCTCTGAAGGCAGCACTCAACCTACAGGCTTATGAGATAGACTGATAGAGAACTGCTGTCACAATTCCAATTTAATATAATTAATAATACAATTCAAGTTTAAATGTGCTTTAGAAGTCAAAGAAGATGACACTTTATTTTATAAAAGTACTTTACTTTGTGAATCTTTGATTACAGATGTGCCATCTCTAAATGCCCCTTGATCATTTATCATCAAAGGAGCATTGATACAACAGTAATAAAGATCAGGGTCATTTGAATCTATTAAATGTGATCATTCCAGGGGTTTAAAGGAATATCTGCTATATTAATTATACCTCATAAATGTGATAACTATTGGTCATTTACATAGCACAGTGCAAAATGAATATTTCAATACCAGCTAATTGAACAAACGTTTGCCTGTAGTTTGCAGCTGCTTGAGGACTCCTCTCTACAGGGTATATTTAATATAGTTATTCTGCATCCGGTTTTGGGGAATACCTGCAAAATGTCAACATCCCAGGATGTATGACAGGGGTTCTGCAGCAGATATTTGAGTAAAAACGTGCAAGTTTTAGACTTACTCCTTACTGCAGTGTTTAACTGTAGTATAGACAGAGAATCCCTTAGTGCGACATTTATCTAAGCTTGTTCAACTTAGATCACAAATATAGATAATAAGAATTTACTTACCGATAATTCTATTTCTCGGAGTCCGTAGTGGATGCTGGGGTTCCTGAAAGGACCATGGGGAATAGCGGCTCCGCAGGAGACAGGGCACAAAAAAGTAAAGCTTTTACCAGATCAGGTGGTGTGCACTGGCTCCTCCCCCTATGACCCTCCTCCAGACTCCAGTTAGGTACTGTGCCCGGACGAGCGTACACAATAAGGGAGGCAATTTGAATCCCGGGTAAGACTCATACCAGCCACACCAATCACACCGTACAACTTGTGATCTAAACCCAGTTAACAGTATGATAACAGAAAGAGCCTCTTAAAGATGGCTCCTTAACAATATAACCCGAATTTGTTAACAATAACTATGTACAGTATTGCAGATAATCCGCACTTGGGATGGGCGCCCAGCATCCACTACGGACTCCGAGAAATAGAATTATCGGTAAGTAAATTCTTATTTTCTCTATCGTCCTAAGTGGATGCTGGGGTTCCTGAAAGGACCATGGGGATTATACCAAAGCTCCCAAACGGGCGGGAGAGTGCGGATGACTCTGCAGCACCGAATGAGAGAATTCCAAGTCCTCTTTTGCCAGGGTATCAAATTTGTAGAATTTTACAAACGTGTTTTCCCCCGACCACGTAGCTGCTCGGCAGAATTGTAATGCCGAGACCCCTCGGGCAGCCGCCCAAGATGAGCCCACCTTCCTTGTGGAATGGGCCTTAACAGATTTAGGCTGTGGCAGGCCTGCCACAGAATGAGCAAGTTGAATTGTGTTACAAATCCAACGAGCAATCGTCTGCTTAGAAGCAGGGGCACCCAACTTGTTGGGTGCATATAGTATCAACAGCGAGTCAGATTTTCTGACTTCAGCCGTCCTTGAAATGTATATTTTTAAGGCTCTGACAACGTCCAACAACTTGGAGTCCTCCAAGTCGCCAGTGGCCGCAGGCACCACAATAGGTTGGTTCAGGTGAAACGCTGATACCACCTTAGGGAGAAAATGCGGACGAGTCCTCAGTTCTGCCCTATCCGAATGGAAGATTAGATAAGGGCTTTTATAAGATAAAGCCGCCAATTCAGATACTCTCCTGGCTGAAGCCAGGGCCAGTAACATAGTCACTTTCCATGTGAGATATTTAAAATCCACCTTTTTCAATGGTTCAAACCAATGGGATTTGAGGAAATCTAAAACTACATTTAGATCCCACGGTGCCACCGGAGGCACCACAGGAGGCTGTATATTCAGTACTCCTTTAACAAAAGTCTGTACCTCAGGAACTGAGGCCAATTCTTTTTGGAAGAATATTGACAGGGCCGAAATTTGAACCTTAATAGATCTCAATTTGAGACCCCTAGACAATCCTGATTGTAGGAAATGTAGGAAACGACCCAGTTGAAATTCCTCCGTCGGAACACTCCGATCCTCGCACCACACGACATATTTTCGCCAAATGCGGTGATAATGTTTCGCGGTGACTTCCTTCCTTGCCTTAATCAAGGTAGGAATGACTTCTTCTGGAATGCCTTTCCCTTTTAGGATCTGGCGTTCAAACGCCATGCCGTCAAACGCAGCCGCGGTAAGTCTTGAAAGAGACAGGGACCCTGTTGTAGCAGGTCCCTTCTCAGAAGTAGAGGGCACGGGTCGTCCGTGACCAACTCTTGAAGTTCCGGGTACCAAGTCCTTCTTGGCCAATCCGGAGCCACTAGTATTTCTTACTCCTCCTCACCGTATAATCTTCAATACCTTTGGTATGAGAGGCAGAGGAGGAAACACATATACTGATTTGTACACCCAAGGTGTTACCAGTGCGTCCACAGCTATTGCCTGTGGATCTCTTGACCTGGCGCAATACTTGTCCAGTTTCTTGTTGAGGCGAGACGCCATCATGTCTACCATTGGTCTTTCCCAACAGTTTATTAGCATGTGGAAGACTTCTGGATGAAGACCCCCCTCTCCCGGGTGTATATCGTGTCTGCTGAGGAAGTCTGCTTCCCAGTTGTCCACGCCCGGGAAGAACACTGCTGACAGTGCTATTACGTGATTCTCCGCCCAGCGAAGAATCTTGGCAGCTTCTGCCATTGCACTCCTGCTTCTTGTGCCGCCCTGTCTGTTTACATGGGCGACCGCCGTGATGTTGTCCGACTGAATCAACACCGGTTTTCCTTGCAGGAGTGGTTCCGCCTGGCTTAGAGCATTTTAGATTGCTCTTAGTACCAGAATGTTTATGTGAATAGACTTTTCCAGGTTCGTCCATACCCCCTGGAAGTTTCTTCCTTGTGTGACTGCTCCCCAACCTCTCAGGCTGGCGTCCGTGGTCACCAGGATCAAATCCTGTATGCCGAATCTGCGGCCCTCCAATAGATGAGCCTTTTGCAACCACCACAGAAGATATACCCTTGTCCTTGGCGACAGGGTTATTCGCAGGTGCATCTGAGGATGCGACCCTGACCATTTGTCCAACAGATCCCTTTGGAAAATTCTTGCATGGAATCTGCCGAATGGAATTGCTTCGTAAAAAGCCACCATTTTTCCCAGGACTCTTGTGCATTGATGTACAGACACCTTTCCTGGTTTTAGGAGGTTCCTGACAGGTCGGATAACTCCTTGGCTTTTTCCTCGGGAAGAAAAACCTTTTTCTGAACCGTGTCCAGAATCATCCCTAGGAACAGCAGACGTATCGTCGGAAAACAGCTGCGATTCTTGGAATATTTAGAATCCAGTCGTGCCGTCGAAGAACTACTGTAGATAGTGCTCTTCCGACCTCCAACTGTTCTCTGGAACTTGCCCTTTTTAGGTCGTGCAAGTAAGGGATAATTTAGATGCCTTTTTTCTTTGAAGAAACATCTTTTCGGCCATTACCTTGGTAAAAAGGCCCGGGGTGCCGTGGATAATTCAAACGGCATCGTCTGAAACTGATATTGACAGTTCTGTACCACGAACCAGAGGTACCCTTGATGAGAAGGACAAATTTTGGACATGGAGGTAATCCTTGATGTCCAGGGACACCATATAGTCCCCTTTTTTCCGGTTCGCTATCACTGCTCTGAGTGACTTTATCTCGATTTGAACCTTTTATGTAAGTGTTCAAAACATTTTAGATTTAGACTATGTGTCACCAAGCCGTCTGGCTTCAGTACCACAATATAGTGTGGAAAAAATAATACCCTTTTCCTTGTCGTAGGAGGGGTACTTTGATTATCACCTGCTGGATATACAGCTTGTGAATTGTTTCCAATGCTGCCTCCCTGTCGGAGGGAGCCGTTGGTAAAGCAGACTTCAGGAAGCTGCGAGGAGAAGATGTCTCGACTCTCCAATCTTTACCCCTGGGATAATACTCGTACGATCTAGGGGTCAACTTGCGAGTGATCCCACTGCGCCCTGAGACTCTTGAGACTACCCCCCCACCTTGAGTCCGCTTGCACGGCCCCAGCGTCATGCTGAGGACTTGGCAGACGCGGTGGAGGGCTTCTTTTCCTGGGAAAGGGCTGCCTGCTGCAGTCTACTTCCCTTTCCTCTATGTCTGGGCAGATATGACTGGCCTTTTGCCTGCATGCCCTCATGGGAAAGGAAAGATTGAGGCTGAAAAGACGGTGTCTTTTTTAGCTGAGATGTAACTTGGGGTAAAAAAGGTTGGATTTCCCAGCTGTTGCTGTGGTCCCCAGGTCCGATGGACCGACCCCCAAATAACTCCTTCCCTTTATACAGCAATACTTCCATCTGCCGTATGGGATCTGTATCACCTGACCACTGTCGTGTCCCTGACATCTTCTGGGAGATATGGACAACGCACTTATCTTGATGCCAGAGAGCAAATATCCCTCTGTGCATCTCACATACATATATATAGAATGCATCCTATTAAATGCTCTACATGAATAAAATATTTTCAGTCAGGGAATCCGACCAAGCCAACCCAGCACTGCATCTCCAGGCTGATGGCGATCGCTGGTCGCAGTATAACCACCGTATGTGTGTATATACTTTTTAGGATATTTTTCCAGCTTCCTATCAGCTGGCTCCTTGAGGGCGGCCGTATCTGGAGACGGTAACGCCACTTGATAAGCGTGTGAGCGCCTTATCACCCTAAGGGGTGTTTCCCAACGTACCCTAATTTCTGGCGGGAAAGGGTATAACGCCAATATTTGCTATCGGGGTAACCCTACGCATCATCACACACTTCATTTTATTTTATCTGATTCAGGAAAAACTACAGGTAGTTTTTTCACTCCCACATAATACCCTTTCTTGTGGTACTTGTAGTATCAGAAACACGTAACACCTCCTTCATTGCCCTTAACGTGTGGCCCTAATGAGAAATACGTTTGTTTATTCACCGTCGACACTGTATTCAGTGTCCGTGTCTGTGTCTGTGTCGACCGACTGAGGTAAATGGGCGTTTTTAAAACCCCTGACGGTGTTTCTGAGACGCCTGGACCGGTCCTAATAGATTGTCGGCCGTCTCATGTCGTCAACCGACCTTGCAGCGTGTTGACATTCTCACGTAATTCTCTAAATAAGCCATCCATTCCGGTGTCGACTCCCTAGAGAGTGACATCACCATTACAGGCAATTTCTCCGCCTCCTCACCAACATCGTCCTCATACATGTCGACACACACGTACCGACACACAGCACACACACCGGGAATGCTCTGACAGAGGACAGGACCCACTAGCCCTTTGGGGAGACAGAGGGAGAGTCTGCCAGCACACACCAAAAACGCTATAATTATATAGGGACAACCTTATATAAGTGTTTCTCCCTTATAGCATCTTTTACATATATACAATATCGCCAAAATCAGTGCCCCCCCTCTCTGTTTTAACCCTGTTTCTGTAGTGCAGTGCAGGGGAGAGCCTGGGAGCCTTCTCTCCAGCTTTTCTGTGAGAGAAAATGGCGCTGTGTGCTGAGGAGATAGGCCCCGCCCCTTTTTCGGCGGCCTCGTCTCCCGCTATTTTTGAAGTTAGGCAGGGGTTAAATATCTCCATATAGCCTCTGTGGGCTATATGTGAGGTATTTTTTTGCCTCTAATAAGGTTTTTATTTGCCTCTCAGAGCGCCCCCCCCAGCGCTCTGCACCCTCAGTGACTGTTGTGTGAAGTGTGCTGAGAGGAAAATGGCGCACAGCTGCAGTGCTGTGCGCTACCTTTATGAAGACTCAGGAGTCTTCAGCCGCCGATTTTGGACCTCTTCTCTCTTCAGCGTCTGCAAGGGGGCCGGCGGCGCGGCTCCGGTGACCATCCAGGCTGTACCTGTGATCGTCCCTCTGGAGCTAGTGTCCAGTAGCCAAGCAGCAAATCCACTCTGCACGCAGGTGAGTTCACTACTTCTCCCCTAAGTCCCTCGTTGCAGTGATCCTGTTGCCAGCAGGACTCACTGTAAAGTAAAAAACCTAAGCTAAACTTTCTCTAAGCAGCTCTTTAGGAGAGCCACCTAGATTGCACCCTTCTCGTTCGGGCACAAAATCTAACTGGAGTCTGGAGGAGGGTCATAGGGGGAGGAGCCAGTGCACACCACCTGATCTGGTAAAAGCTTTACTTTTTTGTGCCCTGTCTCCTGCGGAGCCGCTATTCCCCATGGTCCTTTCAGGAACCCCAGCATCCACTTAGGACGATAGAGAAATACTGTACTTTGCCTGTAGCCTGGGCTTTGCAACTGTCACAAAACATAGACCAGTTATGGGCAACCTGATACCAGTGTCATAACTAGACATTTTAGTGCCCTGTGCCAGAAAGATAATTGGTGCCCCCCCCCATATGCAAAACAGGGCAGTGACTTCATGGGGAAGGGGCGTGGCACAGAATAGCACCAGTTCACATTACACAGCACAGTGTCTATTATACACATTACACCGCACAGAGGAGTACCTTATACACAACACAACTGACCACACTTTAGTTTCCATTAGTCACATTACACCATGCAGTGGTGTCCATTATTTGCATTACACCACATACCAGATAGCAGAGCCCCTTATACACATTGCCAAACATTACATTGCAGTAGTGTTCGTTAATCACAATACACCACGCAGTAATGTCCGTTATTCACATTCACTGTACACAAGATAACAGAGCCCCTTATACGGGTGGTATTCATGTGACCGCCGGTCAGCTGACCGACAGTCACATGACCTCCTCCTTGAGCCTGACGGCTCACTATCCCGATGGTCAGCATGCCGACCAAAAGGGACTATTTCCACTCGTGGGTGTCCACGACACCCATAGAGTGGGAATAGAACCCGTGGCGACCGCAGGTCGCCACCGAGCCAGCAGCGTGGCGAGCGCAGCGAGCCCGCAAGGGGCTTGCTGCACTCGCCCATCCCCGCCGGGATCCCGGCGTCGGTATGCTGCCGGGATCCCGGTGTCAGTAAGGTGACCGGCGGTTAGGAGACCGCCGGTCACCAGTACTACACCCCCTTATGCACATTGCACAACAGAAGAGTCCCTTGTACATGTTACACCTGACCACACAGTAGTGTCCATTAATCACTTGACACCATGCAGTAGTGTCCGTTATTCACATTACACCACATACCAGATAGAAGAGCCCCTTATACACATTGTGCAACAGAAGAGCCACTTGTACACATTACATCTGACCATGTAGTAGTGTCTGTTAATCACATTACACCATGCAGTAGTGTCCGTTATTTGCATTACACCACATACCAGATAGCAGAGCCCCTTACACACATTGTGTAACAGTAAAGCCCCTTATAAACATTACGCCACAGTAAAGCCCCTCCTCATTCTTCCTCCTTATCATCATTCCTTCTCCACATTGCAAGAGACAGGGCAGTGCAAACAGGCAGGTAGCTGCACTCTGTAATATGTAATGGTAGCGGGGCGCCCAGCAGAGAAGGAGCTAGGCTTACTGTTGCTATTTTACAATGCAGCGGGCAGTACACAGCAGCTAGATGTATAATTGTGACCCTAGCACATATTTAATGTAGAGATATGTACAGACTCTAGATAAATAATATGATCTAATTAGTAGCAGGGTCAGACTGGCCCACAGCACAAGGGAAACTTCCAGTGTGCTCACCTCCTCTAGTGTCCAAATTCCAGACTGTGCACTTGAACTATACATTACACATATGTTACACTATACTGCACAGGACTATGGTGCACTAGCAGTATTTACTGGGTGTAGTATGTTATGCTGGTGCTTGGGATCCTGGCGCCCAACATAGCAGCAGCGGGATCCCGACCACCGGCATGCAGGCAGCGGGGTGAGCGCAAAATAGTCCCTTGCGGGCATGGTGGTTCGCTACGCATGCCACACTATTCTCCCACCAGTGGTGTTGTGGACACCCCAAGAGGGAGAATAGTTGCGGTGCTCAGTGCAGGGTGCAGGGTTGACACTCCCTCTCCATAGATGGGGGGGGGGAGGGCAGGTGTCTGCAGGCAGTGCTGTTTAGAGTTGAGTGTCAGGCTTCTGTGCTGGCACTGCTCAGTTGTTCCCTGTTAGTGTTAGGCTGTCTTACCAGACCTCCTGCTACTCTTCAAAATTCCCCAGCCTATGGGTCCCGATGAATTAGTGGCCCTCATTCCGAGTTGATCGCTCACTAGCTGCTTTTAGCAGCAGTGCACACGCTATGCCGCCGCCCTCTGGGAGTGTATCTTAGCTTAGCAGAAGTGCGACTGAAAGGTTAACAGAACTGCTTGTAAAAATTTTCATGCAGTTTCTGAGCAGCTCCAGACCTACTCCTACCTTGCGATAACTTCAGTCAGTTTAGTTCCTGCTTTGACGTCACAAACACAGGGCGTTCGGGCAGCCACTCTGCCGTTTCCCCAGGCACGCCTACGTTTGTACCTGACACACCTGCGTTTTTTAGCACACTCCTGGAAAACGGTCAGTTACTTCCCAGAAACACCCACTTCCTGTCAATCACTCACCGATCAGCAGAGCGACAGAAAAGCGTCGCTCGACCTTGTGTAAAACTGCATAGTTTTGTGTGAAAGTACTTCGCGCGTGCATACTGCGGCCTGTACGCATGCGCAGAAATGCCAATTTTCAGCCTGATCGCTGCGCTGCGAACAACGGTAGCTAGCGATCAACTCAGAAGACACCCAGTGAGGGTAGGTCATGACTGATTAGTTCAAAATGAACTAATCTTCAAAGTGAACTAGTTCATTCAGTTCACACCTCTGGCAAAGATTAGTAAGGAGGGAATTGTGAGTGGATGCGGCTGGGTGTGCGCCCACAGGTTAAATGCACTGTGTGCCGCAACCCTTCGCACTGCCCTAGTTATGGTCCTGCATGATACAGTTCAGTGTCCACACAACTGATGGTCTCAAACACATTAGGAAGGCAAGTAATTCCACCGATTGACTCTTGACAAGGCACACCTGTTCATTCAAAACCATTCCAGGAGACTACCTCATGAAGCTGATTGAGAGAATGCCAAGAGTGTGCAAAGCTGTCATCAAAGCAAAATGGGGCTACTTTGAGGAATCTAAAATATAAAACAAATTTGGTTTCCAACACTTTTTTGTTTACAACATAACTCCATATGTGTTCTTTCATAGTTTTGATGTCTTCAGTATTAATCTACAATGTAGAAAATAATTAAAATAAATAAAAACCATTGAATGAGAAGGTGTGTCCAATTTGTTGACTGGTACTGTATGTGAACCACTTTGCGTACATCTCTGAATCAGGTGTATTACTTTTAATTTTAGCAGCAAGTTAAATTAATACCTTTAATCAATGAAAGACCCACCTATCTGTCATACATACTTACCTACTGTATTGTACTCCTCTAACAGGAGATGCCCAGAGAGGAGATGTCACAGGAATCTTTGGGGGGTGGGGCCAGGCTTATATGTCATTAGGACCCACCCCCATAGCCACAATTTGTGGACCAATGAGGAAAAGTTCTCGGCTAAATTACGTGTTCACATATTTTGCCCCACCCCCTCAATACGGAGCCGCAACTCTGCATATTTTCTTCACATCCTACCCGCTTCCATATAAAAGCTGGCATGATGCAGGAAATCCAGCCACTCTCCCGGGGGTGTGTGGAACTACCTAAAAAATCTGGAGGGTCCTGCAATTTCTGGGTGAGTAGGTAAGTATGCAGTAATAACATATCAGTACACCTTTTAACTATGAATTATAATTTGTAACAAACAATTATAACAACAAAGTACTGTAGGAAGGAGCTGGAGGCTTCTAGTAAAGGCTTGGAGGGCCACGTGTGGCCTCCTCAAATGTATATTTGATCAGCAGAATAGGCTGATAGCCGCACATCATGGGTAAGGAAGGACATAGATTACAAAATGTCCTGTCTTGTGAATAAAAAAAATTATTGATCTTTACTGTACATCACACAATGCATATTGCAACTGATCTACTAATAATGAAATTAATAAATTCATTTTAGTATTATTTCTTTATAGAGTTTAAAATATCTCAAACCTGGATTAATCTCACCAGTGAATAGAAAAATATATTTTTAGCCAGCTTTAGTTGCTAAGTATTTTAAAGCTTTTACCTTGTTCAAGGACAGATGCGTATGACAATGATGCATTCAGACTATGAGCTTGAATAAATGTACATGTTCCATCACTTGCACAGGAAGTGGGTAGCCCGTACTGGAGGTACAGCAGCTTGATTACATCAGTTTCTGACAGAAAAGGAATGCCAGTTTTCAAGATAACATGTGTTGAAGGACTCATGCAGACCACTGCGAGAGCCAGCCAGAGCATGTCAAGACAATTTTATTCCAAATGGTTTTAAGTGGGTAATTGACAGTGGTGAAGGGCTTATGAAATAAACTGATATCTGATTTTATTGTTCAAACAAATGAGTATGTCATATGCTGGGCACTTGTTCTCCTTAACAACAGAGTTAATGTCAGCTAACAACCGATCGTTCATGGGGAAGATTTGTATGCCTCTGGGCTTTATAACTTGTGGGTCAGGAAATTAATTATGATTTAATATTATTATACTGAACAAGTCCCTTACAGCATATTCAATATATTTGTTAAAGTAATTAAAAGGAAGTACACTATTAATTAAACACTAAACCATGAGACACTAAAAACTGATTTACAGTCATCATTTTGGACCTACTGTATGTGAAGCAAAGAACTACTGGTACACTTAAATACAATATTCTAACATCCGTTAGGATAAATGCAATTAACCTTAAACACAGAATTCGTTTTTGCAACAATATTAATAGGAAAAAAATAAATGAATAATACTGTACGACATATGATGTGTCCTCATACACTATGGCTCTAGTCCAGATAAATAGATGTGCCAGCCGCGCTGAGCATCTTTTTACTCAAAATGTGTGTCTTATTTACATAAATAAAACAACTGGGAGCGACAATACTACACACAATACTAGATTAGACTAAACAATTTGTGGTACAACATTTCTATATCTGTGTGCAACTGCATCTGAATATGTATATGAGATACTACAATGCATGGGCAATGCAAGTTTCCCTGTGCTTCATTTGTGACTTTGTACATATGGTTAGGGGCGTATCTACCCATTGGCCAGGATGTCACTCGCCAGGGGTGCCGACAGAGGAGGGGTGCTGTCCAGCGGTGCCACCCGTGGCCAGGGGGTAGAATCACATAGCAGAGGCATTACAGCACAGCAGGAAGCAGCCACTGCTTACATGCGATGGTGTCCGGCACTGTGGCCGCAATACAGTGAAGAAACTTTAAATAAGCCACAGTTCCCAGCAGCCCTTGCTGCCATCAGCCCCTGGCAGCAAGGGCAGGTGGGAACTGTAGTTTATTAGACTTGCTTCACTGCAGTGCTGCGCGGAACTAGACACCGGCGCATGTAAGAAGTGGCTGCTCCCTGCACTCAACTCAGCAAAGAGAAACGACAATCCATCATTACTTTAAGACATGAAGGTCAGTTGGTATGGAAAATTTCAAGAATTATGAAAGTATCCTCAAGTGCAGTTGCAAAAACCATCAAACGCTATGATGAAACTGGCTCTCATGAGGACTGCCCCAGGAAAGGAAGACCAAGAGTAACTTCTGCTGCAGAGGATAAGTTCATTAGAGTTACTAGTCTCAGAAACTGCTACTTAACAGCACCTCAGATTAGAGCCCTCATAAATTCTTCACAGAGTTCAAGTAGCAGACAAATCTCAACATCAACTGTTCAGAGGAGACTGCATGAATCAGGCCTTCATGGTCGAATTGCTGCGAAGAAGCCACTACTGAGGATGAACAACAAGAAGAAGAGAATTGTTTGAGCCAAGAAACACAAGGAATGGACATTAGACCAGTGGAAATCTGTACTTTGGTCTGAGGAGTCCAAATTTTAGATTTTTGGTTCCAACCGCCATATCTTTGTGAGACGCAGAGAAGGTGATAGGATGGTTTCTGCATATGTGGTTCCCACTGTGAAGCACGGAGAAGGAAGTGTGATGGTGTGGGGGTGCTTTGCTGGTGACACTGTTGGTGATTTAGTCAAAATTCAAGGCACACTAAACCAGCATGGCTACCACAGCATTCTGCAGCGCCATGCCATCCCATCTGGTTTGCTCTTACTGGGACCATCATTTGTCTTTCAACAAGACAATGACCCCAAACACACCTCCAGGCTATGTAAGGGCTACTTGACCAAGAAGGAAAGTGATGGAGTGCTGCGTCAGATGACCTGGCCTCCACAATCACCCGACCTAAACCCAATTGAGATGGTTTGGGATGAGTTGGAGCGCAGAGTGAAGGAAAAGCAGCCAACAAGTGCTCAGCACCTCTGGGAACTCTTCAAGACTGTTGGAAAACCATTCCAGGAGACTACCTCATGAAGCTAAATGAGAGAATGCCAAGATTGTGCAAAGCTGTCACCAAACAAAAGGGGGCTACTTTGAGGAATTTAAAATATAAAACATATTTTGATTTGTCTAACACTTTTTTGTTTACAACATAATTCCATATGTGTTGTTAGTTTAGATGTCTTCAGTATTAATCGACAATATAGAAAATAATTAAAATAAATAAAAACCATTGAATGAGAAGGTGTGTCCAAACTTTTGACTGGTACTGTATATATATATATATATATATATATATATATATATATATATAGATATATGTAGTTACACACGTGTGTGTGTGTGTGTGTGTGTGTGTGTGTGTGTGTGTATATATATATACTTACACACACACACACACACACACACACACAATTATTGTACCAGCTTGATAGGGATGTTTGTACAATTAGCTGGAATCGGTTATCCCTGCTGGGCTCTTTACCAATTTGTGGTTGAGGGATGAACAAATCCAGTCCCTCTAATGCCCCCAATCAGCTCTTATGAACATGTCTGGGAACTTGACCTTATATCTACATGCTCTAGTTTCCCAGCTTTATTGGGCACTTTTCACCTTGTGACCCCCAGTAGTGGATTTCCCAGGGGCGGCAATTGCTGGGGGGACGGCACACCTGGCTGATAGGGGCCAGATGATTCTTTTTTTCCTGTCATTACAACTATATATATATATATATATATATATATATATATATATAGCAAATGATGGGGGTAAGACAATGGGCAGCAAATTGTGGTCCAGGAGTTGGTAGTAGGGTGAGGTTGGGGCTGCTTTTGATGGTCTCGAGGGCATCCGGACTGGCACCCGAAATGAAGGAGGCAATGACATGATGAGGCGGGCGGCAGACAATAATGTGCCTAGGGGCAGCCTGACCCCTAAATTCGGCCCTGGTGACTCCATGTTTCTTATGCTTACAGTCTTCCAAAGCAAAAGTTGCCAGCTAACTACTCATAGTTGCCTACCCTCCCACAATCTTAAGGAGACTCCATGAAATAGCAGCAATTTCCCTGACTCCCTAAACAGTCCAGTAAGCTCCTTGATTGCACCTTTTCCCCATTATGCAGCTGTTACATTCTTGGGGGGAAAAAGAAATCAGAGATACATACATTCAAATGGGATCATCAGTGCCATTTGCCTGCATTGGATATATAGCACAATGGGCCTAATTCAAGGTTGATTGCAAAACAACATTTTCCTCTAATGGGCAAAACCATGTGCAGAAAGAGAACAATTTGAGTGGGTTATATTGTTTCTGTGCAGGTAAATACTGGCTGCTTTATTTTTACACTGCAATTTAGACTTCAGTTTGAACTAGTGATGAGCGGGTTCGGTTCCTCGGGATCCGAACCCCCCCGAACTTCACCCATTTTTGCACGGTTCCGAGCAGACTCGGATCCTCCCGCCTTGCTCGGTTAACCCGAGCGGGCCCGAACGTCATCATTCCGCTGTCGTATTCTCGCGAGATTCGTATTCTATATAAGGAGCCGCGCGTCGCCGCCATTTTCACTCGTGCATTGGAGATGATAGTGAGAGGACGTGGCTGGCGTTCTCTCAGTTTCTGTGTTCAGTGTGCTGCAAATATCTGTGCTCAGTGTGCTGCAAATATCTGTGCTCAGTGTGCTGCAAATATCTACGTTCTCTGCCTGAAAAACGCTCCATATCTGTGCTCAGTGTGCTGCAAATATCTGTGCTCAGTGTGCTTTATTGTGGGGACTGGGGACCACCAGTATTATATAGTAGGCGGACAGTGCAGAGTTTTGCTGACCAGTGACCACCAGTATTATACGTTCTCTGCCTGAAAAACGCTCCATATCTGTGCTGCATTGTAGTATATAGTAGGAGGACAGTGCAGAATTTTGCTGACCAGTGACCACCAGTATTATATCAGTATGGTACAGTAGTCCACTGCTCTACCTACCTCTGTGTCGTCAAGTATACTATCCATCCATACCTGTGGTGCATTTTAGTTGTTGTGCGCAGTAGTAGGAGGACAGTGCATAATTTTGCTGACCACCAGTATATAATATATAGCAGTACGGTACAGTAGTCCACTGCTCTGCCTACCTCTGTGTCGTCAAGTATACTATCCATCCATACCTGTGGTGCATTTTAGTTGTTGTGCGCAGTAGTAGGAGGACAGTGCATAATTTTGCTGACCACCAGTATATAATATATAGCAGTATGGTACAGAAGGCCACTGCTCTACCTACTTCTGTGTCGTCAAGTATACTATCCATCCATACCTGTGGTGCATTTAAGTATTGCGCAGTATATATAGTAGGAGGACAGTGCATTATTTTGCCGACCACCAGTATATAATATATAGCAGTACGGTACAGTAGTCCACTGCTCTACCTACCTCTGTGTCGTCAAGTATACTATCCATCCATACCTGTGGTGCATTTTAGATGTTGTGCGCAGTAGCAGGAGGACAGTGCATAATTTTGCTGACCACCAGTATATAATATATAGCAGTACGGTACAGTAGGCCACTGCTCTACCTACCTCTGTGTCGTCAAGTATACTATCCATCCATACCTGTGGTGCATTTTAGTTGTTGTGCGCAGTAGTAGGAGGACAGTGCATAATTTTGCTGACCACCAGTATATAATATATAGCAGTATGGTACAGTAGGCCACTGCTCTACCTACCTCTGTGTCATCAAGTATACTATCCATCCATACCTACCTGTGGTGCATTTAAGTTTTTGTGCGCAGTATATATATATATATATACAGTAGTAGGACAGTGCATAATTTTGCTGACCACCAGTATATAATATATAGCAGTACGGTACAGTAAGCCACTGCTCTACCTACCTCTGTGTCGTCAAGTATACTATCCATCCATACCTGTGGTGCATTTAAGTTTTTGTGCGCAGTATATATTTACAGTAGTAAGACAGTGCGTAATTTTGCTGACCACCAGTATATAATATATAGCAGTACGGTACAGTAGGCCACTGCTCTACCTACCTCTGTGTCGTCAAGTATACAATCCATCCATACCTGTGGTGCACTTAAGTTTTTGTGCGCAGTATATATATACAGTAGTAGGACAGTGCATAATTTTGCTGACCACCAGTATATAATATATAGCAGTACGGTACAGTAGGCCACTGCTCTAGCTACCTCTGTGTCGTCAAGTATACTATCTATCCATACCTGTGGTGCATTTAAGTTTTTGTGCGCGGTATATATAGTAGTAGGCCATAGCTATTGATATATTACTGGCATATAATTCCACACATTAAAATATGGAGAACAAAAATGTGAAGGGTAAAATAGGGAAAGATCAAGATCCACTTCCACCTCGTGCTGAAGCTGCTGCCACTAGTCATGGCCGAGACGATGAAATGCCATCAACGTCGTCTGCCAAGGCCGATGACCAATGTCATAGTAGAGAGCATGTAAAATCCAAAACACAAAAGTTCAGTAAAATGACCCAAAAATCTAAATTACGACACAGAGTGGCAAGGAACGGCTGAGGCCCTCTCCTATGTTCCTCATGACTAGTGGGTCAGCTTCACATGAGGGTGGAAGCACTCATCCTCCCACTAGAAAAATGAAAAGAATTAAGCTGGCAAAAGCACAGCAAAGAACTGTGCGTTCTTCTAAATCACAAATCCCCAAGGAGAGTCCAATTGTGTCGGTTGCGATGCGTGACCTTCCCAACACTGGACGGGAACAGGTGGCGCCTTCCACCATTTGCACGCCCCCTGCAAGTGCAGGAAGGAGCACCCGCAGTCCAGTTCCTGATAGTCAAATTGAAGATGTCACTGTTGAAGTACACCAGGATGAGGATATGGGTGTTGCTGGCGCTGGGGAGGAAATTGACAAGGAGGATTCTGATGGTGAGGTGGTTTGTTTAAGTCAGGCACCCGGGGAGACACCTGTTGTCCGTGGGACGAATATGGCCATTGACATGCCTGGTCAAATTACAAAAAAAAATCACCTCTTCGGTGTGGAATTATTTCAACAGAAATGCGGACAACTGGTGTCAAGCCGTGTGTTGCCTTTGTCAAGCTGTAATAAGTAGGGGTAAGGACGTTAACCACCTAGGAACATCCTCCCTTATACGTCACCTGGAGCGCATTCATCAGAAGTCATTGACAAGTTCAAAAACTTTGGGTGACAGCGGAAGCAGTCCACTGCCAACTAAATCCCTTCCTCTTGTAACCAAGCTCCTGCAAACCACACCACCAACTCCCTCAGTGTCAATTTCCTCCTTAGACAGGAAAGCCAATAGTCCTGCAGGCCATGTCACTGGCAAGTCTGACGAGTCCTCTCCTGCCTGGGATTCCTCCGATGCATCCTTGAGTGTAACGCCTACTGCTGCTGGCGCTGCTGTTGTTGCTGCTGGGAGTCGATCGTCATCCCAGAGGGGAAGTCGGAAGACCACTTGTACTACTTCCAGTAAGCAATTGACTGTCCAACAGTCCTTTGCGAGGAAGATGAAATATCACAGCAGTCATCCTGCTGCAAAGCGGATAACTCAGGCCTTGGCAGCCTGGGTGGTGAAAAACGTGTTTCTGGTATCCACTGTTAATTCACAGGGAACTAGAGAATTGATTGAGGTACTGTGTCCCCGGTACCAAATACCATCTAGGTTCCATTTCTCTAGGCAGGCGATACCGAAAATGTACACAGACCTCAGAAAAAGAGTCACCAGTGTCCTAAAAAATGCAGTTGTACCCAATGTCCACTTAACCACGGACATGTGGACAAGTGGAGCAGGGCAGACTCAGGACTATATGACTGTGACAGCCCACTGGGTAGATGTATTGCCTCCCGCAGCAAGAACAGCAGCGGCGGCACCAGTAGCAGCATCTCGCAAACGCCAATTCGTTCCTAGGCAGGCTACGCTTTGTATCACCGCTTTCCATAAGAGGCACACAGCTGACAACCTCTTACGGAAACTGAGGAACATCATCGCAGAATGGCTTACCCCAATTGTACTCTCCTGGGGATTTGTGACATCGGACAACACCACCAATATTGTGCGTGCATTACATGTGGGCAAATTCCAGCACGTCCCATGTTTTGCACATACATTGAATTTGGTGGTGCAGAATTATTTTTAAAAACGACAGGGGCATGCAAGAGATGCTGTCGGTGGCCCGAAGAATTGCGGGCCACTTTCGGCATTCAGCCACCGCGTGCCGAAGACTGGAGCACCAGCAAACACTCCTGAACCTGCCCTGCCATCACCTGTAGCAAGAGGTAGTAACGAGGTGGAATTCAACCCTCTATATGCTTCAGAGGATGGAGGAGCAGCAAAAGGCCATTCAAGCCTATACAGCTACCTACGATATAGGCAAAGGAGGGGGAATGCACCTGACTCAAGCGCAGTGGAGAATAATTTCAACGTTCTGCAACCCTTTGAACTTGCCACACGTGAAGTCAGTTCAGACACTGCCAGCCTGAGTCAGGTCATTCCCCTCATCAGGCTTTTGCAGAAGAAGCTGGAGAGATTGAAGGAGGAGCTAAAGCAGAGCGATTCCGCTAGGCATGTGGGACTTGTGGATGGAGCCCTTAATTCGCTTAACCAGGATTCATGGGTGGTCAATCTGTTGAACTCAGAGCACTACATTTTGGCCACCGTGCTCGATCCTAGATTTAAAACCTACATTGTATCTCTCTTTCTGGCAGACACAAGTCTGCAGAGGTTCAAAGACCTGCTGGTGAGAAAATTGTCAAGTCAAGCGGAACGTGACCCGTCAACAGCTCCTCCTTCACATTCTCCCGCAACTGGGGCTGCGAGGAAAAGGCTAAAAATTCCGAGCCCACCCGCTGGCGGTGATGCAGGGCAATCTGGAGCGAGTGCTGACATCTGGTCCGGATTGAAGGACCTGCCAACGATTACTGACATGTCGTCTACTGTCACTGCATATGATTCTGTCACCATTGAAAGAATGGTGGAGGATTATATGAGTGACCGCATCCAGGTAGGCATGTCAGACAGTCCGTACGTATACTGGCAGGAAAAAGAGGCAATTTGGAGGCCCTTGCAGAAACTGGCTTTATTCTACCTAAATTGGCCCCCCTCCAGTGTGTACTCCGAAAGAGTGTTTAGTGCAGCCGCTCACCTTGTCAGCAATCGGCGTACGAGGTTACTTCCACAAAATGTGGAGAAGATGATGTTCATCAAAATGAATTATAATCAATTCCTCCGTGGAGACATTCACCAGCAATTGCCTCCAGAAAGTACACAGGGACCTGAGATGGTGGATTCCAGTGGGGACGAATTAATAATCTGTGAGGAGGGGGATGTACACAGTGAAAGGGGTGAGGAATCGGACGATGAGGAGGAGGTGGACATCTTGCCTCTGTAGAGCCAGTTTGTGCAAGGAGAGATTGATTGCTTCTTTTTTGGTGGGGGCCCAAACCAACCAGTCATTTCAGTCACAGTCGTGTGGCAGACCCTGTCGCTGAAATGATGGGTTTGTTAAAGTGTGCATGTCCTGTTTATACAACATAAGGGTGGGTGGGAGGGCCCAAGGACAATTCCATCTTGCACCTCTTTTTTCTTTAATTTATCTTTGCATCATGTGATGTTTGGGGCCAATTTTTTTTAAGTGCCATCCTGTCTGACACTGCAGTGCCACTCCTAGATGGGCCAGGTGTTTGTGCCGGCCACTTGGGTCGCTTAGCTTAGCCATCCAGCGACCTTGGTGCACCTCTTTTTTTTCTCTGCATCATGTGCTGTTGGGGACTATTTTTTGAAGTGCCATCCTGTCTGACACTGCAGTGCCACTCCTAGATGGGCCAGGTGTTTGTGCCGGCCACTTGAGTCGCTTAGCTTAGCCATCCAGCGACCTTGGTGCACCTCTTTTTTTTCTTTGCATCATGTGCTGTTTGGGGACTATTTTTTGAAGTGCCATCCTGTCTGACACTGCAGTGCCACTCCTAGATGGGTTAGGTGTTTGTGTCGGCCACTTGGGTCGCTTAGCTTAGTCACACAGCTACCTCATTGCGCCTCTTTTTTTCTTTGCATCATGTGCTGTTTGGGGACTATTTTTTTAATCTGCCATCCTGTCTGACACTGCAGTGCCACTCCTAGATGGGCCAGATGTTTGTGTCGGCCACTTGGGTCGCTTAGCTTAGTCATCCAGCGACCTCGGTGCAAATTTTAGGACTAAAAATAATATTGGGAGGTGCGAGATGTTCAGAATAGACTGGAAATGAGTGGAAATTATGGTTATTGAGGTTAATAAAACTATGGGATCAAAATGACCCCCAAATTCTATGATTTAAGCTGTTTTTGAGGGGTTTTTGTAAAAAAACACCCGAATCCAAAACACACCCAAATCCGACAAAAAATTTTCAGGGAGGTTTTGCCAAAACGCGTCCGAATCCAAAACACGGCCGTGGAACCGAATACAAAACCAAAACACAAAACCCAAAAAATGTCCGGTGCACATCACTAGTTTGAACACACCCCACCCAAATCTAACTCTCTCTGCACATGTTATATCTGCCCCATCTGCAGTGCACATGGTTTTGCCCATTAGAGGAAAATGTTGTTTTGCAATCAACCTTGAATTAGGCCAAATGATCCCTATGGCTACATGCAATTTAAATAAGGTTTCTCGTGGCTAAACACAGTACATATATGGAACCTCTTGTAAAACACAAGACACAAACAAATCCTGAAAAATATCAGTGTCTTTTCTTTAACAAGTAGATCTTACTATTTTTGGGGCTCATTTACATTTGGATGCAAGTCATTTTTATGACACGCCTCTCAGATGTAGATTTATAGATCAGTGCTGATATGTGTTACTGTACTTTCACAATCTCCCTGAAATGCTTTTTCAAAAGTAGGCAAGTACTTTATGTCCCTACTGCATCTCACTTTAGTTAACTTTAAGTACAGTAGGATGATAATAAACAAGAAAAGTACTAATAACAGTTACTGACTTTTTTTTTACAGTTACCTAGACAAAAGTTGTTTACTGTTTTAACGTCACCAATGCTGCTTGATGAAGGATGGCACGGCAGATTACTTCAATCAATTTGAAAATATTTTATTTTAATATTATGTTTAAAGGCTGCCTCTTGTCTTAATAAAAATGCCTAAACTACAGCAGCAAAAGCAGAAAGGAAAAAGTGCAGTACTTATATTCCCGGAAAATGCCCTCAGCATTATTTAACTAGTGTTCAGTGATAAATGTCTGAGAACTCCCACAATGAATTCTCACAAAATTCTGCCTTAATTATAAGATTCTTTTTTTTTTTTTTTTGTACAATCTGACACTCTCTTTGGATGTTGCTTGCCAGGCTGGAAGTAATATTGGTATAATGAGATCCTTATCTGTATATAAATGAGAAGGTGACATGGAGGTTGCACTCTTACCACATCAAAAGATGATTTCATGAACAGAGAGAATTTTACCTAATATAGAATATGATCGGCACGTTGACAAATTCCAATCCTTTAGCATACAAAACAGAATACTAAACATCACACTGGCTCCAAAAACAATCACATAGGCTTGTAATCAGGAATATCAGACAGAACATGAAAGCACCAATGAATATTTAGGGGTAAATTCAATTAGGCACGACTTAGTCATGGATGGGAGTATATGCCGCATCTATCCTTGTGTATCAATGCGCTATTTCCCTATAGATTGTAAGTTTGCGAGCAGGGCCCTCCTACCTCTGTCTGTCTGTTTTTATGCAGTTTTTTTTCTATTACTGTTGTTCCAACTGTAAAGCGCAACAGAATATGCTGAGCTATATAAGAAACTGGTAAGAAATAAATAAATAGATAATATTCCTTTTGTGTGAATTGAGGAGTCTGGGGAAGATGTATCAAAGCTTGTAGAAAGATAAAATGGAGAGAGATAAATTAACAGCCAATTGGCTCCAAACTGTCATTTTAGTTTTACAGGCTAAGGGCCTAATTCAGACCTGATCGCAGCAGCAAAATTGTTCTCTAATAGGCAAAACCATGTGCACTGTAGGTGGGGCAAATATAACATGTGCAGAGAGAGTTCAATTTGGGTGGGGTGTTTTGTTTCTGTGTAGGGTAAATACTGGCTGCATTATTTTTAGATTTCAGTTTGAACACACCCCACAGAAATCTAACTCTCTCTGCACATGTTATATTTGTCCCCCTTGGTTTTGCCCATTAGAGAACACTTTTGCTGCAGCGATCACATCTGAATTAGGCCCTTTGTTAAAAAAAATCACAGGAGCTGATTGGTTGCTACTTTATCTCTGTCCACTTTATCACTGAGAATTGGCTGATATCAAACAGATTTTTTGCACTAGGTATAGAAGCTATATATAGAAGCTGGTGCTGGTGTGTAATGGCAAATGGATGCAGTGGGACTGTGTGGAGGCATAAGAGTGTGCAACATGGCATTGTAAGTGTAATTGCAGTGGACTTGCTTTTACCTCATAGCATACTTGCCTACTCTCCCGGGAGACTCCTAAAAATTGGGATGCCCAGAAGATTCAGCAAGTCTCCCGGAGCTGGCCACCACCTGCCTACTACCCAAGTTGAATCTCATTATCATGACTATGCTCCAGCTTCACAATGGCAGTAGTATCACAGGGAAATAGGTTCCACTGAGAAATTGGGCGCTATAAACACTTAAAAATAATTTAGCAATTAAAAAAGCACCTTTGTATAGTTTATTTTATTTTATAGCTGCTCCTATATGGCAAACTGGATGCCTAAACATAGAAATAGCGTGATGTTTATATAGACTCAACAAATAAGGAGCGCTTATAAAATAACATATAATGCAATTTATTAAGAATACATATAAAATAGTAATAAAATAAATAAAAATAAATAAATAAAATAAATAAATAAAAATAAAATAAAATAGCATAATAAATTACTGCATAAACATTTGTACCAAAAAAACAATAAGAACAATCTAAGATGGCAGTGAATGAAGCACAGCAATTTAGATGTAATATAAATGAAGCTTATATGATTTTGGCAGAGTTGAGGTCCATATATTGATGGTGTAAAGCTAGTAAATCCAGAATCAGTGGGAAGGATTTTTTCTTAAAGCACAAAGTCCACAGCTGTAAATAGAGTGGAGTGGGGACGTTATGCTCACCCCAAATCAAAGATTTAGTTCTCACCCGCTGCAGGTAGTGACTGTACTTTCCCGTCGATGGCAGTGCAGACGTGTGAGCTCCAAACAGCTGATTGATTCCCCCTCTGTAGGTATGCAAGGGGGGAAAAAAGGTGAGTCCACAATACCTAGTCTGCTGACGGGCCTTGTTGCAAAGCGACAGTCAGTTGTTAAATATTCCTAACGCAGCAGGCGGCTGGGGGAGGACGTATCCACTTCACATGATAATTGCTGCTTATTCCCAAGGGCGGACACTCGAACTCTGCAGCCCTCACAATGGCAGTAAATGTGGCGTTGTATAGTGGGAGGCAGGGCCACAATTATGCAACTGCTTCATCACATCCTCCCAGCACTACCTACTTCTAGCACACCACATCCTGCGTAGTGCCGACCTGGCTGCACCCTCCCAGCCCAAAGGTCAGCAAGTATGCCTCAGACTATTTCTCTTTGGAAAAAAAAAAGTCAATTCATTCTGCTGTGTGAAGAGGTTTGACTTTGGTGCAGAACAAAAATAATAAGTGTTTCACTGAACATTTCAAAAGAAAATAAAAACGCCACAGCCAAGTAAACAAATTACAAAATGTCATTCATACTTCAGGAGTTACATTGCTTATTAAAAATTACATTTAAGTAGCCATTGATTGCGGACACATAAATAACCAAGCTTTGACCCTGGTTATGGAAGGATAGTATACAAACAGTGCTGTAAGGTCTTATGATGAAAAGCATACTTTGTTAATGTACAGGGTGTTTACAAAAAAAATGGACGTGAAACTTTTTTCCGTCCTCACGCATTGGTTGTGGTGCTGTGGATCTGCTGGAACATCCTGTATTATGATTAGCCATGGACCCTGTTTGCCGGAACATTTCCACCCAAGACAGGATCATTTTGTTTGGTGGTGCAGGTCTCTGGAAATTGTCCTGAAACCCAGTCGTTACGGATGTCAGGAAAGGCCCGCTATTCCGTCCTGTCCCGTAACTTTGGAAATAATGGGGCAGATGTATTAACCTGGAGAAGGCATAAGGAAGTGATAAACCAGTGATATGTGCAAGGTGATAAAGGCACCAGCCAATCAGATCCTAACTGTTAATTTACATATTGGAGCTGATTGGCTAGTGCCTTTATCACCTTGCACATATCACTGGTTTATCACTTCCTTATGCCTTCTCCAGGTTAATACATCTGCCCCAATGTTCCATGCACCATGCACGTTCCTGGGTGGCGTACTGTGGCATACCGGCTGTCACTCAATGTCTACTGTAACACATAAGATACATAAGATACACATACAAGTTTCAGTTAACCGTTTTTTTTAAACACCCTGTATTATTTCAGTTATATGACATAGGCAGATGTACTAAGCCTGGAGAAGGCATAAAGAAGTGATAAAGCAGTGATAAGTGCAAGGTGATAACGCACCAGCCAATCAGCTCCAATATGTAAATTGACAGTTATGAGCTGATTGGCTGGTGCGTTATCACCTTGCACTTATCACCGCTTTATCACTTCTTTATGCCTTCCCAGGCTTAATACATCTGCCCCATTGTACTGTAAGATACACTTGGATTTTCTATAAGACCTGTGTGTGCCGTTTATATGCTTCTATTACTGTACATACTAATATGATTAATGTCAGTAGATTTTTTAATCATTCTGTAGTACTGTCTCTACTAACATGCAGGCTGTCATTGCATAAAAGTAAAATAGTTTTGTTAATTGAGATTGATTTTTATTTAGTAAGCGACCTGTAAAGTAAAATATGTCCAAATGTATCCCCAAATGAATTAATAAATGTGTGCAAAGTTTTAGAAGTTAGGTCTAAATCATCGTAGCCTGCAGCAAAGTCAAATTTGCCTTGAAACAAATCCCATTTATATGGATAGCAAAATGTGAAATCTAAGTGACTCAGGATTACTGTAGGAAATTAAATATTTTTATTCACGTCAAATTTTACAACTCAACTCAAACAGAACCAAGTGAAACCTATATATGTAATACTGTATTTGTAAATCGTCACCTTAGCATAGACATTATTAGTCAGGACTGTCTATAGATTACTACTTGCAGTGCAGCAGGATGGACAGACCTGAGATCTTAGCTTTAGCATGCAGAACTAGACACTAAACATCAATTTAAAAAAAAACACATAATGGTATTCCAGTAAGAATCCAAAATCATCTTAAATAAAACTGTTCTGCTTTTCATTACTAACCTTGGTTTCAAAATCAAGCAAACACTTTTTTGAGCTCTAATGGGAGAGAATAAATAAGTTACCTTGCTCTATGTGTACAGCATGTGTGCATTGTCAGCAGTTTAAATGTAAAGATGCTGGTAAACTGCCAAAACGGTTAAAATACTTTAGTAAGCTTTTTTACATTGTCGGCATTGTGTCTCTAGCATAGGCCCACCTAGCTCCTGATTGTCGACATAATATGTGTTGGCATGCTGAATTCATCCCTCTACAAATGTGAGCTTCAAATTTAAACCAGCTAATAAGGCATTGAAAATAAAACATGCGTGCAAAATGTCAACATCTGCACATGTTATATCTGCCCCACCTGCAGTGCACATGGGGGGTCATTCCGAGTTGATCGTAGCTCTGCTAAATTTAGCACAGCTACGATCATTCACACTGACATGCGGGGGGACGCCCAGCACAGGGCTAGTCCGCCCTGCATGTCAGTGGACCCCCCGCAGAAGTGCAAAGGCATCGCACAGCGGCGATGACTTTGCACTTCAAGAGTAGAACCTGGCCAGCGCAGCTTTAGCGTGCTGGCCGGGAGCTACTCATCACTCCCCTGGTGTCATGCAGCCGCTGCAGCCTGCCCCCCGTTCGGTCCGGCCACGCCTATGTTGGCCGGAGCACTCCCCCGAAACGGCGTCCAAACGACGCCATTCCGCCCCCTCCCGCCAAGCGATCGCCTCTGCCTGTCAATCAGGCAGAGTTGATCGCAGCCCTGCTACGGCCTGTGGCCATCTGACATGCGCCGGTGCACTACGGTGCCGGCGCATGCGCAGTAGAGACCCATTCACTCGGCTGCGACAAACAGCAGCGAGAGAATGGGTCAGAATGACCCCCATGGTTTTGCCCAACTGCTAACAAATTTGCTGCTGCGATCAACTCTGAATTACCCCCAATGTGCACTGCGGGGTGGGGGTGGGGGGGGGGGGCAGATATAACAGGTGCAAAGAGAGTTAGATTTGGGTGGGGAGTGTTTAAATTGAAATCTAAATTGCAGTGTAAAAATTAAGCAGCCAGTATTTACCATGCACAGAAACAAAATAACCCACCCAACTCTAACTCTCTCTGCACGTTATATCTGCCACACCTGCAGTGCACATGGGCCCTCATTACGAGTTATTCGCTCGCTAGCTGCTTTTAGCAGCATTGCACACACTAGGCCGCCGCCCTCTGGGAGTGTATCTTAGCTTAGCAGAATTGCTAACGAAAGATTAGCAGAATTGCTACTAAATAATTATTTGCAGTTTCTGAGTAGCTCCAGACCTACTCACAGATTGCGATCAGCTCAGTCCGTTTAGTTCCTGGTTTGATGTCACAAACACGCCCTGTGTTCGGCCAGCCACTCCCCCGTTTCTCCAGACACTCTCGCATTTTTCCCTGACACGCCTGCGATTTTTAGCCAACGCCGTGAAAACGCTGAGTTGCTGCCCAGAAACGCCCCTTTCCTGTCAATCATTTACCGAACAGCAGTGCGACTGAAAAGCGTTGTACGAACACCAGCAAATCTACTAAGTTTTGTGTTAAATAACTTAGCGCATGTGCGCTGCGTACCATGTGCATGCGCATTTAGCAACAAATCGCAGCATAGCGAAAATCGTCAACGAGCAAACAACTCGGAATGACCACCCATGGTTTGCCTATTAGCTAACAAATTTGCTGCTGCAATCAGATCTGAATTAGGCCCCTTAATTATTAAGCGACAAAGGTCATTTTACAGCTTTATGGCAGCGATGTATGAAGGCATCACATATCAAAATGCCTTAGCATCCACCAGACATTCTTAAACCTGCAACTCTATAAATATCTAATTTACTCACATAGGAGAACATCAAGCAGTTCTGCGCATGAGTGAGCGGAGCTAGGCAGGCCCCCCTTACATATAGAGATACAGTGGAAGGTGCTAATATACTTGGTATGCAATCAATAGCAGCTCCAACTCTTACCAGAAATCAACCATCATGGTCATGACCCATGGATAAATAATGTGCTTTAAAAAAATCATCAGTTCTGCTTCCAGCCAAAATCTCCTTGAAAACAATAAATAAAACAGCAATGCAGAAATCAATTAGTAAAATAAAGAAAAAACATACAGCAGACTGGAAGAACAAATTAGAAATTAAATAAAAAAATTGCAGGAATGAAAAAATATCCAGTCACTGCACAGAAAGGATTTACATGCTGGCACTATAATTAAACATTTGAAACAGAGAGAGGCAATAACCTTGTACAGACTGAGTGCCCACCACCAGGAAACTCAGACAGAGAGACACAGACATAAATAATATAAGCCCAGGAAGATCAGTCAGTGATAACACTGATACTGAAGGATGAGACACATTTCTTGCAACGCTGCACAAAATACAGTGGAGAAGCACACACTTCAGAGAGACTCAAATGTCACCCCCAACCTCAGTTCCATATAGAAGCAATTAAGGGGCTTATGCAGAATTGTATGCATTTCAGCCATGATTGCAACCGCATTGCGTGCAAAATATGCATGTATTCAATGTATTCAAACCTTTTTTTTCATAGCTGTCATCATTATCATCCCTGTCTTTAGTGCAAGAGAACCAACTGAAAACATATCTCACAATCCCATTGACATGTCCTTACTAGACGTAGCCTTTGTTCGAACACCCTTGTTACCATTCAGTTATGCATCAACCACAAGTGAAGATGTTTCTGGGTCTAGGATACGGAGGACTGAGGTTCGTTCTGTATGAAAACACTCAAAATCAGTCCACAAAACAATACGTGTCCTGCAGCTTGTACAGTTGGCCGGAGTGTCCTGTGGAAGCTCCTGAAAGTGCTGTACTTACCAGTGCTGGGGGCCCCAGAATGCCATCATGCGCACAGGGGGCGGATCAGCACAGAGCGTACTGCACCATCCAGGTCTAGTTGCACTGAATTTTTGCCCATAAATTTGTACATTTTAATGTTATTCTCAACTTACTTACCTCCTTAATAGGGTATATAGGGAAATACTTTAATGTTTTCTACTGAGATAGTAATTTAATATTTATATTTATTGTTCAGAATTCTTTGCTTTTACTTTATTTTGAATAGTATTTTCTGAAGTGGGAACTAAAATAATGACAAAAATAGAGTTAAAATACCACAGACTATAAAAAGTACCACAATACAGGATTATAAATAGACAAATGGATTCAGTTTCTTCTTTCTCCTGAAGTTACAGATCAATATCTGAAGGTTAAGTAATTCTTCAGAAAATATGATAGGATGTTTGATAGATATTCTGCAGAGGCCAAGTATTGCATGAAAGTAGCAAATGTACCACTATTCAATCAAAGAATACATCAAGTAGTGCATCACGTTTTACAGGTAAAAGGAGATCCATGCACCTGAAAATGTATGTTCAATTTACTAAAATACAGATAAAAGAATGAGTTCTGAGCAATTTATGCAACAATAGAAGACTAATCTCTAAAACTGCACGCGTGCCCAACAGTCAGTGACAAATGTATGTATGTATTTAAACACGTAAATCTTATTCCTCTACACCCACCAACCCAGATGTCCAGTGAGAAGCCTCAGGGCTGTATAGCACAAAACCGTATTTGCAAAGGGGCAAATATTTTTTGTGGGTGTTCTACCCTATGTTGACCAGTCCCCCTGTGACCAGCACAGTTTGGTAAAAACTACAGTAGTTCTAACTGCCACTACTGCATGGGTACCCTATGCCCATTGTTCCACTTAGTTAGTATTAACCAGCCAGGCTATAGCAGAAGTGCTTGTTAGTTAATTCAGGAAGCTGCTATATAATCATAATTGCCTACTTTAGAAAAAGCATGTCATGGAAATTATGAAAGCAACACCTATATGCGCTGACGTGAACTGTTCAGAGGTGGATTTAGACCTCATGTGGCCCTAAAGTGACTTATTTGGGGCCCCCTTCCTCAAACAAACCCCCCAAATCAGTCAGTGAATGTCAAGTCCCTTATTCATGTTATGACACACAGCATTGCCCTTATTCAGGTTACACCACACAGTAGTTCCCATTATGCATAATGGCCACAGTGTAGTGCCCCTTACCAGGGGTGGATTGGGATGGAAAACCAGCCCGGGAAATTTCTGGAAGCAGCCCTAATGGAGACGGGATCTGTTGAGGGGGTGGTGTCTGTTGAGGTGGGCAGGATACTCCCTCCTCATAGGGCCTGATGCAACAATCCTTGCGTCTTTTGCTGCAGTTGGGTCCACAACTTCATGTTAATGCCACTTCATAGCCCTTCCCTGGTGTACAACCGTGCGTCCAAATATGCAAGAAATGAGAATACAACTTGGTGCACTATCAGCCGCACCATCTGCTAGGTGAGATCATCCATCTGAGTATGGCCTCCAATGTTTGCAATTCAGCATCTCTATACACAGCTACTTCCAGCTACATACCCGCAAAACTCTTTGCTTCATCTGAGTCTGATTAGCCAACCCCCTGTAACCACACAGGAATGCCCAACACATTTCTAATGCACTTCTTTGTGCATGTGTATGTACTGCGCTCTGCACAACCATCATCCAGATTTATCTGCGGTGCAACTCAGACAAAAAAGACCGTCTACTACGTCCCACATCACCCCTGGTCAGACTCAGATCAGGCCCATAATGCTGTATACTCTGCCATAGTGGTGCTTGCTATATAAATATGTTACATAAGGGTCATGCACATTTAAATAATGTCACTCCCCTCCTATCTACTGATCTCACCCATTACAAAATGTACACAGGTGCAATAAATATAAAATAGCAATTACCAAAAATAGAAATGAAACATTCTATCTGGCAATGATATGTCAGCAGCTGGAGTGACTTTATGGAGAACATCACTCCAAGCATTCTGCAGCATACTGTATATATGTAATGTAAATAAAGAGCATTGGTGCCCCCTCGCCCCCCATTTTTTCTACAAAGCTGCAAAGCTGTGTATGAACCTGCCAAATGCTGGGTCCTGTTGGTGGCGATGTCGGTGTTACTTAGTCTTACTAATTTCCTTAGGCTCCTTCACAACGGCAGCTGCACAGACTAACTTGTGCCACCACCGCTGCTCCTACACAATTTTTTTATTACATTCTCTCACCTTTACCTTTTTTTCCTCTTTCTTCTTTGTCCATTAGTCATTCCCTACACTAATTTATTCTTGCTCACTTGCCTATGATATACTCACACCTTTATTTTTTCCTGTTTATATTATTCTCATCTTTACTCTTCGTCCTTTACTTTCTCCACTTCTCGCTTTATTTTTCGTTTCCTTCAGTTTTTTTCTTTTCACGCTCTCATACCACATACACTAAATCACACAGCATGCAGGTCCCCATCACTCCATATCACACTGCACGCAGGTCGCCATCACTCCATATCACACCATGCGCAGGCCCATTCCTCTTCCATATCACACCACACGCAGGCTCCGGCCCTCCTCCATATCATACCGTACGCAGGTCCCCATCGTTCCATGGGGGTCATTCAGACCTGATTGCTCGCTAGTTTTTTTTTTTGCAGTCCTGCGTTCGCATAGTCGCCGCTCACCGGGTAGTGTATTTTAGCTGTGCAAGTGTGCGATCGCATGTGCAGCCGAGCAGTACGAAAAACTTTGTGCAGTTTCTGAGTTCCCCAGGACTTACTCAGCCGATGCGATCACTTCAGCCTGTCCGGGGCCGGAATTTACGTCACAGACACCCGCCCTGCAAACGCTTGGACACACCTGCGTTTTTCTAACCACTCCCTGAAAACGGTCAGTTGACACCCCAAACGCCTTCTTACAGTCAATCTCCTTGCGATCGCCTGTGCGAATGGATTCTTTGTAAAAGCCATCGCACAGCAAAGAATCCGCTTTGTACCCGTACGACACGCCTGCGCACTGCGGTGCATACACATGCGCAGTTCTGACTTGATTGCAGCGCTGCAAAAAACGCTAGCGAGCGATCAGGTCTGAATTAGGCCCCATATCACACTGTGCGCAGGCCCTATCTGTCCTTCATATAACACCACACGCAGGTCTCCGTTTCAACTCCATATCACACCGCATGCAGGTCCCCATTGCTCCATATCACACCAAGCGCAGGCCCCGTTTCTCTTCCATATCACACCGCACGCAGGCTCAGGACCGCTTCCATATCATACAGCATGCAGTTTCTCATCATTCCAAATCACACCGTGTGCAGGCCCTGTCTCTCCTCCATATAACACCACACGCAGGTCCCCGTTCCTCCTCCATATCATACCACACGCAGGTCCCTGTCCCTCCTCCATATCACACCGCATGTAGGCAGGGGCAGATCTAGACTTCTCTTATAGGGGGGCGGTTTCAAAATTCTGACACCTCCTCTCACTACTCATTTCTCCAAATTCCAGTCCTGACTTTATATGGCAATCACATGGGATCTGCAGCGCCCAATTACTTAAGCTACAGTATATACCTGAGAACTGAGGGAAGGGATTGATGGGAGATATTACAATAATACCACTACACCTCAATATAATAATAGCCCTACACCCCAACATAATAATACCCCTACACCCCAATATAATAATACCCCTACACACCTAAACACTTATATTACGCTAAGTTCTCCACTCCTCACAACAAAATCCAACTAATGTAAACTGTCACAGGTAACCAATCCAGTATTTACACGGTGTTATTACACACAGTAATATCAGCATACACCTGAGTACTGTATAAGCTTTCCTGCAACACAGTGCGGGAGCAGGAGCTGATGACGGCAGTAGGAGGGAGGCTGGGAGCAGGAGCCGATAATAGAGTGCGGGAGCAGGCGCTGATGACGGAAGAAGGCGGGAGCAGGAGCCGATGACAGTGCGGGAGCAGGTGCTGATGACGGCAGAGGTGGGAGCAGGCACTGATGACGGCTGGAGGTGGGTGCGACGGTAGCGCATAATGCATTTCAGCGGGCGCCCAGCAACTGAGCCTGCAGGGCTGTCTGAGAGATAGCGTGCTGGGGCAATGTTCCAGCTGCTGGTTTTGGCCACTTCATTGTGGCAGACTCTGGTGCAATGCACTGGCAGAACTGTTTTTCAGTTCGCAGGTCCCAGCACGCAGGTCCCAGTCCCTCCTCCATATCACACTGCACACAGGACCCCGTTCCTCCTCCATATCATACCACATGCAGGTTTCTGTCACTCCTCCATATCACACCACACAGAGGCACCCTTCCCTCCTCCATATCATAATGCAAGCAGGCTCCCTTCCCTCCTCCATATCATAATGCAAGCCGGCCCCCTTCCCTCCTCCATATCACAACGCAAGCAGGTACCAGTCCCTCCTCAATATCACACTGCACACAGGACCCCGTTCCTCCTCCATATCACACCACACAGAGGCACCCTTCCCTCCTCCATATCATAATGCAAGCAGGCTCCCTTCCCTCCTCCATATCATAATGCAAGCCGGCCCCCTTCCCTCCTCCATATCACAACGCAAGCAGGTACCAGTCCCTCCTCAATATCACACTGCACACAGGACCCCGTTCCTCCTCCATATCATACCACACAGAGGCACCCTTCCCTCCTCCATATCATAATGCAAGCAGGCTCCCTTCCCTCCTCCATATCATAATGCAAGCAGGCTCCCTTCCCTCCTCCATATCATAATGCAAGCCGGCCCCCTTCCCTCCTCCATATCACAACGCAAGCAGGTACCAGTCCCTCCTCAATATCACACTGCACACAGGACCCCGTTCCTCCTCCATATCATACCACACAGAGGCACCCTTCCCTCCTCCATATCATAATGCAAGCAGGCTCCCTTCCCTCCTCCATATCATAATGCAAGCAGGCTCCCTTCCCTCCTCCATATCATAATGCAAGCCGGCCCCCTTCCCTCCTCCATATCACAACGCAAGCAGGTACCAGTCCCTCCTCAATATCACACTGCACACAGGACCCCGTTCCTCCTCCATATCATACCACACAGAGGCACCCTTCCCTCCTCCATATCATAATGCAAGCAGGCTCCCTTCCCTCCTCCATATCATAATGCAAGCAGGCTCCCTTCCCTCCTCCATATCATAATGCAAGCCGGCCCCCTTCCCTCCTCCATATCACAACGCAAGCAGGTACCAGTCCCTCCTCAATATCACACTGCACACAGGACCCCGTTCCTCCTCCATATCATACCACACAGAGGCACCCTTCCCTCCTCCATATCATAATGCAAGCAGGCTCCCTTCCCTCCTCCATATCATAATGCAAGCCGGCCCCCTTCCCTCCTCCATATCACAACGCAAGCAGGTACCAGTCCCTCCTCAATATCACACTGCACACAGGTCCCCATCCCTCCATATCACACCACACTCAGGTCCCCATTCCTCCATATCACACCGCTTGCAGGTCCCCACCCTCAATATGACACCGCACGCAGGTCCCCGTCCCTCCACCATATACACTGCACACATGTCCCCATCCCTTCATAGCATATCGCATGCAGTTCACCATTCCTCTATATCTCACCGCACGCAGGTCCCCATCCCTCCATATCATACCACATGCAGGTTCCCGTACCACCATAACACACTGCACGCAGGTCCCCATCCCTCCATATAACACCACACGCAGGTCCCTGTCCCTCCTCCATATCACACTGCACGCAGGCCAGGTCCCTCTTACCGGACGGCTTTCATTGTTAAATTCACCGCCCGGCACCTTGCACGGCACTCTGCAGACCGCCACAGAGACACAGGACACAAGTTGTCTCTGACAGGCTTCCCATCAATCACCGTGAGGGAGCGGTCGAGTTTCTACATCCACACCACGGGGAAAGTTTTTACAGTCACCCACAACTCCGGTCAGACCGTCCTTGGCTTCAGTGCTTGAAAGCAGGCAGCCGGCGCCCACAGTTATTATACAATCAACTGCACTGCTACAGAGGCGGTGGTAAGCATAACTAACAGACTGCCAAATAGCGTTTATGCTTAAAAACTGTTATTGTGCTCCATATAGCATATATAAAATATACTACCCCCTTGTTAAGCCTCTCAAGTTCTGCTTAACACCACCGGAGTCCAGGAGGTGATAACAATACCCGTAAATAACAGAGTGGATCACATAGCTGTGAACTTTGTTAATTTCCATATTATGGATGGACTTTTATATCTTTAAAAATATCCAACGGGCTCAAATGTCCAGTTAACCCACGTGTGGAGTTTCATATAAAGAAGTCTGGTCAATTGCAGAGTGTTACAATTTATCATCCCAAGCACAAACAGACACATTGTCTATAGGGGAAGTTTCTCCAGTGAGACATATTAAATTGCTACAGTGTTTTGTGCATGTTACTAAGAGGTTATATGTTTTTAGTTACAAGATGTTTATTCTTATCTTTTAATACATTGTGAATTTTTTAAATAAATATTAATATCGTCCATGACAGCGCTTCACTGTGTTTGTTATTCACCCTCTTCCATATAGCAACACATGCAGGTCCCCGTCCCTCCTCCATATCGCACTGCACGCAGGTCCCCATCCCTCCATATCACACCACATGTAAGTCCCTATTCTTCCATATCACACCGCATGCAGGTCCCTGTACCTCCATATAACACTGCACGCAGGTCCCCGTCCCTCCTCCATATCACACCGCATGCAAGTCCCTATCCCTCCATATAACACCGCACACTCTTTCATTATGTGTGCCCCTTACACACATAACACCCACAATAGTTGTGCCCCTTACACACATAATGGCCACAGTAATTGTGACCCTTACACAGATAATGCCAACAGTAGTTGTGAGCCTTACACACATAATGTACATAGTAGTTGTGACCCTTACACATATAATGCTCTCAGTAGTTGTGCTCCTTGCACATATAATGTCCGCAGTAGTTGTGCTGTTTACACATATAATGCCCATAGTAGTTGTGCCCCTACACACATGTCCACAGTAGTTGTGACCCTTACACATACAATGCCCACAGTAGTTGTGCCCCTTACACATATAATGCCCACAGTAATTGTGCCCCTTACACATAATGGCCACAGTAGTTATGACCCTTATACATATAATGCCCACAGTAGTTGAGCCCCTTACACATAAAATGCCCATAGTAGTTGAGCCCTTTACACATATAATGCCCACATTAGCTTTGCCCCTTAGACACATAATGCCCACAGTATTTGTGCCCCTTACACAAATAATGCCCACAGTAGTTGAGTTCCTTACACATATAATGCCCACAGTAGTTGTGCCCCTTACACACATAATGCCCACAGTAGTTGTGCCTCTTACACATACAATGCCCACAGTAGTTGTGACCCTTACACATATAATGCCCACATTAGTTGTGCCCCTTACCCCTACCCCTTAAGGCTGAAGCCAGTGGCAGAAGATAGCCGTTCAGTCTGTTTCAGCACTGCAGTCTGCCAGTTTGACAGGAGATGCGGGGGCTGGGAGCGAGCAGGAGGTGCCGGGACTGGGGGGCAGAACAGGATGTGCCTTGACCGGTAAAGGGCATAAGTCTAACATCGCCAGACAGTCCAACACTGCACTGAAATGTTAAAACTTAAAATAAACTGCAGCCAGGGCTCCTGGGAGCTGTCGTTTATTTGGAGTTTGAATACTGTAGTGCACTGCTGGACACAGATGACCCTTCACAGAATAAGCCCTGTTGGCCCAGGCTCTAAGCAACTGCATTGGTCGCATAGCAGCAAATCCACTACTGGTACTGCTGCTTCTGAGAGGTGTGTCATAAAAATTACATCCACATGTAAATGAGCCCCAAAGCAATTATTAAGATCTACTTGTTGATGAAAAGAGACTGATAATTTTCAGGGTGAGCTTGTTTAGTGTGCTTCACAAGTGGTTCCATGTAAGCACTATATGTATTTTTAATGTATATAGTAGCCCCCCTCTTCCCCTCGCCGGCACTCTGGCAGCAGGGATTCCATGGTCGGCATGCTGACCTCCAGGATCCTGACCGCCGGCATTGCAGCCCCAACCCAGCCATATGGATGATTGTGCCTTATAACCAATGCAGAGAAATGGCACTGATGATCCCATTTGAATGTATACAGTATTGCTTTGATTTCATTTTTTTTTTCTTATCAAGAATATAACAATGTGTGTAGGGTGCAATCAGGGAGATTTGTTAGACTCTTCAGGGAGTCAGGGAGAATGCTTCTATTTTAGGGAGTTTCCCGGACAATCAGGGAGAGGTGACAAGTATGTATATGATTGTATAACTTTTTTAAGATATGCTTTCACTCCATCTACTGTACATGTAGATATGCTTATAGCCTCATTCCTACACACTAATGATTTGTACATACCTTAAAATACATGCAATTTGAAATACACATTAGAAGACACAAATTTGCAGGTGTAATTTTACTTACATTCAGCATGAAAAAAACATTGTGGCTTCCTCTACATCAGGTTCTCGTTTCTCACTTGCATACACTCTGTAAAAGGTTTGTGGTTGCAACCAAATAACATTTTTGTGAAGTGAAGGAACTTTGCACATATCTAGTAGTTTGTTTAAACTAAAGCCAGATGTCAATATATTTGCATTGTTACTTAAGTATGACAACATGTCAAATATACCTCTGTAGTACTTGTCAAGGATAGAAATATGTGTTTATAAAGTCACATACACTTTGCAAGAGTGAAAAACATTCAGTGAGCCCTGTAATAACTACGCCAGTCGTCACAGGGCTCACTGCGATATGCAGCCGTCAGTACTGGGCTCCGGTGATCAGTTATGTGTGTCCGATGCAAATGGTAAACAGTATGCTGCGCTGTTTTAAACAAAGTGTGCAGCTCAGAGATTTTGTTTAAAGGATTTGTTTTGTGACTTGAGCTAATGTGTATGTTGCATGTGTAGGATACAATTAGACAGATGTACTGTATATAGAGTGAAGCAAAGTGGAAACAAAAAGGAAACAGTAAGAAAAGCAAGTAAGTGGAAATGTAAGGAAACAAGAAAACAATAATGGGACAAGGATAAGGAGATAACAATGAAGAGATAAAAATAGAGTAAAGTAAACAGAATTAAAATAAAATAAAAATAAATAAAATAAGCAGTTGCTAATGTATACAGGCTCTTTTTTTGTGCTGTTTGGGATGAGAGAATCTTTTCTGTATTACCGCAGCTTTACTAGATAGGTCCAGTCCATATTAGCCCGTCTAGGGTGAATTGAGATCTTTCCCTACCTTTCACTACAGTCGGTGGATATGTGATTTGAAACGCGTTGGAGTTTAGAGGGACAGGAGAACACACACCGCTACAAGAAAAGGCGCAAAGATCCAGCGCCTGACAGTGCAGCGGCGGCCGCCGGGATGAAGACTTGGTCCCCTGCATCATCTCTCCACGGACTACTGCAAGCAGCAAAGCACGAGCCGCCAACCATAAGGAAAAGGTAGGGAAAGACCTCAATTCTGCCCAGACGGGCTAATATGTACTCTGCCTATCTAGGGGAGGGTGTGGGAAAGCTAATATGGACTGTACCTACCTTATGTATGATATTTGTCATTTGGCGTTTTGTCATCTCTGTGTTTGGGTATCACATAAATATGTGTCATGTATTTCTGTTGCACATATATAGGATGGGTATGGTGTTTGCTTCATTCTTCCTTATGTCAGTTTGTACTAAATTGATCCAATCCATGTAATTAATACATCACAATTGCATTATTTTTAAATAGCTGTTGTTGTAGTTCAGTTGTATTTGTAGATTGTTTGTAGATGACAGAATACATATATTGAGTCCTGTAGGTGCAATGATTTTGAGGCTGTAATTAATCCATCATAATTACTCTTTATTATATAGGTCCCATTAGATGTCTTTTCACCATTTCCGAATCTTTGGAAATCTGTGCTAAAAAACAGGTATTATTGCTGATAATCCCTATGTACCAAGCGCTAAATACCAAAGGCAAACATTTTTCTAGGCTTCTATTTAAGAAGGATTAAAGCGGCATCAGTACCAGAACCTATACAATCTTCATAACTCTATTGCCATCAATGACAATATAAATATTCAATGTCTAGTTATAGCAAATGCAGCATAGTTTTCTTGTTTATTTATGTTATTTATTCTTTTGTTCTTTATATCAAACTATATTTACATTTTTTTCCTCCAGTTTGAAGGTCCAAGTCCAGACTTCAAGAAACCTAAATGAACCTACAAGCCAGGTCAGACATGCACATAGTCCTCTATACTGGACTTCTTTGCTGTTACTAGTCAGCATCATTGTTGAGTTCAGCTGCCCTGGATAGGTTTTATTGCATTAGACAATGATAGAAAATCTTTACAATTGCCACATATTAGACTAAACCTGAGGGAAAATCAGTTACTGGAGTGTGTATAAATGATATAGCTACCTACTGTATAAAAAAGTATACTTGCATCAGTGGCGTCACAAGGTGGGTGGAGGGTGTGGCCCACACCCAGGTGTCACCCACCGAGGGGTGACACCAAAATGCTGGCTACTGCTCAGTGACAGGAGCCAGGTGCTGCACTGTAACAATACGTGCAGCACCTGGCTTCTGTCACTGTGTAGATGCCAGCATTGCAAAGCTGGTTCCCCACGCCTGGATTACGCTGCAGCTGCCAGCACAGCGTCCAATCAGCGGACACCACGTTTGGCCTCTGTGCGCAAGAGACCAGCTGCTGCTTCACCCACGGTGTGAGAGACAGAGACCAGCAGCGCCGTGCACTCACACGCACTTTGGGCACGGAGCACCGGGAGGGGTGGACACAGGTGAGAGACACACAGTGACAGGAGCCCCCCGCTGCAGGCTGAGGAGGGTGGTACAAAGTGATCATGTATGAGGCATAGAGGCACTCCCCAGGGGGGCAGCCAGCATCTCCTTAAGCCCGTGGAGTGCCGAAAATGGGGATCCGCCCATAAGGCCATGCCCCCTCGTGCTAGGCTACACCCCCATTTCGTGGCCTCCCACACCGGGAGTTCACCAGGGGCAGTGACACCCCTGCTTTGCATAAAAAAGAGCATGGAATAACTATAAAATGCCCATGACATATAGTAGTAAAAATGTTTAATAGTTTAATTTGTATTATCTATATAACAGAATGCAATTGCACATCTATGTATGATTAGCTAATGCTTGAGGAGCAATTGGTCACCCCATCTACTTCTCCATTGCATTCAAAACACCATTGAACTGCCACCAGCTCTACCACTGACTGACTATATAGTACATACTGTCATAAGTACAATTTTTTTCATTAGCCGTTTCTGCATATCTTGACAACACATTCACCTCTAAATGAACCCCTGTGTTTTCACCCTATTTAACTATATTAATTATATGACACCATACTTTATTTTTTAGCTACCTCTTAACATGATTTTCGTATAGAGTTGTTAAATTAACATAGTAAGTTAATTACTATTTTAAGTTGATTGGGCTTATAGAAATATTGTCACAGTTCAAGAGATTCAGCCCAGAAATGCTTTGTACATTTATCAAAAATGATGAATTTAGTGGCATATTTAGCCTAACCTAGTTTTGACTTAAATAGATAGAAAATGTAGGTTCCCTACAGACTTCCAACAAAGAAATACTATAAAGTGGAGCAGAAGGGATTTGTAGCTGAAAAAATAACAGAAGTAACATTAAAAGTCTACTGAATTTAAAGCAACAAATTGATTGCTTGTTGTACAAACTGCAAAGTATAGGAAATATTATTATTCCCGTGAAAAGCCTTCATAAGAATTCTTGTTTCAAAATATTAATATAGACTAATTCAACTGGAGATCAAAATAAAGATGAGAAGATATGTCTTATTTTCTTCTAAGAACTCATTTTAGTCAGTTCCGAATTATTCACTAGATTGTTTTTGTTTAATAGTCCACCACTAAATAGCATGGTTCAAGCTCAAAAAAGCAATATCTTTCCAAAAGAATTACTATTTTGTACAAATCATTTAGGGATCTTTTATCAAAGGGATATGATGTTGACATCCTGCAAAAACAGCAGGATCGCCTATTGTGGGGGGTTCGACTGCATATTTATAAAGGACAGTGTTGGCTGTCTGCTTATACTATTGCCATCTCTTGAAGGCAGATGAAGTAAAAAGTAAAAATGCTTTATTATTACAGCAATAGGAATATTATTCAAATAAATTTTTTTTCTCTAGATTTTGCCTTTTATTTATATTTTTAAGGTTGAATGACTCTGCACCCGGTAGCCTGAAACTGTGCTTCTATAGAAAATAGAATTTGATAAACAGACTTTAGTTTTTCATGCGATTAATACATACCTTTAACTGCTAGTTACATATAGCATACATTTACAAAGCGCGAAATTGCTGAAGTGCAATAAAAAAATCTCCTTTCCTTTGGTGTTGTTATTTGTGTATGTTCATTTCGCTCTTCAAACCTGCATGGATCTGGGATACAAGAATACAGCATTTGCAGAGATGCCAAATTTGGAAAGGCTCATGAGAGGCGTACAGAGAACAGGGAATTGCTTGATAAATACAGTGCAGGCACACTCAGGGGCTTCACATCCCCATGCCACCAAAAGTGGGTGTGGCCAAATGGGGAAGGGGTATGGCCTCATGGCCTGACCCCCATTTTTATCACTACGGGGGTACCGGAGATACTGGGCTGCACCCAAAGACTGTCTGTCAGCAGTGCAGGCTCCTACACTGTGACAGGAGCTGAGTGCTGCATGTAATGTTACAGTGCAGCATCCGGCTCCTGTCACTGAGGAGGAGCCAGAAGTTTGGTGTCATCCCTTGATGTCAACCCCACAAGCTCGTTGCCTAGGTGTCACCCTTGACCATGAACTGTCCTTTGTTCCACACATTCAATCTGTCTCTAAATCATGTTACATGCACCTTAAAAACATATCCAAAATACGCCCTTATCTTACACAAGACACTGCAAAAACTCTAATCCATGTACTCATCATCTCCCGCATTGATTATTGTAATAGTCTCCTGACCGGTCTTCCCAAACATAGGCTCTCACCACTTCAATCCATCTTAAATGCAGCTGCGAGGCTAATCTTCCTTGCCAGACATTCTTCATCTGCTGATCTGCTCTGTCAGTCCCTCCATTGGTTACCGGTATTCTACCGTGTCAAATATAAAATACTTTTACTTACATACAAGGCTATTAACCAAACTGCACCATCATACATCTCCTCACTCATCTCAAAATATCTCCCTACCCAACCTCTCCGCTCTGCACAAGATCTGCGTCTCTCATCCACATGTATTACCTGTTCCCACTCAAAATTACAGGACTTTACCCGGGCTTCACCCACTCTGTGGAATGCACTCCCACGCACATTAAGACTCTCCTCTAGTCTCCAAACCTTTAAACGTTCCCTGAAAACTCATCTCTTCAGACAAGCCTACAAAATTTTAGACCCACCCACATAACCTTCAATGCTTCCCTATCCAGTTACATCCCCTATGTACAGTCCACATAAACTCACATTTTGTCTTCCAACGTTGCTGGGTGATCATATCATACAACCCATTAAGAACCTAGCAATCTGGGGAACCATTATGTAACAGGTAGCATCTATTCTTGTGTATCAATGCCTATTTCCCTATAGATTGTAAGATTGCGAGCAGGGCCTTCCTACCTCTGTCTGTCTTTGCCCAGTTTTGTTCTATAACTGTTGTTCTAATTGTAAAGCGCAACGGAATATGCTGCGCTATATAGGAAACTGCTAATAAATAAATAATAAAATTGGTGACTAGTAGTGATGCCACTAGGCACACTGGTACCTCTGTTTTTGCACAAGAAACAAAATTATTAAAATAAGATTTAGGGGCAGAGAGAGTGTATTTTTAGGGGAGCTCCTTCATGTATAGATGTGTACACAGCCAGTTCTTGATTGATGCACCAGATCTGCGATAGCAGAGATTAGGGGGCATATTTAATAAAAGTCGATTTTGGGTTTATTGAAAAGTGACCAGAATAGAACATGCCAACAAAATCGACTACAGTGTTTCTTTTAGTAGCCCATTTACTAAAAGTAAATTTTGAGTTACATTTTAAAAAGTTTGGGTGATGTGAGTTCTATTTGAAGTTCTAAATGTGTTCTATTCACCAAAAATGTAACAAAGATTGATCAAAAATAGACAAAATTATACAAATGCATTCCTATTGGCCACAAGTACTGTCACATGCACTATATTGCCCACAAACACCTTCATTCCAGTGCTAATTTGCATTCCACTTTTTTTCATGTAAGCTTTTCATGTTTTTATTTAATAAAAGGGGTGGTTCAAAAGTAGTAGAAGGATAGATTTTAATAGTATGTTTTGTTTAGTTTTTCCCCCGCATTCCACCACACATATGTCTACTAAAACTTTAGTCATGCATGTTGTAATGCACGGGGCAGATAATCTGGACGCATTGGTGGAAAACAAAGACTTTGTGTGGTGCACATTCATTTCATACTTGCCTACTTTTGAAAAAGCATAGGACATGACAGGGACAAGTGAGGGAGAATTATAATGGAAATACAGGAAACATATGAGGACTTACATTCTAATCTAAGGGAGACTATTGGAGCAAATTCGTACCTCCCAACATCTGACAGTGCGGGACTCACTCGCATGGTGAAGCCTCATGTGCCCTTGAAAGGAGGCATGGCCTATGGGAAAGGGTATGCAGCTTTTCATGATTTTCATCTGAGGAGGCATGCCCAGCACCCTGTGAGCTGCTGGCATGTCACCAGTCCCTCTGTCTCCCGTGAATAGATGGTGTGTCTTTTCACCGCTGCTCTGAGTGACAGGAGCCTTCCAACTGCCTCCTCCCCCTACCCCGCTACAGGCCACTGTGGCCCACGGGTGGGACAGCAGAACAGTAAGCAATAAAAGAGAATTATGGTGCAGAAGTCAGTGAGATGCTAAGGCCAGGATGGGGATAAGGCCTAAATTGGGGCAGTGAGGAGAAGGAATGGCCTGATGTAGGTGCCAGGCAGCAACTCACCAGGGGGGTAATTCCAAGTTGATCGCAGCAGGACATTTTTTAGCAATTGGGCAAAACCATGTGCACTGCAGGGGTGGGCAGATATAACATTTGCAGAGAGAGTTAGATTTGGGTGGGTTATTTTGTTTCTGTGCAGGGTAAATACTGGCTGCTTTATTTTTACACTGCAATTTAGATTGCAGATTGAACTCACCACACCCAAATCTAACTCTCTCTGCACATGTTATATCCGCCTCCCCTGCAGTGCACATGGTTTTGCCCAATTGCTAACAAAGTTCCTGCTGCGATCAACTCAGAATTACCCCCCAGGATCGGTATGCTCTTTCCTATGACTTCATGTTCAGTTATTGTAGAGACCCCGCCAGATTCAATTTGTAGTGATCCATATGTCTCCATGGTTATGGGTATGGGATGATAGATAGACAGTGTCTAGTTAGACAGTCATTAGATAGACACAAAGGTAGACCATACAAAAGTTCGACAGGGTCAAAAGGTCAACAGGGTCAAAATGTCGACATGAAAAAGGTAGACCATACAAAAGGTCGACAGGGCCAAAAGATTGACAGGGTCAAAAGGTTGACATGAAAATTGTCGACACAAAAAATGTAGACACCATTTTATTTGCATTTTTGTGGTTTGTGTGGATAGTTTTGTCATCTGGAACCCCCAATTGTACAAAAGCATCCCCTCCCATTTAAATGTTTAACAAAAAATGAAATGTGTGCAATACCCACACATAAAAGTGTTTTTATGTACTCTTTGCCAAGACTGTAGGAGGAATAACAGTATGCCCAACCATACCCTAACCTCCCAAAAAGTCAGAAGCAGTACAAAACTCACATGGGAAATAATGTAGCCCAGTGCACAATACACTAGGGTACTGGTGCGTGGTGCGTGACCATAGTGATAGATTATAATAAAGGCTTTTGTGTTGGTGACCTGATATTTTACAGGTGTGTATGGGGGTCGGACATTTCACATGTAAAATCTGCAGTATATTCTGATATACTTTGGGAAATATTCTTGTTGTTAACTATGAATTACTTACTTTGTTGTGTGGTGATGTTCATGCAGTTTAAACTTAAATATTGTGAACACAAAATACTGAAATATCTAGCATAATTAGACCTTAGCTTGACTAGAAGGGACAATGGCAGTTGTAATTTTCCTACTGTTTGCCCCCCTGCGTTATTGCGCAAAAGTGGGGTGACCACTAATGCATTATAATGGGTATTGTGAAATAATTGATGTTGGAAGATGTAGATGATGCCACCACTGCTGTGAAATTACTTATCTACTACTCTTCCAAAGATTATTCAGGCAGATGAAAAGTTGAATGTTAAATTCGAAAAAGGGGCAGAATAGTAGAGAATTTCATTATTCACTAGCATTAACGTTGTACAGCTCCATAACTATGTTTTTTCTACCTTGATAGTTATTATGTTATTATTGTAGAATCATTATAAAATGTATTTATTGAGATTATTCCATCTAGAAACCAGCATAACACGTGTGACTCAAATAGTTGACAGTGCATTTGGCTTCAATTTAATGCTTATTATAATTGATTAAATATGTTCCTGGAGGCCTACTTACTGAAAATGAGAAGTGCTCTTAATATAGTGCTTTAGGTAGAGGTGTAGTGCAATATCAGTTAACTCATTTATCTTGCTGAATTAACTGAGCTGCAGACATCCAGAGGATGTGCAATTTGTTTTTTGACATAATAACATTAAGAAATGTAACACCGGATATAATTAATGCATTAATTGTGTGTAAACTCTGGGTGTGGTTCGTTTTATCGACAGTATCTAGGTCGACAATGTTTAGGTCGACCACTATAGGTCGACAGTCACTAGGTCGACATGGATGGAAGGTCGACAGGGTTTCTAGGTCGACATGTGCTAGGTCGACAGGTCTAAAGGTCGACATGAGGATTTATTTATTTTTGTGTCGTTTTCTTCGTAAAGTGACCGGGATCCCAAATTAGTGCACCGCATCCCCTCGCATGGCTCGCTTCACTCGCCATGCTTCAGGCATGGTGCCTTCGCTCCGCTGCCGCTTCGCTCGGCACACTTTACCGTTCCAATCGTAGTCCACGTGGATCGTTAAGTATGAAAAATCCCCCCCCAAAAAATGTGAAAAACTCATGTCGACCTTTAGACCTGTCGACCTAGCACATGTTGACCTAGAAACCCTGTCCACCTTCCATCCATGTCGACCTAGTGACTGTCGACCTATAGTGGTCGACCTAAACATTGTCGACCTAGACACTGTCGATCTTCAGACCGGATCCCGAAATCTCTATACTGTACACTAGATAAATCAGCAATGAACCAGAATCTTGACTGTGACACAGTGTGCATCAGATGCCCTGTTCTACTTAAACTACTAGTGCAGTGCTGGAGAAATCTAGCACTCACAGTAATTAAATAAATTTAAAATTTTACCTGGCGCCTTCATAATAAATAGTATAAAGACTCCACAAAGGTGCGGCACTCACAGTTTGAAATAAATTTCAGCTGCGATATTTCTAAATAGCAACATACAACATATTAGTGCTTTAACGTATTTCCGCACAATCACCAAGTATACATATACAGGTTGAATATCCCTTATCCAAAATGCTTGGGACCAGAAGTATTTTGGATATGGGATTTTTCCGTATTTTGGAATAATTGCATACCATAATGAGATATCATGGCGATGGGACCTAAGTCTAAGTACAGAATGCATTTATGTTTCATATACACCTTATACTCACAGCCTGAAGGTCATTTTAGCCAATATTTTTCATAACTTTGTGCATTAAACAAAGTGTGTGAACATTCACACAATTCATTTATGTTTCATATACACCTTATACACATTGCCTGAAGGTCATTTAATAATATATTTTTAATAACTCTGTGCATTAAACAAAGTTTGTGTATAGTGAGCCATCAGAAAACAAAGGTTTCACTATCTCACTCTCACTCAAAAAAGTCTGTATTTCGGAATATTCTGTATTTCGGAATATTTGGATATGGGATACTCAACCTGTATATATATATATATATATATATATGAACAGTAGGAGTATGGCGCACATGCGTATGTAAAAACACAATATGAATTGTCACTATTGACTAATAAAAACACTCCCTTAGCAATATAGGGTGTCAGCTCGCCCCTAAGTATTTAGCATGGGTAAAAATAAGATGATACTTAGATAAAGATATGGGTAGGGGAATAGGGCTATCAGCGATCAGCTGTGTTTTAAATAGTACTTTCTAAAGAAGAAGGCTACAATCTGAATAATAATAATAACTGAATGTGCAAAGGGAGATGGACCCACTTTTAAGTAGAAAGTATAACAAAAGTTTTATTCTAAAAACAAAGAAATAACACTTTAAATCTAAAACGACATGAGGGAATCCATTTAAAAACTTTTCCAAAACAACATAAGAGAAGGTAGAAGATATAGCATATTAAAAGACTAAAACAATTTTATCTAAAATGAGAGACTTCAAGCTTATCTTAATGTGGAGAGTCAATGAGGTACACCCAATATATATATATATATATATATATATATATAAATCCAAACTATCCGGCACTCTAATAATCTTCAAGAACATCCCAGGTGCCCTCTACATATATCACTGTGCACATGTAGGTATGTCACCAGCGGCGGCACTCACAGAACTTCAAGGCTCCACAAAACCAGGTTCTATTGAATCCAAAGTTTCAATTGTTTATTTTACAAATTTTCATCAGGGATATAAAATTACAAAACATCAATGCTTGCCTTTATGTAGGTACACCATGCATGTTCATCTGTGTCTAACTGCGGGATTCCGTCACAATGTCAACATCATGACCATGTTGACATTTTCATGTCAACATGATAAATGTTGACATTATGATTGTCAAAATTTCATACTAAACCCTGTGAGATGCTCTCCCTAGCACATCAAGACTATCTTCCAGCCTCCAAACCTTCAAGTGTTCCCTGAAAACTCATCTCTTCAGACAAGGTCATCAAATTCCCAAAACACCAAAATAACCCACATAAACTATTCTACTCAATTACCTCACACCTACACAGTCCGCACATACATTTACAGATGTTCTTTTTTTTAGTATAACAAAACCCACTTGCCCCAGGTCAGCATTGCTGTGTGACTGAATCATAAAACCCACTAAGAAACTCTGCAATCTGGCTGAACACATTTGCAATATCTGACATTTATCCTCATATGCCAAATGTCTATCTCCCTAAGCTGGTGAGCAGGGCCATCTTATTGTATCGCTTTGTCTATTATTAACCAGTCTTGTTTATTTCTGTTACATTCACAATTGTAAAGCACAATAAAATATGCTGGCACTATATAAGCAGCATGTATTTGGCATCCTGACAGACAGGATGATGGCGGTCAGTAGACCGCCATCAGAATGCCGACACCACAATCCCAACAGCCAGAATCCTGAACGTAAGTATGCCAAGGAGGGTTACAGTTAGGCTACAGTGGGGTGAAGGGGGGGGGGGGGGGGTCAGGGTTAGTAGTAGTGTTAGTTTAGTTGCTCCTACCTGTCGAGATTATGGCAGTTGGGATGCTGGTGTTGGTATTCTGACCGCCGGCATCCCAACTGCCAGTATCCCGTACATAACCAATGTTAGCAAATTTTTATAATAAATTCATAAATACAGGCACTTCTGCTGCCGGGTTCATGGGAGCTGCAGCGTGATCGCTCAGCTCCGCTCCGTGGCGCACAGAATTACATAATTCACGGCACCCCTGCCTCCAATAGCCCCCGCACTTCTACCTCTCGGCTCCCGGGGCACCTGATGGACAAGTTCCTCTCCTCGCTGCCTTCCGCTGAGCCGCAACAACAGAGCCGCCTGGAGAAGCGCCGCGCTGAGACGCACATGGCGGCGGATCAAGATGCTGCATCCCCTCTCCCTGCATCTAAGAAAGCAGCGGCGCCCTCCCGAGATGCTGACCTTCCACAGGTACGCAAGTCCCCAGACACCCCAGCCACTTATGGGGACATTGTGGATGCGAACAAGCACGCCATGACCCCTCTCCTGCAACAAGCAGTGACGGAGATCACCCAGCAAATACAGCAGCTGCAGGTTAGGGTGGGAGACACTGAACACCGTGTAGGCGCTGTTTGCCATGATATAGCTGATGAACAGAGTGCTATTGCTAGACTCCAGAGAGATAACTATCATCTCTGGAACAAGATAGACGATATTGAAAACAGGACAAGAAGATGTAATATGCGACTAGTGGGAGTTCCTGAATCTGTAAAAGGCCGTGACCTGTCACTCTTTGTGACTACCACTCTTCCTAAACTTCTAAAAATCGAATCTGAATGTGCTGATCTAGTAGTGGAAAGGGTTCACAGAATCGGGCCCTCCCCGAAAACGCTTGACAAACGGCCAAGGGTGGTTATATTCAAATGTTTAAATTACCTCCATAAACTCGCCATATGGAAAGCGTCCCGCAGAGAGCATACTTTGCTTTGGGAAGGTACACGGATTTGTGTATTTCAGGACTTTTCTGTGGAACTTACTAAGGCGCGTAAAGCGTTCTCCCCAATATGTTCCTCCTTAGTGGCTGCAAAACAAAAGTTTGCTCTCATGTACCCAGCCAGGCTCCGCATCTTTATTGATGATAAACATTATGACTTTATATCAGCCGCTGATGCCCAGGCTTTTCTGGATGAAGGATCCCGCGTGGCCTATGATGACATCTCTGGCTCTCAGCAGGCTGCCAACTGGACTTTATTATTTTGACTTTTGCCGGTCTCTCCTCACCAGACAGGCTTTATTAAAGGCAGACACTCTGTCATAAATATACGGAAAGTTCTGGCAGTGATACAAGTATTCCATAGTGAAAACTCAGATTCTAATGAAAAAATCATATTGAGTGTTGATGCAGAAAAGGCCTTTGACTTAATACTGTGGCCCTATCTGTTTTCCACTATGGAACACTTTGGTTTCCCTTCCCTTTTTGTTTCATTTATCCAGACTTTGTACAGATTCTCATCCTCACAGATTGCCTGTAATGGTTTCTTATCCCCTCCTTTCCCTATACAGAGAGGCACGAGACAGGGATGCCCCCAATCTCCACTCCTGTTTGCACTGGCAAATGAACCCATGGCAATGTCACTCCGGTCATCTGCTTTATTCAAAGGCATAGAGATCGCCTCTTCGGAGCTAAAAGTTTTGCTCTTCGCTGATGACATGCTTCTTTTTATTAAAAAATCCTGGGGTCTCTCTACCTGCAATCATGGACATAATATCTACATATCATGTTCAGTCTGGATACAAAATTAATGTTTGTAAATCTGACATTCTGCCTATAACGCCACTCTCCATTATGACCCAATCCTCACCAATAATAAATCAATTTGCTATCCAAACTCACTCCATTAAATACTTGGGAATTCAAATGACCAGGAATCCACTCCAAATATATAAGGCCAACGTCACACAGTTCTTTCTCAATTAGATGGATGGAATAAACAACCACTGTCTTTACTTGGTAGGACAGCCGTTGTCAAAAGTATAATTTTCCCTAAAGTATACTACGAGAGACAAATGCTCCCATGTACCATCTCTCCTCACAAGATGTCCTTAAACTTAAAAAAGCCATTTCATCCTTTTTGTGGCAGAATAAAAGACCCGGACTATCTCTCCTAAAATTGACTAAACTCAAAAAAGAAGGGAGTTTGGGTATCCCAGATTTTCTGCTGTACTCTAAAGTAGCACAATTCAGATACATATCCGATTGGCTACTAGAAACTTCGGATTATATTGACTTTCCCTTAGAACAATCTATTTTCCAACCGTTTTCTCCTAGTGCTCTTCTTCATTCCCCAATACAACTTATTCCCTCATCCATTTTACAACATATACTTTTCAGAGACACTTATGACAGCTGGATCACAATACATAAAATCCTACATTCTACTCATACCACCTCTTCATTTATCCCGATTAGGGGCAATCCATCCTTTCAACCTTCCTTGCATAATCCCGCAATCAGACTGTGGCGTGAAAAGGTGTTAAATTTAGCGACAAAACTGTTTGATCCAGGAGGCCACATCCTCTTCTTGCAAACATTGTGGAACAATACAATTTACCTAATTCTCACTTCTATCTCTACCTTCAAATACGCCACTTTATATCTTCCCTACAAAACAAGCAATCAATTGCTAATGTTAAAACACCTCTTACAAATCTGCTTCGTTCTCTGCCACACTGTAAGTATAAAACATCTTCTCTATACACTCTACTCCTCTCTTCACGTAATGACACAGGTGTAGGACCTCTGTTGGAATCTTGGAAAAAGGACATGCCTGATGTTGATGGAATCGACCTGTTATTACAGCCTTACTCCAAAACCATGTCTATTCTACAATCTGCATATCTCCAAGAAGTTCATTTCAAAACTATCCATAGGATATATATAGCACCAGCACAAAGGAAGTATATGGATTCGTCAGATTCTGGAGCATGCCCTAAATGTGGAATCACAAATGTAAAATATTTTCACTGCTTCTGGGCTTGCTCCAGAGTCCTTCCTTTCTGGCGTATGGTACTATCCCTCCTTAATTCAACGATGAACATAACCCTTGACCCCGACCCACTAGCTTGCCTCTGTATTAATTTTACACACTGGGCAATAACCCCGCAACAGAAACATATTATCCCTTTTCTAACTGTAGCTTTGACCTTAGCTAAAAAGCTTATTCTGACCTACTGGACTAAGAGACATGCCTCTACGATCCAGGAATTGAAAACAAGACTATTGCAGTTACTCTCCTTCAACAAAAGGGCTCTCTCTTAATCCAAGCTATAGACTGTCGAAATTTTAGATAAATGGGGAAAGTATATATCCTCTCTAGATGCTAACCTACAGTCACGCATCTTACTAGATATACCTGCTGGAACCCTTACTGATTAACATGCTTTGGAAGTGAGGCCCTGTTATTCGTAACGAATGTTTGAAATGTATGTCTCAAGACCCCATTGTTGATTTCTCTCAAGTACCTTTCTCTTACATAATTTCATTTAAATGTGTTTCCTCGTAAATGCTCCTATTACTAGGGTCCTTTTGATCTCTTCCCCCCCACCTCATTCCCACTTGTTTCCCTTGTCCGCGTCTTCCCATACATGATGTCCTTAATTCGTTTTGTATGTACCTCTCTCACAATAAAGGGACAATATTTTTTATACCCTTGGCACTGTAACATTTATCTATGTCTACTGTATTGGTTTTAATAGGCACTGAAGTTATGTACACCCTGTTTTGCAATCCGTAACTCTTCAGATTATAGGCCCAGATATTTTACATACTAAACTTGATCTAACTGTGTGTTTTCTATAAGGATACTAGGACGGACATCATTGTCTCCTCTTCATCTTTGTCGTTTAACTTTTGCAATCCAGAAACATTGTTTATCATATACAGTCATCGGTATGACATTTCCTCATTTTATTGATTGTGTTTAAACTTCTTGTACCTTCTTATATAAGTTGTGTAATCAAATAAAGCTTTGAAATCAAATTCATAAATACTTATATTACAGGTTGAGTAACCCTTATCCAAAATGCTTGGGACCAGAAGTATTTTGGATATTGGATTTTTCCCTATCTTGGAAGAATTGCATCCCATAATGAGATATCATGGTGATAGGACCTAAGTCTAAGCACAGAATGCATTTATGTTTCATATGCACCTTATTCACACAGCCTGAAGGTCATTTTAGCCAATATTTTTGCAAACTTTGTGCATTAAACAAAAGTGTGTGTACATACACACAATTCATTTATGTTTCATATACACCTTATTCACACAGCCTGAAGGTCATTTAATACAATATTTTTAATAACTTTGTGTATTAAACAAAGTTTGTGTACATTGAGCCATTAGAAAACAAAGGTTTCGCTATCTCACTTTCACTCAAAAAATTCCGTATTCCGGAATATTACTTATTTTGGAATATTTGAATATGGGATACTCAACCTGTATGAGGAAATAATGATTTCTTATCTTGTATTGTTGTGTAATTTGGTTTATATTATTAACCACTTCTGACAGTGTCATGGTTATAATTTTCATAATTTCTCCTTGCCTATAATATTTATGTTAGAATGCCACAATTCCCTTCCTTATAACATCTTCCTATAAACACAGGCCAACACCAGTGACGTGTCAGCTAGAGATACTCATTTTTTCCTTTAAAGTGGTAGTAGAACCGGTTAATTAAATCAGCAGCAGAGTTAAAAAATGAATGAAAAATACTTTAACTTTAGGTAAATTGAGCTTTCATGCAAGACTAACAGTTTTGACCATGTTCTGGCATGTTTGAGCTTAGATCTCTAAATTGTAGAGTATTTTAATGGTTTTCCAAGCAAATGAAGACGTTGAACTTCAAATTCAAGGTTTGCAGTTTAAGGGCAAAGTGTATGCAGTAGATGCCAAGTAACAGCGGACCAAAAATCGTGATCATATCAACAGGCGTAAAATGTAATCCTGAAGCTGTGCAAAAAGAGTGACTATTTTAGGTTAATTTTGTTACTACTGAGGTCGTGGAGGTGATCAAATTTTACATGTAGTGGAATATGAGATTCCTTAACTGAATGTATGGGAGAGGGCTGGGAGAAAAACAGCATTGCATAAATTGACATATACCTTAGTCAAGCTTCTGGCTGTTTAGAGAGTTCCTAAAGGGTAAATAATGGTGTGGCTCCCTAAAGTAAATGTATACATATGATAAAAGTAAGGGAATGGACTCTGTAGTGGGGCACTCTTATTAAAATGACCTTTTATTCAAAATTCTAATAAGGCATAGAAGAAATTTCAACATACATGGAACATACAAACATGTACTGTAACACAAAAGTAATAGTGTATTCTACCCAAATGGATAGGTGAGGGGGTTGGTTTTTGCCATTGTAAATGGAGTGGAGAGGTGAAAAATAAGACAACAATAATACACTCCATTATATACTCAGTATCAGAATAAACTGTAAATAGATGTACATAGATTGGTACTCTCTAAAGAATTTGTATGGGTACAAAGCAAAAAATCATTGACAAGGTGACTGAGAAAGATGAAAAAGAGATTAGTCCAGTGTCATTTAAATGTCAGCTTCTGATGCTCGCCATTTGAAGATCACGGTGAGTGGTGAGTGAGAGAGCTTATTGGTTTACTGACAGCTGCTTGGAAAAATAATAGAGGAATACATCAATAGTAGTAATCAAGAGCATATTTCTCCACAGTGATTAGACTGACTTACAGACTAAGCCAGACCCAGAGAAACACTTGTTGAACAGACTACTGGGGGGTCAATTATGCGCACAATGTACCCTTATCTCTACCTATTTCCCTCTCAGAAGTACATCTACAGTTGCAGGGCTTTCTTGTTTCTTTTCTAGGATGCACTTTCATCTGTCTATCTCAGTGATTCGCTGTGGTGTATTAGACACAGCACCACAAGTGCTTAAAGAAAGAATTTAATATGGACCTGAAATGTTGCTACAATCAAATAAACACATTTCTTTTTGAAGAACCAACTTTGGAGAGTTGTGGCTCCTGTTTATTCTTTATGCACGTGTGAGCTGCCTGAATTACATTATTAATGACAATTTGTGGCAATTAATGGAATTCATATATTTTAATGTACCTTTGTGCAGTTGGCTCTGTACTATATTTGAGTATTTATTCTGGAAATAAAATAATAATTTAGTTTTTCTAAGAAATTTAAAATTTTAAGGAAATAAAAAAAGAACATATAAAATGAAAAAAGTATACTGTACATTTAAAGAGGGTAATAATCAAAGGTTTTATATAATTATTAATGCTTATATCTGTATAAAAACATTTTTTTCAATAAAATAAATGTATTTCAAATACAGTTAAAAGTATGTTGTAAGGAGTCTTGCCATGCCTGCCTAAAACTAACCAAATAAATGCATAGAAGCAACAATACAAATTAAAATACAGTGTGTTATAACAATTGTGAAGTAATTTAATGAAACTTATGACGACAACCTATAGTAGCAGCAGATGAAAACAAAATGACTGGTAGGCAGGCTCGGACTGGCCCACAGGGGTACAGGGGAAACCACCGGTAGGCACCACTGCCTGGGGGGCCCTCCTCCTCTAGGGATCAGGTTCTAGACTATGCACTTGAATTATATATTATACATATGTTACCTTATACTGCACAGGATTATGATGTATTCTCTACAGTACATTGCAGTTATTAATCTGGCACATTATCATGCATGCACTAGCATTAATTACTATATAAATTATCAAGGAGTCCAGACCAGGTACTCTATAATGGTTAGCCAAACCTCTGTGGTGGCTGGCCACACCCCCTTTGGAGGCTTGCCACACCTCTAATCATGGGCCCCTTCCACTGCATACCCCGGTGGGCCCTTCATGCTCCAGTCCGCCACTGCTGGGAGGTATACCCAATATTAATACAATTGTATAGAAACAATAATAACTAGACACAGCATGCTTTATAGAAAAAGAGAAGCAACACCAAGCTATGTGTTAACATCTTTACATACTGAAATAAAGAGGTAATCATGTGATAGAATTGGATATTTGCAAAATTACAATTGGTCAACACATACAAAAAAACTAAGTATTGCTTTGAACATACCTTTAAATTATATGTAATATATAAATGTTGTCTTTAGTAAAGTATTGTTTTAGATAACTATAACAATGCATGTTTTAATAGAAAATCAAATGCTACCTGCAAAATGTTTCCAAGTGTGGTATTTGTTTGATCTTGCACCAAACATTTAACACCTGAGAAACTGTCATATATAACAATCTAAGAGAGGATGCTTGGCGATACAGCCCCTGTTTAATGCCATGCACCATGCCTCATTAGTGACTTACTGGTATTATACTAGAACAGCATACCGTGCAATGCTAATGAGTTGATAGGCAATTTGCTTAATTAAATTAGTGCACGTTGATGAATTGAGGCATGTGCTAATTACAATCCCCTGCAAAGAATCATGACATATAAATACATTTAGTGGACTTAAATATACTGTATGTTGTCTATATTTTAGCGACAGCAGTAATAAAACAAATAATGAATGTGCTGTTTCAATGCCATAGAGATATATCACATATACAGTAAGTAAGTAGTGATGTTGTTTCCATATCTCTTTTGAAGTAATTAACTTTAGATCAATAAACAAAATATTAGCCTCATATTTAACACTCTCCATTTACAAGAAACAAATATTCTTCATTGTTATTAATTATAAATGCCCACATTTAAACCAGGGTGTTAAAAATCATAGATACTTAGGGGGTAATTCCAAGTTGATCGCAGCAGGACATTTTTTAGCAGTTGGGCAAAACCATTTGCACTGCAGGGGGGGCAGATCAGAGAGAGTTAGATTTGGGTGGGTTATTTTGTTTCTGTGCAGGGTAAACACTGGCTGCTTTATTTTTACACTGCAATTTAGATTGCAGATTGAACTCACCACACCCAAATCTATCTCTCTCTGCAAATGTTATATCTGCCCCCCTTGCAGTGCACATGGTTTTGCCCAACTGCTAAAAAATTTCCTGCTGCGATCAACTTGAAATTACCCCCTTAGTCCCTCTTACCCTACCCAGTGCTACAGATTTACTGGCTTGCGCATGTCTGCTGGCCAGTCATCTCAGGATTTCCCTTTAATTGCAGTCTGATATGGCAAAGGGGTCGCCATCTAGCCTGAAGTCAGCTGAGACAGATTCTACCATTGACAGAGAGAAAGAGAAAAAGAGAACTGAGAAAACACCATTGCAAAATGGCAATCTACTTTCTGAGCACCTACTGTGTATGAGTGGGCATCTTAGCAGGACCTGGTCAAGAAACAATATCCCTTCAACCTATCAGGAATGGTACACAGACTCACAAGTAAGCCCAGCAGATACGTTTACTTATCTGATATTGTCTTCCTTACCAATGATTGTTTTTTGTGACTCTGCAATGCATTAGGTAACAGGGTCCCTTTACCATCGGGGGAGGTTCACATTATTTACCTACCTGTTTCTAAACTTATTCTACAGTGGGGTACTGCCCACTCCTCATCAATGCCTTTGTTTTTTAGGGCGCAGCAGCATACCATGCTGTATTGAGGCCATTTCTTTTCGATTAACATTCTTTGGGAATATATATACTATACAGCACTGTAATATTGGAAACTGACAATTTCTGTGAGATTTATATGCATATCTTATGATTGAGTTTTCATATTTCTGAGTTCCAGCATCTGCATCAGTTTCACCAGAGTGCTCCTTTTCTATTGGATTCAACCTGTTCTCAGTGATCACCATTCTGCAGCAACCATCTTCGTATCCTGTTGTAATCAGCGCTCATCTTACACCAGTGTGATGTCTGCCTCCTGCAGCTATACTTGTGCATTTTCTGCAGTCTGCTATACATAGTCTCCTGCATGCAGGCTCCTTTATCACATATCTTCTGTGTTCAGAGTTGCTAGTGACTGTCTCAATTTCTACAGCTACCATTGAAGAAACACATCATGGTGTGTTACAGACTGCTCCGTTCTGTATTCATAGCGCGTATATTAACTAGGTTGTTATAGTATTGCTACCACGGCCAGATAGCATACTTATTTCAACCTAGATTTATTTGCTTCTCTTATACTCCAAATAGGTGATACTGAATGAGGAGAAGTATCATTCCCCCTCCTACTGTAGTTTTGTTTGTTCTAGTGTAACCCAGTTCTGCCCTGGGGCCCCTGTTCCGGGTACACTACAAACTCAGAATCTGACACAGGAGGGGCAGGCAAACTACAGCCTCTGGGCCAAATGCAGCCCACCCCCAGCTGACATACAGCCCCATGCCCAGTACTGGATTTCTCTGGAGCTCCAGACATCTCTGTCCAGCCTCTGGATGTAGTTAAGCAGTGATGTCACCACTGGGCCAGCCCCACTACAGGTGCATGTGACTGGATTGTGAGCAAACTACAGTGGCACAGATAGACTCATTGGCAGCAGAAAGCCAGGGTCCGGAGACAGGACTCGGACACAGGAGAGGTAAGTAACATAAGGAGGGCACTGGACTGGCACTAAGGGGTACATTTACTAAGCAGTGATAAGAGCGGAGAAGTGAGCCAGTGGAGATATTTCCCCATCAACCAATCAGCAGCTCTGTATCATTTTATATTATGAAAATTATAGCTGTTACTTCAGTGCTGATTGGTTGCCATGGGCACTTCTCCACAGGCTCACTTCTCTGCTCTTATCACTGCTTAGTAAATGTACCCCTTAAGGAGGGGACAACTCTCAGCTGGCACCTAATGGGTGACTCTGAGCTGGCACTTAAAGAGGGAATTCTGGGCTGGCTTATAAGGTGGTACTCTGGGATTGCACATTGGGGGGGGGGGGGGGGGGGGCGGACTCTAGGCTGGCTGGCACATAAGATGAAGCTCTGAACTGGAACAGAAGGAAGAGGCTCTGGACTGGTACATACTCAAGTGGGGCTATATGCTGGCATATATAAACATGAGGGGGGCTCTGACCTAGCATTTAATGATATGATAGTGGAAGGTAATGCATTTGTTTGGTAGTAAAATCCCGGTGTATGCAGCAGCTGGGTGTTGTAGCTGAATGAACAGATCAGGATGAGTGTTTTATATACTAACTCATTCAGTCAAAATAATATTACTGCACTTGCTCCATGACATTTTTTATTTTATTTTATTTTTTAAATCTGAATAGAAAATATTATACAATAGTTTATATCCATTCTGTACTATTTCAAAAAAATATACTTAATCTAGAAAGCAATCTAGAAAGCAAAGAATTTAAAAATAAATATTATTTTTATTACAAATATAAACTATATTAGCAATATGATATTATTTAATGGCAGTCTGCAGAATACAATTCATGATGTGTGTGTGTGTGTGTGTGTGTGTGTGTGTGTGTGTGTGTGTGTGTGTGTGTGTGCAGTGCCGGACTGGGGCATAAAAGGCCCACCGGGGGGATGCATTTTTAGGGGCCCATGTTTCGGGGTGTGGCCAAACGTCAGAGTTTTTGCTAACCATTACAGAGTGCATAGACTGTTAGTGCATGCATTATAATCAGTGCCAGATTAAGGTCCAAATGGGCCTGGAGCTGAAATTTCAAAAGGGCCTATTATGCGCTGCTGCTGGGGGTGTGACTAATGATGTGGGGGCATGACCAGTAGTGTGGGGGAGTGGTCTGCGTAAATGGGCGTGATGTGAACAAAATTAAGAAAAAGGTGCCTACCTATAAAGGTGAGAAGCCCGCCAGTGAAAAGGCATCCTCCCTGTGGCATCTGCTCCAGGAGAGTTCCGGGACCGCTTCCTGAGTTCCCGGCCGATGACGTCCCTCCCCCCAGTGCGCGTGTTGTCAAGACAACACTCCACGCCGGACTGGAGCATGCGGGGTCCATGCAGGGTGCTTTTTTCAAGGCTCTATGATGTTTGTTCTATAGCATAGAGCCTTGAAAAAAGCGCCCTGCGCAGGCGCTGAAACGTTGGCAAGCTATGCCCTAATTGCATTTTTGTCAGACTAAAGCACTATTTTTTCACCAAGTCCACTGAGTGCCGCCTGGTTCTTATACATCGTGAGGAGGGAAGTGACAGACTCACTCCAGAGCAGACATCTTTTGTCTGCTTTGAGAAAGGTGCTTGAGTGGCACCGAAACGTAAGCCACATGACTCAGATGTAATGCTACTTTTTCACTAGGAGTGCCACAGTTTATTCGACACATTACACATTAACTGATCACTGATGGCACCCTGCGTATAAGGATTCCAGCAAATATCTGCTCCGGTGCCCTCAGTATGAATGGTATACACAAACACTGTTCCCCTGTTGCTAGGGGAAACAAACAGCGGCACTCCAGAGGCTTAATGAAAAAAGTTAAAAATGTATTTAAATCATTTGCAAAAAAATGCACCACCGACGTTTCAGGGATAACACGCCCCTTCTTTAAGGTGACTTACCTCAAGACTATATTGAGAAGCTTACCTTAAGTAGGCAGGAATTCCCGCCACCAGTGCACGGTGAGTTGAGCACCGCGTCTCCGTCCGCCGGCTATGACGTGATCACTTCCACGCCGTCCGTTGCCTAGCAACGGGGTACAGCCGGGGACGGTCTGACTACTCCGTCTCCCATAGAGTGCTTGAAACCAAGAAAGTGTGTATTGAGTGTTGAGACTCCCACTGTGGTATAAAAAGTAAATACACACTTTCTGGGTTTCAAGCACTCTATGGGAGATTAGTCAGACCGCGGCGTCCCCGGCTGTACCCTGTAGCTAGGCAACGGATGGTGCGGGGGTGATCATGTCATAGCCGGCGGACGGAGACGCGGCGCTTGACTCACCGTGCACTGGTGCCGGTAATTCCTGCCTACTTAAGGTAAGCTTCTCACTATAGTCTTGTTGTGTGTCACCTTGAAGAAGGGGCGTGTGAGCCCTGAAACGTCGGTGGTGCATTTTTTGCAAATTATTTAAATACAGTTTTTACTTTTTTCATCAAAACTCTAGCGTGCCGCTGTTTGCTTCCCCTAGCAACGGGGGAACAGTGTGTGTGTGTGTGTGTGTGTGTGTGTGTGTGTGTGTGTGTGTATATATATATATATATACACACACACACACCACCACATATAGTACACTCACAAGTGCACACTACACACACAAAGTACACCCACCCACCACCCCCACATATACAAACACACAGTACACACTATACACACACACAGTACACCCCCACAAAGTACACACACACATATAGTATACACACATTCAGCACACATACAGTACACACACATACTGTATACATACACAGTACACACACATACAGTATACACATACTGTACAGTACACACACAGTATACACACCACACATACAGTATACACACACAGTACACACACACATACAGTATACACACATCACACCACACATACAGTATACACACACAGTACACACACACACATACAATATACACACACCACACCATACATACAGTACACACACACACTATTGATTCCACTAAACAAGAAGCCATTAAACTTACCAGGCTTCCTGCATCAGCAGCAGCTCCCCGTACAGCCTGGGGGCGGAGCTTGGGCCTGTGAATGACAGACTCGGGCCCTGAGTGAAGGAGAGACTGGAGGGGAGGGGCTGCTACCACACTGCCTGCATGGATCTCAGGTGAGTGCTGGAGCCGGGGGAGGAGATGCACGGGAGAGAGGATGGCCGCTGGCAGTCTGTGACAGGAAAGAGATTTTTCCTGTCACTGCTGTCACTCCTGTGGGCATATTTTCAATGGGGGGCCTGGAGCTGCAGCTCCATCCGCCCCATTGTTAATCCGGCCATGATTATAATGTACCAGATTAATAACAGAAATGCACTGTAGAGAATACACCATAGTCCTGTGCAATATAAGGTAATATATGTATAATCTATAATTCAAATGCACAGTCTGGAAGCTGATTCCCTAGAGGAGGTGGGGCCCCCCCAGTGGTTTACCCTGTTCCCCTGTGGGCAAGTCCAAGTGTGTGTGTGTGTGTGTGTGTGTGTGTGTGTGTGTGTGTGTGTGTTTGTGTGTGTGTGTGTGTGTGTGTGTGTGTGTGTGTGTGTGTGTGTGTGTTTAAATGAATTGACTGAACTACAGCCAGTATTGCTACACAATTAACAGCTTCTAAATGTTAGTGTATTAGACAGCCCCATTGGGTGACATACTGGACAATTAAGTTGCGGCAAGAACTGACTACCTTATCTGTACTTTCTAAAACTCCCTATAGGCATCACTGGATGTTATGTCGATTGTCAAATATTGTCAAATTATAATACAGTAAGTAGAACAAATATCTCTGTATCGAAATGAAATAGTTGTGACTGATGATGATAAGTGTGTAACATTTACTATTCTTATGGCACCGAAAGTAAACTGTAAACAGATATTTTTACAAAAGTGCAGAAAATTCTGTCTATGAAATATATAAAATAATACCTTTTTTCCATAATATGTTAGGAAATACTGTACAGTGTTATGCCAAGATGGAAGGTGGCATCTTGGCATAATACATATTTGGCATTATTCCTTTTAGTGGCATTTATCTTCAGTGAAATGCATGGAGAAGTTACAAAGAATATCACAGTGTAGTGTTATTTTATTACACTGTTAATGTTTATAATAAACATGAATTATGAATGCTATATGCACTGTATAAGTTGTCCAGAAAAAAGGCACTATATAACTAATAGTAATAATAAACACTATGTAACTCTTCACCATCACCCTGCTCCTTCTCTTCACTGCTGCAATGATTGGCCACAGGTGCATCTCAGAGAACAGTGCCCTGAGTGCAGCCACAGCACCTTCACTGTAAGTGTCACTGGCAACTGATCCTTTCAGTGGCAGGGGGTTTGAGCACTGGTGAGAGAGGGGGTGCGGCCCTGCGATAAGTGTCGCATTCTCCCGGTGGCCCAATATGCCCCTGATTACAAACATTTCTACCAGTCTATCTTAACTTAAAACTATAAACCCATCTTCCCCTTGTGACTTCCACTTTGGTTTCTTATGGAGTGTTCATCTAAAGATAGAGCTTTCACATACTACTAACTTGCGTAGTTCCATGCTGACCAATGGTGAGTGCGTAGAACTCACAATTCCCCTCTGTAACACTATTCTCAATTTATATGTGGAAGGTCCCCTGGGGATATGGTATCGGGATCCCAGCGCTCGGGATGGCGGCAGTTAGAATACCGACAGCAGTATCCTGATGCTCAGAATCCTGACACTTACAGTACTAGGTAAGTATGCTATCCCTAATCCCTAACCTCCGTAACCTCCATAACCGTAACCCTACTTATCTGCAGCCTGACCCTAACCCCTCCCGCGCAGTCTAACCCTATTCCTCCCCAGTGGTGCCTGACCCTAACCCCCCTCAACCCTCCCACCCCGCAGCCTATCCCTAAACCTCTCCAGCAGCCTAAACCCATACCTCCCAACTTTTCCTAGAAGAGAATCGCAGCTCCGTCATGGGGTCGTGGCCTCTGGTGGGAAGGGCGCGGCCTCAGCTGAGTGGGTCCCAGTTTTCGCCATTTTGGTGGCATGCCCAGCGCTCCACGAGCAGCTGGGCAGCCCCCGGCATAGATGCCATACGCATGCAAACAGCATCTATTCAGAGATTGCTTGCTGCTTTGCAGAGCAGAGCAGCAGGTGATCAAAGGATCCCCCAACTACCCCCCCCCCCAGCTCAAGAAGCACGGGTGGAACAGTGTCCAAATGGTGGGACTGTCCCACTGGAATCGGGACAGTTGGGAGGTATGCTAACATATACCTAACATAACCCCCCTCGCGGCTTACTTCTAAGCAGTCTCGGCATACCTATGTTCGTGATCCCGGCATTCGGGATCCTGGAGCCGGCATTGCGATCGATGTCTGAATACCGGCATTAGTATTATGAGCAGTGTCGGGATTCCGGCATCGATTTTCCAACTGTAGGGATCCCGAATGCCGGAATCCAAACCAGATCCCCCCTTGGAGAGGGTGGCCCAGGACAAGTGCCTGCCCATTCTTGTTCCACTGTCACTCACTGTTAATACGTCTCTGTCCTTCCCACACTGAATGCTTATTTTGCTTCGCTGTTATGTAGACACTTCTTGTATTAACCACGTACTTTCATACACAACAGAAAATACTTTGTTGAATTAATGGAACATTAATCATGGGCTGAATATAAATTAAACACAAGTTCATGGTCAGCTCTCCTTTGTTTCCTGTGATTTCTGAACACGCTATATTATTTCTAAAATATAGTGATGGAAGCAGAATGTGAAGGGCTCATAAAAATAAATCTCACTCTCAAGACAAATCAAACAGGATCACAATCTGTCCATTCCACTGTTGTGAACTTCTGAGGTCAGAAGAGAAAACGTCTCACTTTATCAGAAATCAAACGAACAGCAAAAACTTTCATTTAAACGATTGTCACAGAAGTAAATTTTCCCCATTATTTGCTTCGTACAGTAAACGCTATTGGGCCTAATTCAGACCTGATCAATAGCTAGCTATTTTTTGCAGTGCTGTGATCAGATAGTCGCCTCCTATAGGGGAGTGTATTTTTGCTTTGCAAGTGTTTGATCGCATGTGCAGCCGAGCACTACAAAAAAGTTTTGTGCAGTTTCTGAGTTGCCCAGAACTTAGTCAGCAGCTGCGATCACTTCAGCCTGTCAGGTCCCGGAATTCACGCCAGACACCCGCCCTGCAAACACTTGGACATGTCTGCGTTTTCCCAAACACTCCCAGAAAACGGTTAGTTGACACCCACAAACGCCCTCGTCCTGTCAATCTCCTTGCGATCGGCTGTGTGAACGGATTCTTCGTACAATCCATCGCTGGGCAACGATCCGCTTTGTATCTGTACGATGCGCCTGCGCATTGCATGCGTAGTTCTGACCTGATTGCAATGCAGCGAAAAAACCTAGCCTGCGATCAGGTCTGAATAACCCCCATTATGCCAAACTATTAGCTGTGTGGTTAGTGCCATGTGGGCATGACATCACTGTCTTCCTCAGTACACAAAAACAGATGATGTACATAATTTTGTGAAAAAACTAGAAATACAATTTGAGTATGTCCCACTCTATTTTTATGGTAGCATCTAATTTCCCTTCATGGAAAGGACCTTTCCCATAATCCACCTGGTCCACATCACCTACTATTTGGAATAGTAACCTATGACGAGTGAAGCGAGACACTGAGCCTGAAGCGTAGCCAACTAAGTGAGCCTGCGAGGGCACAATGGTGCATAGACAAAAATAAATACCCTAAAACAAACGGAGAATGGATAAAACATTAATGTGCTGTAAGGGCAATAGAGAACTTCCGCCCTCTTCTGCTGTCACTTCCTGGTATTTGCCACGAAGGGAAAATAAGACACAAAACTATTTTTATGTGGAGGCCTGGATCTGTAGCTCCATCCACCCCATTGTCAATCTGGTCTTGGTTCCACAAAAGAGAAACAGATTGCAGCCTAGCAAAACTGGAAAGTGGTATTAATGTGTTATATGTTAGTGACCTTAAAGTGATATAACAACTGGATTGTATTTGAATTGAATATGTTTGTATATATCATTACATATGCACACCATGAGCCAAATGTAATAGCCCCTGGTTTGCAGGACTCAGTGAGATTCTAGGTAGACAGACACTAGATTTAAAGAGGCAATCAGTTTAAAGGCAAAACCAGGTTGGTTTTGCCTTTAATGTTATTGCCAGTTTATGTCTATTGACTATCTTGTGGGAATCACACTTGCTCCTGCAAGAAATGGGCTATTATTTGTGTTGTAGATGCACTCTTTATTGCCCCTGTGTTGCTGGAGTCGGAACCCAGAGACTTGCTGTAGTCAACCTCCAACCCGGCCTGTGTGCAAATGCTGTACACTGCCACATCTTTCTTTTCTAGCCGTCCACAGTATCATACTTGTCCCTACATTCTCCTCCTAATGGAGTTAATATACAGGCCTTGAAACCACAGAACCACCGTGCACCACAGCTTACTATATATAGATGCTGCTGCCACGGTACATATGTACTCTAGCTACATACAGTGAGTACATACCCTGTGCACCATAACGTCTAGCAAACCTTACAAATGCTCCTGGCTGCAACTGGAGAATCCTGTCACCCTGTAACTGCCAATTAACCCTGTGTTTACCTGTACTTGTTTCTACCTGTTTAATAAACCTTCACCTATTGAAGTTAACCTCCATCTGCACACTGGTGACACCTTCTACCATAGTAGTCAGCCAATACATTTGGCCTCATAACTGCTTGCAGAACTACTAAAACATACCACACAAAAAATCTTTTTGTTTCCCTTCTACTGAATTAGTTCTGCAGTGTTTAAATACTGCTGCTCTGTTATTGCAGCAGGGTAGTTAATGAACCAAACAAGATGTGTACCATAATGCACCTTGGTTTGGTACTGGATTGCCTTGATGGCATATCTAGCATACACCAAGGACCGCATCTCATAAATTAGGGAACATTGGGACAGTTTTATTGCTGTATATGTGGCATTTTATGCATGGGAAACTTTTCATCATATTGCTTGGACTGCGCCTAGAAATCTGGTTCTCAAATGATGTGCAACATGAAGACACTTTTTAGTAGAACAAATTTTTTAAAAAGTAATGGTTCACAAAGACAAGAAAAATCGAAGCTCATGTTTACAGAATTATATCACTTGTCTGAGCTGAAAAAATTGCATGTAATAAAGAACCTACCACCCCAATGTTCTACAAGCCGAGCCTAGTTTGCTTCAGACATGGTCCTCTTTATATAGTGAGTTCATGCTCAATACTGAGTGGCATTGTCAGTGGGGATCAGTGGACAAAATGTAAAATATACTGTAACTTTGATTGTCTGGTTAGTGGTGTGAGGGCCTGTGAATTTATGAGTTTGATCCTAATTTTGGTAAGTGGTAGTGTTGTGTGGTTAATTTTTTGTCAATTTAATTTGTATTTTGTTTATATAATGCTCTGCAAAATTAGAGGTGTAAGTGCACTAATGCTATACGGTACCTCAGGTCCTCCTCTCCAACTGAAAACTTTGTCCCCTCCACACATGCACATTAGGAGGCTCATTTAGCGGTATGCACATTTGTACACTGTGCATACTGTATGTAGGCAAACTCAGACACAGCTCAAGATGTGATTAGCACAAAATCAGTAGTATTCCATCTTCCATGTTAGAGAGCAGTGCGCTACTGCGCTGTCTCCTTACTGTACATACACGCTGAGACTGGGACCCAGGGAGACCTGTCCTCCACTCTGATGTTCTGCTGCACCGTAGGACTACATGCATCTTGTAGATCTTTAGTACAGTGAGACTATAGAAGAGACATGATGGAAACACAAGTCTCCATGCTAAGCACCAGAGAGAACTGCATATGAAGCTGATCCAGCATCCCTGCACTGCTACCCGCTTGTAGTATACACTCACTGGCTTGGCTGGTGAGCTGTATGAAAGCCTGCTACGCTGTGAGCTCCATCCATCACTAGGGCGTATAGGGAATATGGCTGTACCTGTTACATTTCAATAAACCAACACCATGGGTTTAGTATCTCTGCTGTTCATAGCTTGAGTCATCCGCTGGTGTGTGTGTATACGTAACACTGCAAACAATGCCTGCACACACATCATTCCCAAAATTTCAGCAATTCATAGGTTAACACAAAAACATTGTGTATACTTAATCCTCACAATAGTGAAGTGATGTGGCTTGACAGTGCTAGTAGTTTATGATAAACTTGCATTACCCTATTTGTACACAATACAATAATCATGTAATGAACTGTAATATAAACAATAGATAAGTGGTAGATTTATTAAGCTGCAGTTTGTCACAGCCATCAATTATCAGAGGCTTTGACCAATGGATTTAAAATGGGATCAGAAATTAATGCTAAATAATCACATTTCGAAATGCTAAAGGTAGTGTTAAAACACAATAATGGTTATTCAAAAGAAAAAGTACAATCTCTCTCCAAATGTCCAAATATCTGAAAGTTCCAATAGTCCTCACAGTGCAGTCAGATGGTATTTAAGCCAATATTGGTAACATGAGGAAAAAAGACACAAAAAACATAGCATAGTGTAATACTGTAAAACACTTTGAATTCCTCCTGGTGCACAAAAAAGATGGTAGTGAGGATAGTCCCAACAGGTTTCCAGAATCCACCTTCTTTAAAGTAGACACCTGAAATGGTGATGGGTAGATACACCACCGAATTCTTATTTGAATGCTTACTTGTAACAAGGGAATGTGAAGCTTATAAAGGTTTCTTTGAGCGTCCAATAAATCTTTACTGCATTTGAAGAAGGACCGATGTCTCTCATAACATATATAAAGCCAAAACAGGGACCGTATTAGGAACCAAAGCTCGTTTATTTAAAGTAATAACATTTCATAAAAATGGGTGATAAGCAACCGTACCATACAGATGAAATAATAGAAATCCACTGGCAAATATAACCCAGGCATTAATAAGCAGTGGGTTCATAAATATGGATATGGCTGATCAACCCCATCAAACACACTGTATCATACAATGGGACGGTTGCTTATCACCTATTTTTATGAAATGTTATTACTTTAAATAAATGAGCTTTGGTTCCTAATACGGTCCATGTTTTGGCTTTATATATGTTATGAGAGACATCGTTACTTCTTCAGATGCAGTGAAGATTTATTGGAAGCTCAAAGAATCAGCTTGGCACCCCAGTACAGTAGAAATTAGTCACCCTCTGCCTATATGACCACCAAATAATGCAGTGAAAATCACAGTGACTCCCATGCAATACATAGAGCATCACAGTGACCACAATATAAGGCAGAGAACATTGCAGTGATTCCCATATAAAACAGAGAACATCACAATGATCGTCAAATAATATAATGCAATGCAATGACCACCACATAATACAGATAGTACAAGTGACTGCCATATAATGTGAAGAGCATCGCAGTGGCTGCCATATAATACAAAAATCTATGCAGTGGCCAACATATAATATAGAACATCATAGTGATTGCAGTATAATTCAGAGAACATTACTGTGACCACCGTATAATACAGAGTATCATAATAACCACCATATAACACAGAGAACATTGCAGTGAACATCATATAATGCAAAGAAGATCACAATGACTGCCATATAATACAAAGAGTATACAGATGTGTCCTCATACACCTTTGCTGCAGTTGTGCCAAACAGGCCCTCTTGGCACACAAGGAACTGTGAGTAACTAGAAGGGAGACAATCACGAGACCGCCTGTCAGTATCCCGGCGGTCAAAAGCCTTTGCCGGAATCCCGACAGGTGGTGAAATTCCGCTGCTGGAATACCAGCGCCATAGGCTTTTCTCCCTCTATGGGTGTCCACGACAAGGGGCTTTCTAGCACTCGCCCCGCTGCCGGCATACTGGTTGCCAGGATCCCCGCCATCGGGATCATGACAGCTGGGATCTCGGCCATCGGTAAAACATATGTATTTCGACTAGAATGCACCAGGAGTCTGTGCTGATTAATTTGGTATGTGACACTTGTATATTTGTGTGTGAGTCTATGCAACTGCATACAATGTGCTATGATGCAGCTGCTGTGTTTTTTTTTTCCATGTCAGGTTCCGTAGAACTTCATCTTCAGACTCAGTCACACACAAATTCACAAGTGTCACATATGTAAATAATTAGCACAGACTCCTGGTGCATCCTAGTCACATCATGCTGCTACTAAGATGCATTTTCAACAAAAAAGATGCTCTGGGACCTGATTGCTAATTTGCACCAGGGATCTCCCACTTTGTGGTGTATTGAGGCTATATGTATGAGGAAACATTTGTAAGTCACCACCATATAACATAGAGAGCAATGCAGTGACCATAACAGATAGCATCACAGTGACTGTCATAAAATACAGAGAGTTTTGTAGTGGTCCCCATACAACACAGTGAGCATCACAGTGACCCTCATATAATGCAGAGAACATCAAAGATAACTACGTATACTGCAGAGAGTATCACAGTGACACCATATAAAGCAGAGCATGTTTAATTTCCTAACAATATCCTTAAATCATCAACAATTAACCCTTCCTTAAAAACTATTTACTACTTCAGCACCATACTAACTACCCCATTCAATGTAATATAATATATTAACCCCTTTACAATAATTTCTGTATCCAGCGGGATAAATAATTACTGTTTTCTATCTCATTTTACTCTGCTCTCAGATAGTTCCGCACCAGGACAGTTTGAAGAAACATGTTGAGGCTGATATACTAGTTAACCATTACATACGTCACGTTGTATGCTGAATATATATAATTAAGTTTCATTTCATGTTTTTACATTTTATTTGGTAATTATATCAGTGATTTATTATATTTATTTATTGTATACAATGTAATCTTTAAAAGTGTGATTGGTGTTTGTCATATGAATATAACATAGTGTTTTTAATAGGACAAGAAGGGGAAATATATATTAGATAGATAGATAGATAGATAGATAGATAGATAGATAGATAGATAGATAGATAGATAGATAGATAGATAGATATTACAGGCTGATTTAAAGTGTTACTGACAGAGCTCACGTAAGGACAAAGGCCTCTGTCGGGTTATATAAGACCATACAAGACAAGTGTTTGAGTTGGACATACATAATGGTAACATTAGAATCCTTTCTTCTTAATCCTGGGACAATATTGATCACATTATGTTTTAAATGTATATAATCCATGTTATACATTATATGAAGATGTTATTTCTAACACTCAAAATTGAGGCAACAGTGCTCCTTACTGTTTTCTAGCATTTATGTATATTTCCTAATTTGATCTTTATACTTATGAAACTGCTTATTCAGGTGTTTTCCAGACTATATATAAGTTGTTATCTGTCAGTGTTATAATAGCCTTGCCTGCATCGATGAAAACACTGACTGCAGAAGTGCTAGGATGATCTGAATATACCTCCGCCTCTAGATGCAGGGGGCAGTGCTCCTGAGTGTGCTGATGTGATTGCTGTATTGAACATTTGCTGAATTGATTAAGCTAAGTATACAATAAATTCATATTTATATATTCAAGTTATTTGTTGAAGTAGTTTTCTGGGAATCTGCCCATCTGGGTCTCATTGAGCTTAAACCACCTGAAACTATTTCCTACAGTATTTAATACCCATTATTAAAAAAAAACAATACAAGTGAGGCGGAGACACTGGAGACAGGGCCCATGCAGCCCCTGGAATGGATATCTACATGTATCTGACTCCCTCACTGCTCATACCCACTCCTCTCTGCTATTCTTGTTTTGGCACTCCCTCCCTCAACCACCCAGGTTCCCCCACCTGTCCCTTTTAGAAGGACTCATGCTCGAAGCATTTACATGTACAGTATCCAGGACCTCTATAGGTCACCTCTGTTACAGAAAGAACTGACTGGCAGAGGTACTGTACGAGTTCAGCCATACTAAATTCAGCAGACAGCAGAGTCCCAGGGAATGGAGCCCCACTAAACGTACAATCTGGGAAGAAATACAAATTCTTTTTAAAGAGAAGAGCCCTGTTATGGTGGTTGTAAAGTGGTAGTAGATCTTTAGGAAAACTGAGAAATCGCCAAATTTGTATGTGATGTGCAAATGTTTGATTTAACATGTGATACAAATATTCATCTAATCTGATTTAATGTAAAACCAATACAAAATAACACTATTCGGCACCTGTTACTATATTTATTTTCTCATACTTACCTTTACACCTGGATGAAAGCAGGCAAATAAAACTTGGCAGCCACTTGTACCTTCAATTAAATATACTTTATGTTACAGACTGAAGGGGTGATTCAGACCTGATCGCTGGGATGCAAACTTTACTGTCCTGCATTCGGATAGTCGCAGCCTAGAGTGTAAATTCACAATGTAAGTGTGCGATTCCATGTCTATGCAGTGCTGCAAAAATCCACTTTGTGCAGTCTCTGCGCAGCCCAGGACTTACTCCTACAGTGCGATGAGAACAGGCTGATCAGGGCCGGAGCTGACGTCAGACACCCTCCCTGAAAACGCTTGGACATGACTGCGTTTTTCTGGACACTCCCAGTAAGCGGTCAGTTACCATCCACAAATGGCTTCCTCCAGTCAATCACCTTGCAAACGCCCGTGCGATTGGATTTTTCACACCATCCCATTGCTGACCGGCAGTGCCCTATTTTGTTGTTGTCCGACGCACGTGCACATTGCGGTGCATATGTATGCACAGTGAATACTTGATCGCCCGCTGTGCGAAAACGCACAGCAGCGGTCAGGTCTGAATCACCCAATGACTTTCATTATTATTAAAAAATAGATACCGCAAGACTTTATAAATAACTGTAGCTCCATGACTGTATCTTGTTATAAAAAAAATAATAGAATATAAACATAAAGCTGGCTGACGCAAAGCATGAAATAACATAAATAACATAACATAAATAGAGTAAAACAACTGACCAAAATAATTGTTCAATACTTTCTTTCATGACTATGTATTAGTATTTAGATTTGCAGTACTAATTATAAAATCATAACAGCCACATTCTAAAAATTGCCATGTGGAAGAATGACAATTTTGTTTTGTTACAATGAAATAACTAGCATAATTATGATGTTAAATGTGTTTTCTGTACACAACTTAAAATCTAACGATTGAGTAGTGAAAACAATAAATAACAGACAGTACCATGTGAGCAAACCTGCAAAAGGAAATGTAATTGCTGTGAAATAAAATGCAGTTAAAAGAGATTTCTCAAAAGACTGGGGTCATGTTTTAAGTAGCATTTTTCACAAGATAGCATACAGTACACATGAGGCATCATTCAATTAAAAGTATCATAGATGTCTTAGCTATGGCAGTGTTCTTACAGAGTAGTAAAACCATGTTCACTTCAATAAACAAAGATTAAATCATTATAGTCTTTAGAATAAGTGGTCTCCTTTTGGGAAGCAGTCAGCTTCCAGACAGATGGGATCCCGGCAGTCAAAATACTGACGCCGGGATCCCCAAGGAGGACGCAATGCTGGCGTCCACATGCCAACGCCGCTCGGGATGCCAGCGTCACATTACCGACAGCCAGACATCCCAATTGTCCTCACAGCAGGACGCACTGGCATGGGAAGGGGGGGGGGGGGTAGGTTTAGGCAGGAAAAGGGGGGTTAGGGAGCAGGGATGACAAGGTTAGGGTTAGGTACCGGGGAGGGAGGGTTAGGGTTAGGGTTAGGCACTAAGAAGGGGAGATTAGAGTTATGCATTAATCAGGGAGGGTTAGGTTTAGGCAGCATCGGGGAGGGTTAGGGTAGGGAAAAGGTGAGGTTTAGGGGCCTGATTGGGTGACTGTCGTGATTATGATTGAGGGGATGCCACTGTCGGTATACTGACTGCCCGCATCTCATCTATCGGCAATTCATACTGATCCCCTCCTTTTGATAATTAAATAGATAGGTAGACAGATAGATAGATAGATAGATAGATAGATAGATAGATAGATAGATAGATAGATAGATAGATAGATAGATAGACACACACATTATAGATGATAAAAAAAATGTTTGGACAATGTATTCATTATGAGCTTATATTCTTATATCCAAAATTATTCAAATAAAATGTCCTTTTTTAAACATGTATTGGCTCCATGGGTATTCGGTCTCTAGGTCGACAAGACTTAGGTCGACAGTATCTAGGTCGACCATTAGTGATCCACAGTAACTTGGTCGACAGGGTTTCTAGGTCAACAGGGTCTCTAGGTCGACATGTTCTAGGTCGACAGGTCAAAAGGTCGACATGAGTTTTTCAATTTCTTTTTCTTTTTTGGAACTTTTTCATACTTTATGATCCACGTAGACTACAATTGGGAACGGAAACCTGTGCCGAGCACAGCAGTAGAAGAGCGAGGCACCGTGCCCGAAGCATGGTGGGCAAAGCGAGCCATGCGAGGGGACACGGTGCACTAATTGGGGTTTCCCGGTCACTGTACAGCGAGAAACGACACCAAAAAACATTGAAAAACTCATGTTGACCTTTTGACCTGTCGTACTAGACCCTGTCGACCTAAAATCCCTGTCGACCTACTTACTGTCAACCAATAGTGGTCGACCTAGACACTGTCGACCTAAGTATGGTCGACCTTGCAGACCACTAGATTTAAGGGGGGAATCCAATTAGTCATGAAAAATTTAGGGGCGTGTTAAATGGGGGGGTTTGCCTTTTTTTGTGCCAGTTTTTTCTCAGCTATCCATTCATGAAAAGTCATGGACTTGTGTGTTTTCGCAGCCGCGATCAAGAAAAAATGCATGCTTAATGTGGATTTAGATTCGCCTGCTTGAGGCAGGCAAAGCAAAATCCCGATAAGTGACGGTATCGGGATTAATTAGATAGCCCCGGGGTGTTAATTAGCTGCAGTAAATTACCACGGCTAATGTACAGAACTCTGGTCTTACTTGGAAGGTCGGTGCTGAGAATAAAGTTACAATATATTGAAATTAAAGAGCTGCTGGTTGTCGATATTTTTCTTTTATTCGTTTTATTTTTACTCTTAATTTTCTTTTCTTTTTTATAAGAGAATATAGTATAATAATTATGTCATATGAATATCATATTTCTGTCAATAATAAAATAATATATCAGGTTAAACTGAGTAGTAAATGAATGAACATATTTTCACAATTCCACATGTACAGTATACAGTACACTTCAAAGGAATAAAATAAAGTTTGCCATCATCAGCCTAGCACTTTTTAAAAATGTTCAATATTTTTATCATTTTTAACAGAAATGAAGATACTGTAACAAAGTACTGTTACTTATATACAACCATTATACCCCGGCACAGTCCATATATATCAGTTGCCCTCTATTATGAATGTATGAATTGCCCAGTTTTCTGCGATAAACATCCTAGTGATATTTGGTGGACCCCCTTTATTAAAGTAAACCTTAGTTACCTTCTAAACCAGTAAATAACGACACGGAGACATGATTTTGGCAGAAAAATTGCTAGCTATTTATTTGACCCTAACCATAGCAAACCTGTAAATGGAAAAATTTGTTAAGCTGCCGAATTCCCGGCAAAAATGGTGGCAGAAAAAAGAACGGCTCTATAAAACTATTGGTGAACTTAAATTGGTAAACTGACCGAAACCGTCCAACACCTTATCAAAAACCGGTAATAGGTGTCAACACAACCCCCACAGTGACTTCCCACCGCTCCTGGGTGCCCTGCCGCTGCCTCCCGGATGGGTGGTCGAGCGGCCATTAAGTCGATGGAGGTGAGTGCACCTAAACCAAATAAACTGAAACTTACTACCTAAATAAGCGATACAACTACAAACTGCCGTTCTTTTCCGCCTATAAATAGCCAACGAATGAAAAACCAGCCAGCAATCAAAACGCCAATGCACTCCGCATCACCAAAACAACCACATCCCATAGGGCGGGAGGGCGGGAAGGAAATTTGAACAGCCAAGAGGCTCAAAATGGCCACTACAGTGTCTATATACCCTAACCCTCCCCCTTTTCCTAAGGCTGTACTACCTCACAGCTAGGTCCACCCCTCACAGGATGTTTAACCCATTCCTCTCCTATGCAGTCAATTCTTTCTCCTAAACATCCTAGTGATATTTGGTGGACCCCCTTTATTAAAGTAAACCTTAGTTACCTTCTAAACCAGTAAATAACGACACGGAGACATGATTTTGGCAGAAAAATTGCTAGCTATTTATTTGACCCTAACCATAGCAAACCTGTAAATGGAAAAATTTGTTAAGCTGCCGAATTCCCGGCAAAAATGGTGGCAGAAAAAAGAACGGCTCTATAAAACTATTGGTGAACTTAAATTGGTAAACTGACCGAAACCGTCCAACACCTTATCAAAAACCGGTAATAGGTGTCAACACAACCCCCACAGTGACTTCCCACCGCTCCTGGGTGCCCTGCCGCTGCCTCCCGGATGGGTGGTCGAGCGGCCATTAAGTCGATGGAGGTGAGTGCACCTAAACCAAATAAACTGAAACTTACTACCTAAATAAGCGATACAACTACAAACTGCCGTTCTTTTCCGCCAAAAGCGAAGGACTCCCTCCCAGAGTCCTCGCACCGCCACCATAAACTACCCTAACTCCTGCATCACTAGGAACAGATCCTCCAGGAAAAACATCATCCCCTCATCGGATAGATGTACACCATCAGGCCGAAAAAGGTGTTTGTCTCGGAACCGAATCCTAGGGTGGCGAACCACTTTGCCCCCGTGGGCCAAGACCCACTTCGCCACCGCGACATTCACCTTTATCCTGGCCTCATCTATAACGCGTCCGTCCTCCACACCGCGCCAACTCAACCTTGGCACCATCAGGGAAAAAACCAATACGCAATTGGTCCATGCTGCGGCCACCTTTGCCAGATCCTGTATCATGGCCCACCTTAGCTTCAAGGAAGTCCTCCTCCCCAGGTCGTTGCCACCTAAGTGGACAACCAACACCCTGGGAACACCATGCTTCCTAGCTTGACTGACTAATCTACTCAATAGATCTGTCCACATCATTCCTCGCCAACCAAGCCATCTGATTCCCTGACCTCCAGGGAACCTCTGAGCCGTATCAGAGGCCAAGAACCTAGCTGCCCAAAAGACATAAGAGTGGCCGACCACCCAAACGGACAAGCCATCAGCGAAACAACCTGAATGGAAGAAAAGGGGTAAAATGTGTTACTAAAATCTATACCAGAAATAGAAATTGCGTTAACCTGAAGGATCTGCCAAAAAGAAAAAAATTTTTGATTATAGCTCCTAAGTCGCAGCAGTCACGGCCTAGCCGATCACCCGATGTTCTAATGAATTTGAAGCCGAGCATTAAGACTTTAAGGGAAAGGTAAAAAAAAAAAATTCAAAACGAAATAAAAACAGGGGGGGGGGGGGGGAGGGAGGGAGGGGGGGGGGGTATGAAAAAGGAGGGTAGAACATGAAATAACTCAGCTGGAGGTGAAAGCATAAAAACCTGCTGAGGGACTTTGATAGCAACAGATTAGCCGAATTAATGATTAGAATTCAGTCCGTCAAGTCAGGCAAAAATAGCAAAATAACTCCAGACCCCCGCTGCCGGCTCACGCCCGCAGCGGCAAGTGGCTAATCCCTGAGTAGGATCACAAACGGGTAACCGAAACAACATATAGGGAACATAACATATGCATAAACCAAGCAAAACTTTAACTTACTCTAACTTATCGCTGCCAGCTACGCTTATGCAAAGAATCTCAGGCGACGGGGCGAATGTATCGCTTATAACAGGACGACTTCCATCGTCCCACCGCCTGGATCTGGGCTCCCGAAAAACCCGCTGCCGCTGCAGCCGTAGCAGCCCCAATGCGGAAGGAGTGTGTACCGAAGTGGGAGGGGGAAAGGCCCAAGCTCGTCAGACAGCGACCCATCATCCACCGAAATTGGAACTTTGTCACTGGCAGCCCATCATAGTGCAGCAGCCACGACCCCCGACAGTCGGGCCTTACTGCCTCATATTGTACCGCCAACCGTACTGGGCATATGCTCTCCTCCAGTGCCGGAACCAGGGTGACCCATCGGCCCTTCCCCACCTGGTCCGTCTTAGAGCGTCGCAATCTGCACAGCAGGGACCCCCCACTCACCACTACGTCACCCACCAGCATGCGCGAATCCGTCTGCTTAGAAGGCGCTACCAATTCCGAAATCCTAAAGGCACCGTGGTAGGCCATAGAAAAAGCCAATCTAAAAAGCAGCGATTCGAACATAGACGATGCTATGTCCCCTACCGACCCAATGATGTCAGGCAGCAAAGCTGCATCAATGGGCCGCCTCCTGTCAGGTGGTGTAGGTGCAACTCGTGCCCATCCTTTCATAGCCTTAAGCAGAATCCCGCTTTTCGTCAGGTCGGGAACGCCCTTAATTCTGGAGAAAAACGCAATGCCAGCCAAGTACCGGGATACCACCGCTCTAGACCTACCCGAAACATAAAGCTGCCAAATAAAAGAAAGCATCATCCGATGCCCCCTCTTACCTCGTTGCTTCCGTCCTCTAGCAAATTCTTCCCATTCGCTCCAGGCCTGTTCGTAAGCCTTAAGCGTGGATGGCGCGACCGATCGCAGCGCTAGACCTTCCATTCCGGCTCGATGACCTGCCAGACATAACCGGGACAATAAAAACCCCGTTGGTCGGCCTCTGGAGCCAACAAGTGAAACCTATCCCAATGTCCTCGCGATAGCGCATCAGCGACCCCGTTCTCCAGACCCGGCACGTGCTGAGCGCGGAACCACACATTCCTGCGCAGACAAGTAAGCAGCAACTGCCCTAGGACCCGCAGCACAACCAGCGACTTAGCCCTCTGGTTGTTAATCGCGTGCACCACGCCCAGATTGTCGCATCTGAACAGGATGCTGCGATGTGCTAGCCGGTCGCCCCAAATTTCCAGCGCAACCATGATGGGAAAAAGCTCCAGGAGCAGAAGGTCCCTAGTGAGACCAGCCTGATGCCATTCCGCTGGCCACGCTGCCGCGCACCAAGATCCCTCAAGATAGCACCCAAAACCGGATGCTCCCGCCGCGTCGGTGAAAAGCTGCAATCTGGCGCTATCTGTCGTTGGTGTTTGCCATATTCGAACCCCGTTAAAATCTTCCAGGAACGAGGCCCACACTGCCAGATCTCTTTTTATCTCGGCTGGCAACCTTACAAAGTGGTGCGGCCTGGCACATCCCGCGGTTGCTCTTTCCAGCTTCCGGCAGAAAACCCTGCCCATCGGGATGACCCGGCAAGCAAAGTTAAACATGCCCAGCAAGGATTGCGCCTGTCGCAGCTTAACCTTACGCGAGCCCAGGAACTGTCCAATGACCTCGCGAAGCTTAGCCACTTTGTCCAAAGGCAGGCGACACTCGCCCGCCACTGTGTCGATCTCGATACCCAGAAATGACAGGCAAGAGATCGGCCCCTCCGTTTTGTCTTCGGCAACTGGCACGCCGAAGTGACAAAACAAAGCTCGTATACTGAAAAGCAGGTTGCCGCACCGCGGCGAACCTGCCGGACCCGTACAAAGGAAATCATCGAGGTAATGGGCAACTCCGTGCCCACCCGACGAAGACTCCACGCACCAATGTAGGAAGGTGCTAAAGCGTTCAAAATACGAGCATGAAACGGAACATCCCATCGGCAAACATTTGTCGATGAAATATTCCGATCCAATCCGGAAACCCATAAAACGAAATGAGTCCGGATGGAGGGGTAGCAACCTGAAAGCGGATTCGACGTCAATCTTTGCCATGAGGGCCCCATTTCCGTAGCTGCGGACCAAATTGAGCGCCTCGTCAAACGATTGATATACCACCGAGCAATGGCCCTGAGGTATAGCGTCGTTTACCGAGGCCCCCGGTGGGTAGGAAAGGTGCTGTATCAGACGGAAGGCCCCAGGTGTCTTCTTGGGCACCACCCCCACCGGGGAGATGACGAGGTCAGCCACGGGGGGTGCAGCAAAAGGCCCCCCCATCCTGCCCAGCTTGACCTCCTTATCGACTTTTTCCCGCAACTCTAAAGGCAAGGACCTAGCCGACTGAAGGTTCCTCTGCGCCCTAACTGTAACCTCGCTTGCAACAGGCAAGCGGAAACGAAAACTAAAACCTTCGAACAAAAACCTGGCATCCTCCTTATTCGGATACCAATTCAGCCATTTTCGCATAGCTTCTAGCCTAACTGGCGTTGGTGCCCTGCGGAGCACTCCCGCCGGGTGCTCCTCTAGCGTAGGGTTGTTTAGCGCGGGGACCCTGCCGAGTATTCTTGAAACAGGAGGAGGCCGGGTGGGAACCCCCGCAATGCATGCAAGCGTGGCGGAACCGACACTGCTTGCCGTAGGTACATGCCGCGTTGTTAAACGCGAAGCATAACCCCTTAGTTCCTGCCTGTTTACCAGTCCGGACGGCCGACCTAACTGGCTTGGCCGACCCTCCGACCCCGCCGAGCGCTTGGGCGGACGGACCGACCCGGTGTCCGTCCGCCCCAGCGCTCCGGGGCTCCGTGGCCTGTTGTGAGGCCCTGGTGACCCTAAGCCAGACCTCCACGTCTTTGAACCCGAAGTCCATAACGTACAACCCATCCTGTTTTTCTCTGAACTCCTCGTCATACCTAAGCCATTCGTCACCCGCCGACGTGCGCTGCATATCATGCACGAGGTGCAGGTACCGGATGATGTTCATGTGCTCGTCTGGCCTGTCCTCAAGGTAACAAGCCGCGAAAACCCAGAACCCTGCCAGCCAGTTATCGAACGTGCGAAATGCCTCGGCCCCTATGCCCTTCTTAGCGGTAGCTGCCTTGAACTCCTTCTTCGCGCTCTTCGTCAAGACGAAGATATCTACGAAGTCCCCTTTACGAATGCTTTTGCTGCAGCTATCCCTGAGCCCTCGCATGACCGCTGTATACTCGCAGCGAACCACACCTGGCAAGTCGCGTCGCTTCCTAGCCTTGCGAGATTCTTTGCTAATCCGCCTTCGCCTCTTGTGCCTTTCCTGCCTCCCGGCCGCCTTTTTGGCGTACTTAATCGCCCGTTTCCTTGCCTTAGCCGTGCTACTTATGTCGGACACCGCCGAGGAAAGGGAGGAGGAGGAAGAAGAGGAAGAAGAGGACGAAGGGGACGAGCTGCGAGAACTCGAGGGAGTACTCGCGACCGACACAGACTGCTCCGCCTCACCTGAAGCCGTAGAATGATCGGATCCAGATTCATCCGGGGCGATGTATGAAACGTCCTCAACCTCCGATTCCGTTTCTTCCGTATCATTCTGATCAACTGCGGGCAAAAAGAGGGAAGAGGACCCAAAGACACCCCGTGGCGAGGGCCTAGCCCTACCAGGAGATGGCGTGCTGGATGAACGCACCGTCTCACCCCGCCGTGGCTGCCGCTGCAGCTGAGCCACGGCCGCACCAAGCTCACGGCACGCACGCGCCACCCTCTGCGCGGCAGAGCCCGCGCCCAAGCCCGATCCGCTAGGAAACTCTCTTGACCCGACCTCGCGTTCTGGGGCCGCTGAGAGCGGACCCAAAGCAGCCACCACCGTGGCGAGGGCCGTAGTGAACGCGTCCTGATTCACATCTGCACCCCTTGGCGACGGAGCGTTCCCTGCTGGTTGCCGAGCAGGCGGAACGCGCCGTGTGGACCCGCTGATGGGCACGGGAAGCCAAGACCCATCAGGACCACAAATAGGTCGGCCCTGAGGGGAAAGGTCCATATTGACCGGGTAACCCACCCCGGACCTAAACCCCCCCCTACCTGCCGTGTCCGCCCGACTAGGGACCCCGGAAGTGACGGATGAGCCGCCCCGTCCCGCCCGGGAGGCCCTGCTACGTGCTGCATGCGAAGGCCGCGGTGCAGTGCTGTGTAACCCTTCCGCACTGTTGGCGGACAAGCCCATCAAACCTGGTTGATCACCACCAGGGCCCTGAGCCCTCCCCGCCCCGCCGGTATTAACCCGCAGCGAGGAGGGCTGAGGGGACACTGAACGATGCAGCGTCGCTGCGCGCACCCGGGCGCGAGCGACGCCGCCGGAGCCGCGCGTTGGTGCGCGCGCCCGTCGGGCGCGCGCCCTACCGCCTCCCGCCCTGGCGTCCCCCACTGACAATGCATCCTGCTGTTCTGCACTTCCACCCGCCGATCCCGCGCTGGGCGCCCCAACGGGCCCAGGCCGGATCGCCGTCACCTCTGTTGCTCGCACAGTTCTCCCCCGCCGTGTGGGCCTTGAGAGCGGCCCTGGCAGGGGGAACTGGTTGGGAGAAAGTTCGACGGGTGCCGTGCGGCGTCCCGCGAGGCGCGCCAGCGCGCGCCCGTGGGCTACCACCGTCCCGGCGCTCCCAACTGCCCCCGGAGGTGAGGACCGCTGGTCCCCCCCGCCGGGCGCTTGTCTATCCAGCATGCCTGACCTCGGGGCCGCCACGCGCCGCACACCGCGGCCGCCAGCAGCCCCACTCGCGACCGCAGGGTCGCCGGATGAGCGCGTCCGGCGCCCTGCACCCAAAGGCTCAGCAGCAGCCTCCAGCACAGACACGGCCTCCCCCGCGCCGGACGTCCCGGCCCCGGGTTCAGCCTCGCTGGCCTGGTAACGAGCTGGGGCGCCCGCAGATCGGCGTGGGCGGCTGGAGGTCATGGCTCAACAGTGCACTAAAATTCAAAAACAGGGGGGAACAAACTGCTATGCAGTACTTACCCCAAGGAAATTTGAACAGCCAAGAGGCTCAAAATGGCCACTACAGTGTCTATATACCCTAACCCTCCCCGTTTTCCTAAGGCTGTACTACCTCACAGCTAGGTCCACCCCTCACAGGATGTTTAACCCATTCCTCTCCTATGCAGTCAATTCTTTCTCCTTCTGTTGGTTGTTTTACAAGGTGCCTGGGTGGCTTCTTCTTCTGCAGTTTGTAATGTAAGGGCATAATGAAAAATATTGCCATTTGTGAAGTGGAGTGAAGGTCCTTGCTCCTGCAGCATACACAAGCAGTTTTACTGCAGGGATAGAATGTTAATGTGTTTGAACAGTATTGTGGAATACATAAACAGCAAAGTAACTAAAGTATTAAAATGCAAGGAATGCCATTGGTTTGGAAATACTGAAGACATTACTGTAGTCAAATATTCTCAATATGTACAGTACAGTACATCATTATTCAGACAATGGGCCCCCGAGTGACACACAATGTTATCTTAATGTAATTAGGTCTTTTTTTTAGTGTTACAGGTGTTGCTCTGAAAATGTGCTGTGAGTACTGCTCTATAATTATCTCTTTTGCAAGTACAAGATAAATTAATCGATTAAAATAGCTAATTACGCTATTATTTCTTCAACCCAAAAAAAATCACTCTAATAGAGCTTATCCTGTTTCTTATAATAGTGGCATTTTTTTTATACATATAGCGGAATACAATCATATACATACACACACACACACACACACACACACACACACACACACACACAAATATAAATTCATCCTTCAACCCTTTGCATCTGGTTCTTCAGATACCATGCTGACAGTCATCAGGAAGTCATTCAGCAATGTCAACAGGACATTTCATTTCTGTGACTACAAATTGTGAGCAACTTTCATATACAGATGTTGCCAGGCTCATTCAACCTGCGCTGTGTGTGTGTACAACTTACTGTGCCGGGCTGCGACTATTTGCACCCGCCATCTCATAATGTTACGTCTATGGATCACTGGCGTGAATATATGCACTTATACGTGCATGCTACCAGTGGAAAATGAATTCCAGGTGTAATTATTCGCAGCCATTTCAATGTACTTTAAAGATATGTCTTTATTATTATTATTATTATTATTATTATTATTATGTGAGTCAGGTTAAGGATCTTATATTTTGATTATTACACTGGCTTAATAAGGGTTATTCCTCCAATGTCACATACTATTATTATTATTATTATTATTATTATTATTACAGGTTGAGTAACCCTTATCCAAAATGCTTGGGACCAGAGGTATTTTGGATATTGGATTTTTCCGTATTTTGGAATAATTGCATACCATGAGATATCATGGTGATGGGACCCAAGTCTAAGCACAGAATGCACTTATGTTACATACACACCTTATACACACAGCCGGAAGGTCATTTTAGCCAATATTTTTTGTAACTTTGTGCATTGAACAAAGTGTATCTACATTTACACAATTCATTTATGTTTCATATACACCTTATACACACAGCCTGAAGGTCATTTAATACAATATTTTTAATAGCTTTGTGTATTAAACAAAGTTTGTGTACATTGAGCCATCAAAAAACAAAGGTTTCACTATCTCACTCTCACTCAAAAAAGTCCGTATTTCGGAATATTTGGATATGGGATACTCAACCTGTATTTAATAAGTCCAACTAGTACAAAACAAGCAGTAAACATAGTGATGTAATCAGGAGTGCAACAGGTTAAAATATAGTATGTAAGAGTACTCTGTTAATATATGCTATATGTTTATGCCTAGTCTTAGCAGAAACCTTTCATTTGGAACTATAATACACTTTATAAGTCATTCCTAAAATGTTTTTAATACAGTTCTTATAGCATCCCTAGTTGTGACGTTAGAATTGCTACTTACTGAGTGTCCCTAACATACTGTAAATGAATGGTTGAGAACTGATTGTGGCTTTGTTATGAAATCCAATAATAAAATGGTTTAACATAAAAATACAAACTCCTGCCATGTGATACAACATTTACAGCCACAAACAGCACTGACCCCCACCCAACAATTTATTCTCCATTATAGGTTGAGTGTGATGAGACAGAATTGAGTGTGATGAGACAGCAGTCTAAAACATTGCAATGAGTGAGTTTCCTTTAAAGTCCAGACCAGTTCTCTTTCATTGGACTCAAAACATAAAACTTCAGATGTTATTGTTCAGCATTCTCTTACTATCATGTACATAAAAATAGTTGAGCTATTCTGTCTCTACAGTAACATTACAGAGTCTGCCATTTACGAATGCTGTATATTAAGATCTATTCTACACTTGCTGTGATATTTACAAAAGCAGTTCCACCAGAAAAGCACAGTATGGAATTCTACAGATGACATATGAAGGAATAGGTACTGTACTTTTCAAAGAGCAAGACAGCACATCTGATTTGTTATTGTCTCTCTGTGTTCTGTATTGATAAATGTATTTGTATATTATATAGGTGACAATCCACTAATTTATTTCACCTATCTGCTTTATATAGCTTGTGCCATTGAATTGACTACTGTTAAATAACTCTCTTTGGAAAAGACAGACGGAAAGAGAAAGAAAATATATTACTGTGCTGATCCCCGGCAATAACAGCTGTTATGTAATTTTGTTATAAAGCTATTTCCTTCTGCTAGAAGGTCTTAGAAATAGCATTTGCTCATATAATTCTAATTCTATTTGTTTTATCCATCCGGACTTCAATAAATAGCACAAATTAATCCATACCGAACATGCCATAGAGATAACCTTTAAAAATGAATTAAATGATGTTGATTAATTCATAGTTATTATTTCTTCTAAAAATTTGACTTGAGTATAAACAATTTGTCCTTTTACAAAATGCTGAAGACAAGTTTTCTAATCTATGGGGTGAATTCAGTTAGGGGCATGGAGGGGATAATTGCGATAATAAAGTTTTATGGAGACATTAAAATAAAATAAACAAATACAATTACAGTATATGTTCAGTTACTGCAGAGGTCCAACACCACATGGTCAACAGTCAGTAGGTCAACAGGGTCAACATGTCAACATGGTCAAAGGGTTGACAGTTAAATGGTCAACATGGACTTATAATGATAGATTCAAACTGTTTATACATGGTCAACACAGAAAAGGTTGACACATGTATGTTTTTTTTATTAATTTTAACCCTAAACCTAACCCTCCCCCTAGTGCCTAATCCTAACAGTCCTCTTCCACAGTCTAACCATAACCCTCCGCCCTGTGCCTAACCCTAATCGTAACCCTAAAAATCATGAAAAAGCATGAAAAACCATGCAGCAACATTTTCTATGTCGACCATTTGCATGTCGACGTTTTAAGTTTGTTGATATTTTCACCGTTAACCTATGTCTAAGATGGCCATTTAAGTGTTGACATTTTGACCCTGTTGACCTTTTGACCCTGTTGACCTATTGACTGTCTACCATCTGGTGTCAACAAATTGGATGTCTACTTACTGGCTATGCTTGAGCACTGGTGACTTAATTAGTACCTCAGTCAATTTGATTTAACCGTCTGGACTCAAGCATGGATATTCCTAAAACCTGGACTGTAATAGCGGAGTTTGGGAAAGTCTGAATTAATGCACATCATAGTATTTCTGCAAAATACCACTGTGATGAGCACATTACTGATTTATAGTATTTATAATAATTATTATAATTTATATGCTCTGTAATGCTGGACACTGGGGAAAACATGCAAGTTACACCAAACAAACAAGGACATGTACATAAACAATCATAAACATAGAGTTTACAAGCTAATAATTATAATAGATACAAAGCAACTTTTAGAGAAAAGCTATTTTATTTTTTTCTGAAATCAATAAAAATCAGACATTCTGTAACGTAATAAATTGCTCAAAAATATTGTATGTAATCAAGTTACATTTTTCTTGCAACAGAGAAAACGTCAATTAGCACAGAAAGGAAAAATGTCAATCTAGTCTGTTTTCCTTCTCATGCAATGCTGTCTCTAGGGGATTCTGTACTAAATGGTTTATTGTGATACTTTATGGAAAATGTGGTCTTAAGAAAGAGCAAAAGACAAAAGCAGCTATATGCCTTTACCAGGGCACACTTAGAAAAAATATAAGAAAGTGATGAATTATGAAAATATGAGTATATTAATACTTAACTTTTATTGAGATATACTTGATAAAAGGGAGAAGGCAAATATAGATAATTGCTACAAATTTTGAGCGATAAAAATTAGAAAGGCGAAAATATGTTTACTCCCTTAATAATCCAAAAATTACTTTAATTTTAAATTTAAAAAATCTTTGTGGGAGTAAACCTGCTCCATTGGGTTCAGCTATCCCATGTCAGAATATCAGAATTAAATATTGGTGAAAATTCAATGCCTGGGACCGCACAGAGAACTGGAAAGACTCAAATGATGTGAGAGTAAAATACCTACGGTACCTAGTATTCCCTGGTGGTCTCCCAACCGGGTACTGACCAGGCCCTGCAGTGTATGGCTTCCAAGATCAGACGAGGTTGGGCATACTCAGTGCAGTTTGACCGTAGGTGCGTAAATCTCCAGCATGTGCAATCAATTCCAGTGTGCGGTTACTCCAGGCAAATTTTATGGATAAGATAGTCTGAAAGGGATAATCCCCTGAATGAAATATAAATGATTCTGTGCAATGAAAAACCACACCGTATTCTAATGGGTGTTTGTTGCCCCCATATGAAACTCCTATTGTTATATCACATTTATGCAAAGAACAAAAAATATATATATATATATATATTCTTAAAGCATATACTGAATGTTCCTGTGACTGGGTATCAGACAAAAATAACTCCTAGAGATTTATATTCCATAGGGGAAGGCCATGTTTGTTGGATATGCAAATCACTATCACCATCATGTTCTAATGGTTGTGATGCTGAATAAGAAAAAAAGACCAATCATATAAATATGATAATCCAACAGGGATTGATCCCCTGAACTGGATATGTGCAATAAACAAAAAAAAAAAACCAACAATGTTATACATATGCTGAATGTTCCTATGGCTAGATATCATAACATATTAATACTAGACATTCAGATTGCATAGGGGGAGGCCATTTTTCCAAATAATCAAATAGTGTTTGTTGCACTGAGTATCATAATATAAAGAAAAATGGAAAAAATGGAAAGAAAGGGGAGAACAGACACCCTTGAACTAGGCACCTCAGATATTCACAGCTAATGCTGTTAATTGATCTACATAAAGGATGAGTGCTACCTCCCACTGTGCCCCTGAATTGTTTGGACACGGTGGAGGAATAGTTAGGCTGTGCCTAGATAGGAGTCCCCCCTGGTGGAAATTGAAAAAAAATGCCTCACTAGGTGTGCGGCTCAAACCTTAATGCCAGCATGCATTGGTGGGCAGTGTGAGGCCTGAAGTGTCCCGCAGTTGTGGGTAGAGGTTTCCAGCCAGGGAGAGGGTGTGCTGAACTTGGAGCTGTGGAGCCGATGTCCGCGGTCCGAGCGACCGGAAGTTCGGACACCGGGACCGGAAGTGACGTACGTTTCGCTCTGGGAGCTTGATCACCTGATACTTGCCTTATCCATACAGACTTGCCATCATTTCTTAGTAATTATCTTTTATTTAAAAAGTGGTCACATATTACCCAGCACTGTACAATGAGATGATGAAACAAATAGCATACAATGACAAGAGACGAGGTAAAAACGGCCCTGTCCTAATAGGGATTCAGATGTGTCTGCCAATTAGCCCCCAGATTTGGCAAATTATCCGAACCAAGTGTCTTTTTCTTTAAATAATCCTCTTAGTCACATTATTAATGTGGCAGAAGTACATTGCAAAGGTACACTGACTATTGAGGATTGCATTGTAATTCTGTGTTTGACTAAAGGCCCGTATTCATGGGCCGATGTGGGAAAGATGTGTGCTGAGCGAACCGCTCAGCACACATCTCTCCCGCCGCTCAGCACAGCGCGATGTGTGCTGAGCATGCGGGGGGAGATGGGAAAGGGGCGCTCATTTCACCCAGCGGGTGAAATGAGCGACCTGCTAGATTGGCCTGCATGGCAGGCCAATCTAGCAGCAGTGGGGGGTACACTGTGGGGGGTACACACGGAGCGACCATGCTTAAAATCTAAGCAATCTAGTCAGATTGCTTAGATTATCGCTCCATAAGTGGAGAAGTGAGCAAGTAGAGAAGTGGTCCATGGCAGCCAATCAGCTGCTCTGTATTCATTTATAGTATACAAATTGTAAATGTTAAGTCAATGCTGATTGGTTTCCATGGGCAACATTCTCCACTGGCTCACTTCTCCACTTTTATCACAGCTTAGTACATGTTCCCCTAAGTCCCTTACCTGTGTTAAAAAAGGCCACGATATAGTTAGGCTTACTCTGCAACTCTGTACACATTTTATACCAATTATTTCGCAACAAAAGTACTAATATAGTGTCCCTAGTACACTGTGATTGATTTGTATCTGGCTATGTTGTGAATAAATGTTGCTAAAAATACACATTACGGCCAGTGGTGTAGCTCCAAAGTCACACCAAGCATCTTGTTCCATATGGCTTAAAAACGAGGTGTGTAGAACACATAATACATTAGGGCAGAAACTGGTGGTGTGGTGCAGCTAGTATGAGGAGACGCAGTTAAAGGTGAGGGGATGAAAGTTGATCCAGTCACTATAGAAATCTTAAGATAGTCAGCGGCTGGCAGCCATGACTGTCCTTCACCATTTATCTTCACTGAATCTACCTGATTTCTCTGCTAACCTAGTTTGCACATGGGGGGTCATTCCGAGTTGATCGTTAGCTGCATTTGTTCGCAGCGCAGCAATCAGGCTAAAAAAATGGCAGTTCTGTGCATGCGTATGCGGCGCAATGCGCACGCGTGACGTACGGGCACAACGAACGATGTTGTTTTGCACAGGGTCTAGCGATGCATTTCAGTCGCACTGCTTGCCGCAGAGTGATTGACATGAAGTGGGCGTTTCTGGGTGGCAACTGACCGTTTTCAGGGAGTGTGCAGAAAAACGCAGGCGTGCCAGGAAAAACGCAGGCGTGGCAGGGCGAACGCTGGGCGGGTGTGTGACGTCAAATCCGGAACTGAATAGTCTGACGTGATCGCAAGCGCTGAGTAGGTATAGAGCTACTCTGAAACTACACAAAAAATGTTTGTAGCCGCTCTGCGATAGAACCGTTCGCACTTCTGCTAAGCTAAAATACACTCCCAGTGGGCGGCGGCATAGCGTTTGCACGGCTGCTAAAAACTGCTAACGAGCGAACAACTGGGAATGACCCCCATAGAGTAGACATGCTCATCATTGTGTGCCAGATGCACTATTCAGCAGGTACAGATGAAAAGCCAAAGCATTTTGCAATGCACATCAAGTAAAATGAGCTCTTCTGTGGCATGAAGACAAGATATTATCCACATTTTTAGCAAAAAGAGAAATTATAATGTACATTGCAGTTATGAGCAAAGGAAACGCAAAATAATGTTTTCCTATTTGCCATTTTCTGTTACTTTGTGGCCTAATGACCCATTCATTATTAGGGGTTTAATTGGGCCACCTAATATGCAGCAAACTCAGAAAACTTAAAGTGTTCAGATGGTGCTGGTTTGCAGATCCATGCTCCTTCCTATGGGAGGTAGTTCCAGAATTGCAAAGAGGGATCCCCTAGATTCAGTCCACCGATTCTTCACTGTGTGGCCAATGGTTTTGAGCATGCATGACCTCATGTCACACATGTGCAGAAGCCAGCATCAACGGGTGGTAATTAATGCTGATACTGAAGTAGTATTGTCGCTGATCACAGGGACAGCTGCATTTCAGAACAGCTGTCACTGCACCGGAACAGAGCTGAATTGCTCCGGTGATAAGTATCCCCCGCTGGAACGTGTGGCAAGTTGGATACTGAACCACTGGGGGCCATTATTGTAATATTTAGAATTTTTTGATGTCAAGTGGTTACTGGCAATAAGTTCATATTAATGTATGCTACAGCCAATTAAATACTGTGCACTGTATGCACGGTATATGTATACAGTAAAAGATGTGTAGCTGAATTACGAAACTATTATATTATATATACCATCTGTTAGATTCTTACAACTCAGAAGACATCTGTGTTCACTACACAGTTATTTCTTCTTTAGTGTCACTAATAGTATGAGGGAGCTAATGTCCTGTCACATGTAATAACGGGTGGTCTTCAGTATGCCGACTGACGGGATCCCGGCGCACAGTATACCGGCGCCGATATCGCGACAGCCGGCATACCGACACTTATTCTCCCTCGTGGGGGTCCACAACCCCCCTGGAGGGAGAATAAAATAGCATAGCGCGCCACCGTGCCCAAAGCGTGGCGAGCGCAGCGAGCCCACAAGGGGCTCATTTGCGCTCGCCACACTGTCGGTAAGCCGGCGGTCGGGCTCCCGGCGCCGGTATGCTGGTCGCCGGGAGCCCGACCGCCGGCATACCATAGTGAACCCGTAATAACCGATCATCAATAGCAACCAAGCAGGTAGGGATGAGAATACTGTCACACAGTGGGTACAGTGATGTAAACAGTAGTTTTACACAACAGACATTGTTTTTGAAGCATTTTTAAAAATGTCTCAGGTTTAATTAGTTTTTTGTTTGTTGGTTGTTCAGGTGAGATCAATTACTGGAGAACATCAACTATGACATGCATATACAAATTCTGAAACTGTTTTCTAGCTGCTTGCTGCTGCAGACATGGAATGCAGCTCACCCTTCACCTCAAATGCTCAACCCTAGAATAAAGCTGGGTAACACAAAACATACTATCAGTTCCGTAATAGGGTGGCATATATATAATGTATAATTCAAGTGCACAGTCTGGATCCTTAGAGCAGGAGGTGGGCCCCCAGGCAGTGGGGCCCACCGCTGGTTTCCCCTGTACCCCTGTGGGCCAGTCCAAGCCTGGTGGCACCTGACTGAATGACATCATGATGTCACACCGAGGTGGCCGGCCAGCACCGCTAGGAAGTACAGTACTGCTGGGAACGTCCTCAGGATGCTGTACTGGCTGTAGGGTACATGTCTGAAGAATTTAGAGGTGCTGCAGGAGCAATATTGGGGGCAGGGTGTCATTCGAGGTACACTGCATGCCAGATTCATAGGCCGTGTGGCAGATATGGCGCTGCCCCCAGAGCGATGTGCTCTATATGACAGCACCACTGCTAGTTGAGGCCCTGCTTACTATTAAACCTTTAACAAAACTCTTGTGCTTTTGCGTTAGAAAAAACGCCGCAAGATGATATATTTAGGTACATCCTGCTATGCTCATTACACCACAGAATTGAATCCTCTTCTTCTCCAGCATAATTAATCATGTGCTATAGATATTATTACTTTTTGTACTGTATTTCAAATAGATATCAGCATTTTTTGATTAGTGTACTAGCTCAACTATTACCCAAAAATCACTTGAAATCAGCATATATTATACCTGGAAAGCTACAGTATCTTTGTTAGGGGTAATACAGATGTAGCCACCTTTATCTTGAGTGGCCGCGGCGGTTGGCCCGTTCGACCATACGCAGCGTACTGTGGCGTAGCGAGGCGCGCCTAGCCACAGAGAGGCTATCTAATCGCACGGAGACAGACATTTGACGTTTGGCGTTACCTTTACGTGTAATACCTGCGATCAGCCACCAGATGTCGCTTTTTACAATCACCACTGCGCATGCGTGTGGTCTCCCGTAAAATACAATACTGACATACATAATAAGGACTACTTTACTAAGGCGTCTCATTACGCTGCATACAGCAAATACTGTACTCATTACGCTGCATTATTTAATACAGTACTGTACAGTATATACAGTACGACACCGACGCAAATACAGTAGTACAGCATACAGTATATGATCCATCTACAATACTTTATGAATACTGTATGTGAGCGTCCGAGTCCCGCAGACAAAACACTACTGTAAAACCAGTAGTGTACACTGTCGCAAATGGATGTGTGTTACAAGTTCACTATTGCCTCTCAAGATTAGGAATTTTCTACAGTATGTTATCGTCTTAATCCCGTAGCCATTACAGCATAATCAAAACCAACGGATTTATACATTTGTCTGCGGCGAAGTGGTGAAGTGTTTCGCTTCCTATACTCAGAGTCCAGGGTTCGATTCCTTAAGTACTAATGCATGTTACTGTAGTTTTTTTCAGACACTTTATTATTTTTTTTATTCACCCCCACCTCGTGGCAGGCAGCAGTTGGGTATGGAATGAGAAATGGCATAAGCTGTGCAGGCTACGGGGCGATGCTGAAGGAGCGTCACAATCCCCTAGCCAAAATACACAGAGATACTGTAAGCGTATACTGTAAGATACTGTAAGCGTGAGATACTGTATTGAGCTAGGGGATTGTGACGCTCCTTCAGCATTGCCCCCTGAACTGTGAAATGTACAGTACAGTATGCCATATTGTATCTCACTCCATATCCGAGCGCTGCCACGTGCTGGGAGTTCACGGTCGGCGGCCATTTTGTCAGGTTGCTAAGCGATCCAGCTCGGTATACCGTAATGTGCATAGACCTCGCTTATCCCAATGTACAGTAATTGAGCTAGGGGATTGTGACGCTCCTTCAGCATTGCCCCCTGGAGTGTGAAATGTATGCCATACTGTATCTCACTCCATATTTGAGCGCTGCCACGTGCTGGGAGTTCACGGTCGGCGGCCATGTTGTCAGGTTGCTAAGCGATCCAGCTCGGTATACCGTAATGTGCATAGACCTCGCTTATCCCAATGTAATTGAGCTAGGGGATTGTGACGCTCCTTCAGCATCGCCCCGTAGCCTGCACAGCTTATGCCATTTCTCATTCCATACCCAACTGCTGCCTGCCACGAGGTGGGGGTTCAGGAGGTGGGGGTTCATGGGTAGTGGTCGTTTTGACAGTGTGCTATGCGATTGAGTCATTGCACCACACCACCAAGCGGTTCAAGTCAGCGGCCTGGACGACCGAGGCCTGGAGGACCGCAGAGGAGGCCTGGAGGACCGCAGCGGACTGGACGAAGTCAGCGGCATGGACGACCACAGAGGCCCTAGGCTACGGAGCAAGTAATACAGTAGTCCAGATTGTACAGACTATGGGGCAATGCTGAAGGAGCGTCACAATCCCCTAGCTAAAATACACAGTATGCATATTATGGTACAGTACACCGGACTCGATGACATACTGTAGCACACTGGCAAAATGGCCGCCGCCCCTGAACCCTTGTGCAAGTTATGGGGCAATGCTGAAGGAGCGTCACAATCCCCTAGCCAAAATACACAGGGGAGGGATAAGCTACTGTAGGATTGCATACAGTATTACGGTACACCGGACTCAATCGCATAGCACACTGTCAAAACGACCGCTTTGTGCAGGGTACGGGGCAATGCTGAAGGAGCGTCACAATCCCCTAGCTACAATACACAGGGGTGATAGAGATAATCGAGTGGCTGGAGGGGGGTCCCCTTGATTTAAGGGGCCCCCACTCCTCCAGGGTACTCCGGCCAGGTGTGACTACTGTAGTTGGGTATTTAATTCCATGGCCGCAGGGACCGGTATAAAAGTCTCCCCCGGCTGTGCATTATCTGTCCAGCTAGTGGAGCCCAGTGCTGATTCAAAAAATATGGGGAACCCCTACGCTTTTTTTGTCCCCCTTATTTTTTGCACCAGGACCAGGCGCAGAGCCCGGTGCTGGTTCTAAAAAGATGGGGGATCCCGTGTCCATTTTTTCCGTATTCCTGCCGGAATTCGACTGCAATTGCATATACAGTACTGTACCCCTTAATGTCACTGCTTACAGTATACAGTATTTAGACATGAGCTTGTGTACAGTATCTGTCATGAGGTGCTTTTTTCACTGACACTATAACTTTTTTCTATTGTGATATACTGTACAGAGGCGGCAAACTAGCGAAACGGGAATAATCAGCTTCTGCAGAATAAAATGAGATGCTACAGTACATGCCTATATTCTGTGAGTGACTGCGGCTCTATGAAATTAAATCAGAAAATTTAAATATGAAATGCATTACTAATGTGTGGCATTACTGTACTGTATGTGTACTGTATAAGGTGTACTACAATATTTTCTGGTGTAACATAAGGAAAGGGCACTACTGCATGGTCTAATGCAGTGGTTCTCAAACTTGGTCCTCAGGACCCCACACAGTGCATGTTTTGCAGGTAAACCAGCAAGTGCACAGATGTATTCATTACTAACTGACACATTTTAGAAGGTCCATACAGTAGGTGGAGCTAATTTTTTCACTTGTGATTCTGTGAGACCTGCAAAACCTGCACTGTGTGGGGTCCTGAGGACTGAGTTTGAGAACCTGTGGTCTAATGTAAATAAAGATGAATGTGGTGGGGTGTAATGTGAATAAGGGGCATTACTGTTAGGAGTAATGTGGTACTATGATATGATGTCATGAGAATAAGAGACACCACTGCATGATATAATGTGAATAAAGTTGCAGTACTGTGTTGTGTCATTTCATCTTCGGGTATTATTGTGTTACCATGCCCCTTCCCAGCAAGAACATACTGTACACTGTTTTGGGCTGGCACTAAATGTGCACATTGTTCTTATTTAGATTATAGGGGGTAGGAGCGCCAAAATGGGTGATGGTGCTGGGAAAGGGGTGCAGGGTTAGAGGCGGAACTACGTAGCATCTGTGCAAGAGGGCATCAGCCAAAATCTAGCCTAGGGCATCATGTTGGTCAGGTTTGGCTCTGATAATACTGTATACTGTACTCTTACTGTACTTTGCATTCAATACAGATACTGTTTGCACACAGGTTTTACATGAATCATTGGCAATGCTGCAGGAGTGTCTCATTAGGCAATCTAAAATATACCACGACTATGGGTGGGGATACAGTAGGGAAGTTCTGTCACCATAAGCTGTCTGCTGTGTATAGCATATTTCCATCTGAGATGCATTTGTGTGTTTGTAATAAGAAAAAAACATTTTACTGTACATTTAGTGGATACAGTATTTCTCCCCCATAATGACGTATCATACTGTACAGGTACCCTCATGTACTGTACTGTACCATACTGTAAAATTGAATATTTATTGGAAAAACATCAATATTAATGTAAAAATAAAGTATTACAACATCCGATTCCATGTACTGCACTGATCAAAATGTACAGTACTCTTATTCAGGACTTATAAAACTGAAAATAACTGTTCATACAGTACACATCAATAACATTACTACTGTATAATATTCTACATTAGTTTATGCAATAATCAGACAAAGGCAATTTTATCATTTTTTTTAATAATGCACCAATTTAAAATTTTAAACAGAAAATACAGAACTACATATTTGTGGCTTGACCATTTCTTTCAACTACAACAGGTAATACTTTATACAGGTGATTTATATAATTATTACAATGTTCAGGTGTGAGTACTTCTAGCCAAAATTTCTTTATCCCATCCACCAGTTGCTGTTTTGTTGTTGGCTTTGCAACACTCCTAACGTACCTCTTCAATTGAGCCCACACTAATTCGATTGGGTTCATGTCTGGTGATCTAATTAAAAAAAAAAAAAAGCGTATAGAAAAAATTAATTACATTACAGTAAATAGAGAAAATTAAACATACAATATTGTACTGTTTATTAAACAAAAATTTTTTTTACAGTACTAGAGTGCTATCCAAAATTTTACTTGTACACTGTTGAAAGAATACTCACTCTGGTGGTGTGCGTTCCCAATTCATACCTTTCTCTTCCATAAATTTGGCTGAGGCGGAGTGTTTAGGATCATTGTCTTGGAATATCCTATGGTGAGTTGGGTAATATTTATTCACAAATGGCACCATACATTTCTCTACTATTGTTTCTTGGAAATATTTCTTATCCATGATTCCTACAGAAATCAAAAAATGTTGTTCATTAATAAGCAACTCCTTTTATTGTGCAGTTACACGTACTCTACAGTACAACATGTATTTTTACAGAACACAGGCACAGAATAAAGTATAGTACTGTACTGTACCTTCGAAAAATAATAGGGGACCAGCTCCTAATCGTGATATGCCTCCCCATACATGGATTTTCAATGGATGCTTTGGGCGTGGTTTTAAAGAGATATGGTTACGTTTCCTGAATGACATTCTGGAGAACCGCTCAAGGGCAACAGACGATTCATCTGTGAAAATGACATCATCAAATGTTTCACCACTCTCAATCCATCGCCGTGCCTGTTCCACTCTCTTTTCTTTATTCACATCTCTTATCATTGGAGATATCCTGTGAAGAGCCAAAAATAATGAAATCAGATACAGTTATGAAATTACAGATTTACAGATTACTGTATATACAGTAGACTGTATGTGCAGTATACTGTATTATATACCTACTGTATACATTAAACTGTACATACAGTACATTAAGTTACATACAGAGTAATATATATATATACATACTGTACTGTACATACACACAAACACACACACACAGTATACAGTATGTAATCATCACAATAAGCCGGCAATGCTTCATTGCTGTCTCTGAGTGCCTATACAGTAGGTATCTCTTTTGGGATAGAATACTGTATATACAGTATATACACACACACATACTGTATATAGTATAAAGTACACACTCTGTATAATGATTTATGGCATTATTATATCACGTATCAAGGGATTATTAACAGTGCATTTACTGTATGGTTTATACTGCTTTCAGTATTTTACCTTGTTGCGCCAAAGGTCCATCCCATTTTCCGTCGCATCCTTCTGATGCTGGTGGCCGATATGTCCAGGTCATACTTGGAATGGAGAATTCGTTTTATTTGCAGAGCAGTACGCTCATCATCCTCACGAGTTAGTTCCTCCACAATTTGTTGCACTCTCCTACAGTACAATACAGTATGAAAAATATGAATTCATGAACAGCACAATCACAGTTACAATTGATGAAGTTTTTATTTTATTTCAAAAAAATTGTTTATGGTATAAAGCAAGTCATTTAAACATTACAGTAGTGTACAGTACGTACCATGTGCATTTTGTAGGAAATACAAATCTGGGCGTTGTTCTCTCGAATGCATGATAGCGCACCGTTTCTAAAGTGACTATAATGCCACTTTCCTTGAGCCATGCATGGATCTCTTTGATGGTTTTATTTTCTTTTTTCATGTTGGCGATTATCTTGCTCATCGTTTTGTTGATAGTTACTGGCATGTTGTCCAAATATAATTCCTGTATGGAGAGAAAACATTTGTGAATACTGTAGTCTAAAATTTACACATCTGAAAATGCATAAGAGTTTTATGATAGAAGTTAATACTGTACATGTTTACTATCCAGTACCTGATGTTCAAATTTAAGTATTGTATACTGTACAGTACTGAAAATACAACTTCAGTGTTATGGACTGCAATTAGTTTCCTGTATGAAACAGATACAGTACAGTAAATAACCCTCCTTGGAAGTGCATGGGCCCTGTGAGACTTACAGTAGTGTACAGCATAAGGGTCGACTGACATGATGTACAAGCATTACATACAGTACATGTCAGTACTGTATGTAAATTCTTCAATTATTGCCTAACAACAATGCTGCTTACTGTATATTAAATACTGTAGGCCTAGAAATGTGCATCTCAATATAGTAGTTAAAAACACAGGGGCCTATGTGGATAAGCGAGTTCTATGCACACTAAAAATGGCCACCGACCGTGAACCCCCAGCACGTGGCAGCGCTCGGATATGTAGTGAGATACAGTATGGCATACATTTCACACTCCAGGGGGCAATGCTGAAGGAGCGTCACAATCCCCTAGCTCAATTACATTGGGATAAGCGAGGTCTATGCACATTACGGTATACCGAGCTGGATCGCTTAGCAACCTGACAAAATGGCCGCCGACCGTGAACTCCCAGCACGTGGCAGCGCTCAAATATGGAGTGAGATACAGTATGGCATACATTTCACACTCCAGGGGGCAATGCTGAAGGAGCGTCACAATCCCCTAGCTCAATTACTGTACATTGGGATAAGCGAGGTCTATGCACATTACGGTATACCGAGCTGGATCGCTTAGCAACCTGACAAAATGGCCGCCGACCGTGAACTCCCAGCACGTGGCAGCGCTCGGATATGGAGTGAGATACAGTATGGCATACATTTCACACTCCAGGGGGCAATGCTGAAGGAGCGTCACAATCCCCTAGCTCAATTACTGTACATTGGGATAAGCGAGGTCTATGCACATTACGGTATACCGAGCTGGATCGCTTAGCAACCTGACAAAATGGCCGCCGACCGTGAACTCCCAGCACGTGGCAGCGCTCAAATATGGAGTGAGAGATGGTATACATTTTAAAATACACCGGGATAAGTTGTACAGGCCATGGAGCAATGTACAGGGACATTCATCATTTACGTATATAAATAATTGTAAACCGTAAATGAAAGAATTACCGGTCAAATACTGTATGACGAAACTGTGTCAATGAGCTGGAACAGTATGGCCTGTGAAGAAGTTTTCGAAGGCAGAAACGGAGAGCAAATTATCAGGAGATTTCTGAAAGGTCGGAGAAGATCCACACAGCAAGTCTGCTTACGAGGAAACAGCTTTGCAAAGTGGGTAGCGGGGCGGTGACTGAGACGCTCTTTTATTCACATTCACACAAAAGGAATTCTTACCGCTGTGATTGGTGCCAATATAGGCGCATTCATCCTTACACCAATCACAGAGCATACTGTACAGGTACTTTTGAATGTGAATAAAAGAGCGTCTCAGTCACCGGCCGCTACCCACTTTGCAAATCTGTTTCCTCGTAGGCAGACTTGCTGTGTGGATCTTCTCCGACCTTTCAGAAATCTCCTGATAATTTGCTCTCCGTTTCTGCCTTCGAAAACTTCTTCACAGGCCATACTGTTCCAGCTCATTGACACAGTTTCGTCATACAGTATTTGACCGGTAATTCTTTCATTTACGGTTTACAATTATTTATATACGTAAATGATGAATGTCCCTGTACATTGCTCCATGGCCTGTACAACTTATCCCGGTGTATTTTAAAATGTATACCATCTCTCACTCCATATTTGAGCGCTGCCACGTGCTGGGAGTTCACGGTCGGCGGCCATTTTGTCAGGTTGCTAAGCGATCCAGCTCGGTATACCGTAATGTGCATAGACCTCGCTTATCCCAATGTACAGTAATTGAGCTACGGGATTGTGACGCTCCTTCAGCATTGCCCCCTGGAGTGTGAAATGTATGCCATACTGTATCTCACTACATATCCGAGCGCTGCCACGTGCTGGGAGTTCACGGTCGGCGGCCATTTTGTCAGGTTGCTAAGCGATCCAGCTCGGTATACCGTAATGTGCATAGACCTCGCTTATCCCAATGTACAGTAATTGAGCTAGGGGATTGTGACGCTCCTTCAGCATTGCCCCCTGGAGTGTGAAATGTATGCCATACTGTATCTCACTACATATCCGAGCGCTGCCACGTGCTGGGAGTTCACGGTCGGCGGCCATGTTGTCAGGTTGCTAAGCGATCCAGCTCGGTATACCGTAATGTGCATAGACCTCGCTTATCCCAATGTAATTGAGCTAGGGGATTGTGACGCTCCTTCAGCATTGCCCCCTGAACTGTGAAATGTATGCCATATTGTATCTCACTACATATCCGAGCGCTGCCACGTGCTGGGAGTTCACGGTCGGCGGCCATGTTGTCAGGTTGCTAAGCGATCCAGCTCGGTATACCGTAATGTGCATAGACCTCGCTTATCCCAATGTAATTGAGCTAGGGGATTGTGACGCTCCTTCAGCATTGCCCCCTGAACTGTGAAATGTATGCCATATTGTATCTCACTACATATCCGAGCGCTGCCACGTGCTGGGAGTTCACGGTCGGCGGCCATGTTGTCAGGTTGCTAAGCGATCCAGCTCGGTATACCGTAATGTGCATAGACCTCGCTTATCCCAATGTAATTGAGCTAGGGGATTGTGACGCTCCTTCAGCATTGCCCCCTGAACTGTGAAATGTATGCCATACTGTATCTCACTACATATCCGAGCGCTGCCACGTGCTGGGGGTTCACGGTCGGTGGCCATTTTTAGTGTGCATAGAACTCGCTTATCCACATACTGTAGGCCCCTGTGTTTTTAACTACTATATTGAGATGCACATTTCTAGGCCTACAGTATTTAATATACAGTAAGCAGCATTGTTGTTAGGCTTTACGCTACCCACTTTGCAAATCTGTTTCCTCGTAGGCAGACTTGCTGTGTGGATCTTCTCCGACCTTTCAGAAATCTCCTGATAATTTGCTCTCCGTTTCTGCCTTCGAAAACTTCTTGACAGGCCATACTGTTCCAGCTCATTGACACAGTTTCGTCATACAGTATTTGACCGGTAATTCTTTCATTTACGGTTTACAATTATTTATATACGTAAATGATGAATGTCCCTGTACATTGCTCCATGGCCTGTACAACTTATCCCGGTGTATTTTAAAATGTATACCATCTCTCACTCCATATTTGAGCGCTGCCACGTGCTGGGAGTTCACGGTCGGCGGCCATTTTGTCAGGTTGCTAAGCGATCCAGCTCGGTATACCGTAATGTGCATAGACCTCGCTTATCCCAATGTACAGTAATTGAGCTAAGGGATTGTGACGCTCCTTCAGCATTGCCCCCTGGAGTGTGAAATGTATGCCATACTGTATCTCACTACATATCCGAGCGCTGCCACGTGCTGGGAGTTCACGGTCGGCGGCCATTTTGTCAGGTTGCTAAGCGATCCAGCTCGGTATACCGTAATGTGCATAGACCTCGCTTATCCCAATGTACAGTAATTGAGCTAGGGGATTGTGACGCTCCTTCAGCATTGCCCCCTGGAGTGTGAAATGTATGCCATACTGTATCTCACTACATATCCGAGCGCTGCCACGTGCTGGGAGTTCACGGTCGGCGGCCATGTTGTCAGGTTGCTAAGCGATCCAGCTCGGTATACCGTAATGTGCATAGACCTCGCTTATCCCAATGTAATTGAGCTAGGGGATTGTGACGCTCCTTCAGCATTGCCCCCTGGAGTGTGAAATGTATGCCATACTGTATCTCACTACATATCCGAGCGCTGCCACGTGCTGGGAGTTCACGGTCGGCGGCCATTTTGTCAGGTTGCTAAGCGATCCAGCTCGGTATACCGTAATGTGCATAGACCTCGCTTATCCCAATGTACAGTAATTGAGCTAGGGGATTGTGACGCTCCTTCAGCATTGCCCCCTGAACTGTGAAATGTATGCCATATTGTATCTCACTACATATCCGAGCGCTGCCACGTGCTGGGAGTTCACGGTCGGCGGCCATGTTGTCAGGTTGCTAAGCGATCCAGCTCGGTATACCGTAATGTGCATAGACCTCGCTTATCCCAATGTAATTGAGCTAGGGGATTGTGACGCTCCTTCAGCATTGCCCCCTGAACTGTGAAATGTATGCCATACTGTATCTCACTACATATCCGAGCGCTGCCACGTGCTGGGGGTTCACGGTCGGTGGCCATTTTTAGTGTGCATAGAACTCGCTTATCCACATAGGCCCCTGTGTTTTTAACTACTATATTGAGATGCACATTTCTAGGCCTACAGTATTTAATATACAGTAAGCAGCATTGTTGTTAGGCTTTACGCTACCCACTTTGCAAATCTGTTTCCTCGTAGGCAGACTTGCTGTGTGGATCTTCTCCGACCTTTCAGAAATCTCCTGATAATTTGCTCTCCGTTTCTGCCTTCGAAAACTTCTTGACAGGCCATACTGTTCCAGCTCATTGACACAGTTTCGTCATACAGTATTTGACCGGTAATTCTTTCATTTACGGTTTACAATTATTTATATACTGTACGTAAATGATGAATGTCCCTGTGCATTGCTCCATGGCCTGTACAACTTATCCCGGTGTACTGTATTTTAAAATGTATACCATCTCTCACTACATATCCGAGCGCTGCCACGTGCTGGGAGTTCACGGTCGGTGGCCATTTTTAGTGTGCATAGAACTCGCTTATCCACATAGGCCCCTGTGTTTTTAACTACTATATTGAGATGCACATTTCTAGGCCTACAGTATTTAATATACAGTAAGCAGCATTGTTGTTAGGCAATAATTGAAGAATTTACATACAGTACTGACATGTACTGTATGTAATGCTTGTACATCATGTCAGTCGACCCTTATGCTGTACACTACTGTAAGTCTCACAGGGCCCATGCACTTCCAAGGAGGGTTATTTACTGTACTGTATCTGTTTCATACAGGAAACTAATTGCAGTCCATAACACTAATATTAAGCCCACTCCATTATCCACTCCTCCCCTGTGTATTAAACACCCCCTACCACCCTGGAAGTCATGTACCAGGGCCCCTTCATTCAGCACAATGCCCCCTTCTACAGTTTAGTGTTCTCCTTCCTGCCCCATCTGTGCAGTAAAGGAATAATTAGCAGAAATTATTTCTCCAGGTCCTACTGTACATACTGAGCGAAAGATAGAACCCCCCCTATCCCCCGCGGAGCATCAAAGCTGCCGCTGATAGCTCCCCCCACCCCTTCCGCTGGTGAGTGGGTAGGGGCCCCAGTGCATTGCTGTGTCCAGGGGCCCACACTGCTGTTAAGATGGCTCTAGTAATTGAGCTAGGGGATTGTGACGCTCCTTCAGCATTGCCCCTGGACTGTACCATACTGTATCTCACTCCATATCCAAGCGCTGCCACGTGCTGGGAGTTCACGGTCGGTGGCCATTTTGTCAGGTTGCTAAGCGATCCAGCTCGGTATAACGTAATGTACATAGACCTTGCTTATCCCGGTGTACTACAGGTATGTGCAGTAGTACTGAATGATTGCTATCACTTGTGGTGAAACACCTATCTTATCAAATACAGTAACTACTGTACAGTATAGTTGTTCGCACAGGTGATGGTAATCATACTGTATATTTAAACTGAAGTCCGTAACAGAGCATTCTGTCCCTCCTGCAGAGGTTCTTGTTGGGAGGCACAGGGAAAAAAGGCAAATACTGTACAGTACTGTATTTGCACTTTACTGTTGTGCACTTTATTTGAAAATGTACAGTTGTTTGCTATTTTTAGCATGCTGTGCTTTACATGTTTTCTTATTGTGGTTTTTATATTTTTAGACAAAAGACAAAGAATGCAGACTACCAGATTTTACGGGAGTGCCAAAACCCACCCATCAGTGGCACAGAAACTTGCTGCATTAGTCCCACAAAAGAAGAAGAAAACTGCCAAGGCGGCTCAGAAAGAAAATGTGGTGAAACCACGAAAAAATGCCAAGGCAAAGAATAATACGTTGGAGATGATATGTGGTGTGGCAAATGATGTAATTGTTCCATCTCCTGCAGATCACAGTGTTCAGCCAATGAATCTGGAAATACCGGTGCTAGAGGACGTGACAAACACGCTGCATCAGGAAGCTTCTTTTTTGGACCATGTAGCCACCCCTGGACAAGAAGACATGACACATTCACCACGAAGAAGGTTGCATTTCACAGATGTGAACACCAAAGTGCAGGACTGCCAGTGTACCTGTCCTGTTTTACTAAAGGAGCTACTCAGTAAGGTGACCAATATGGAGTCAGAAGTTGGTGGACAGGTCAATCAGCTGCAGACCGATGTGGCTGGCCTTAAAGAAGGCATAAAGGAACAGATGGTAGAAGCCATGAAGAAAGTCATTGAACAAACGAGGGAAGAATGGCAAGTTGGAGTTTGCCGCACCATCATTGCAACACACCACCAAGCGGTTCAAGTCAGCGGCCTGGACGACCGAGGCCTGGAGGACCGCAGAGGAGGCCTGGACGACCGCAGAGGAGGCCTGGACGACGTCAGCGGCATGGAGGACCGCAGAGGAGGCCTGGAGGACCGCAGAGGAGGCCTGGAGGACCGCAGAGGAGGCCTGGAGGACCGCAGAGGAGGCCTGGAGGACCGCAGAGGAGGCCTGGAGGACCGCAGAGGCCTGGACCACAGCAGCGGACTGGACGAAGTCAGCGACTTGGACGACCGCAGAGGAGGCCTGGAGGACCGCAGAAGAGACCTGGAGGACCGCAGAAGAGACCAGGAGGACCGCAGAAGAGACCTGGAGGACCGCAGAGGAGGCCTGGAGGACCGCAGAGGAGGTCTGGAGGACCGCAGAGGGCTGGACGACCGCAGAGGAGGCCTGGACGACGTCAGCGGCATGGAGGACCGCAGAGGAGGCCTGGAGGACCGCAGAGGAGGCCTGGAGGACCGCAGAGGCCTGGACCACAGCAGCGGACTGGACGAAGTCAGCGACTTGGACGACCGCAGAGGAGGCCTGGAGGACCGCAGAAGAGACCTGGAGGACCGCAGAAGAGACCAGGAGGACCGCAGAAGAGACCTGGAGGACCGCAGAGGAGGCCTGGAGGACCGCAGAGGAGGCCTGGAGGACCGCAGAGGGCTGGACGACCGCAGAGGAGGCCTGGAGGACCGCAGAAGAGACCTGGACGACCGCAGCGGACTGGACGAAGTCAGCGGCATGGAGGACCGCAGAGGAGGCCTGGACGACCGCAGCGGACTGGACGAAGTCAGCGGCATGGAGGACCGCAGAGGAGGCCTGGAGGACCGCAGAAGAGACCTGGAGGACCGCAGAGGCCTGGACGAAGTCAGCGACTTGGGCGAACGCAGAGGAGGCCTGGAGGACCGCAGAAGAGACCTGGAGGACCGCAGAGGAAACATGGAGGACCGCAGAGGAGGCCTGGAGGACCGCAGAGGAGGCCTGGAGGACCGCAGAGGAGGCCTGGAGGACCGCAGAGGAGGCCTGGAGGACCGCAGAGGAGGCCTGGAGGACCGCAGAGGAGGCCTGGAGGACCGCAGAGGCCTGGACCACAGCAGCGGACTGGACGAAGTCAGCGACTTGGGCGAACGCAGAGGAGGCCTGGAGGACCGCAGAAGAGACCTGGAGGACCGCAGAGGAGGCCTGGAGGACCGCAGAGGAGGCCTGGAGGACCGCAGAGGAGGCCTGGAGGACCGCAGAGGAGGCCTGGAGGACCGCAGAGGATGCCTGGAGGACCGCAGAGGAGGCCTGGAGGACCGCAGAGGAGGCCTGGAGGACCGCAGAGGAGGCCTGGAGGACCGCAGAGGAGGCCTGGAGGACCGCAGAGGCCTGGACCACAGCAGCGGACTGGACGAAGTCAGCGACTTGGGCGAACGCAGAGGAGGCCTGGGCGAACGCAGAGGAGGCCTGGAGGACCGCAGAGGAGGCCTGGAGGACCGCAGAGGAGGCCTGGAGGACCGCAGAGGAGGCCTGGAGGACCGCAGAGGAGGCCTGGAGGACCGCAGAGGAGGCCTGGAGGACCGCAGAGGCCTGGACCACAGCAGCGGACTGGACGAAGTCAGCGACTTGGGCGAACGCAGAGGAGGCCTGGAGGACCGCAGAAGAGACCTGAATGATATCACTAAGCTAATTGAGCATTTACCAATCTATATGTATGTTGTGAGAGGCAGAGAGGTTTCTGCATTAGGAGGAGGTGCAGGCCCTGACATGCCACATGGAGCATTATGGGGTTGCTCCAAGGTAAGTAGCTCTTAGCTTAGACATATTTTAGTAAGGAGCCATTATCATGTGACTCCTTGCTGGTTAATATTAGACCCAGATTGGGGTAATGGAGGTGTGAGGTGTGGTGCCTCTGGACTGGCTGAGCTGGATGGCTTTAGTGTGGCATACCTTTACATTCTATTAACACTTTTCACTTATTAATTTTCTAACACTATTTCTTTATTTTAATTACATTTCATGTTTGTATCACCCCCTCTATAGCTTCGGCTTCCTAAATACTAATTTATTAACACTATAGTTTTTTACACTGGTATGTCACGCTGTGCTTTCTGGCTCATTCTGGTGTTTTGGGGTGCCACACCCTGCACCTAGATATAGCGCTAGGGACCCCAAATATACAGAGAGGCCTTGATGCGGCTTTGGGGCTTAACCACACATTTGCGCAAATATGTGTAACGAAGATCTCTGAATTCTATTATCATGTGGGATTTATATCTGGTTACTGTTATCCATTCAGTGTGCTGGGGAAACAATTGCTTTTTTTCTTGCTCAGAAATACCCCTTCCTTTCGAGCACCTGAATGATATCACTAAGCTAATTGAGCATTTACCAATCTATATGTATGTTGTGAGAGGCAGAGAGGTTTCTGCATTAGGAGGAGGTGCAGGCCCTGACATGCCACATGGAGCATTATGGGGTTGCTCCAAGGTAAGTAGCTCTTAGCTTAGACATATTTTAGTAAGGAGCCATTATCATGTGACTCCTTGCTGGTTAATATTAGACCCAGATTGGGGTAATGGAGGTGTGAGGTGTGGTGCCTCTGGACTGGCTGAGCTGGATGGCTTTAGTGTGGCATACCTTTACATTCTATTAACACTTTTCACTTATTAATTTTCTAACACTATTTCTTTATTTTAATTACATTTCATGTTTGTATCACCCCCTCTATAGCTTCGGCTTCCTAAATACTAATTTATTAACACTATAGTTTTTTACACTGGTATGTCACGCTGTGCTTTCTGGCTCATTCTGGTGTTTTGGGGTGCCACACCCTGCACCTAGATATAGCGCTAGGGACCCCAAATATACAGAGAGGCCTTGATGCGGCTTTGGGGCTTAACCACACATTTGCGCAAATATGTGTAACGAAGATCTCTGAATTCTATTATCATGTGGGATTTATATCTGGTTACTGTTATCCATTCAGTGTGCTGGGGAAACAATTGCTTTTTTTCTTGCTCAGAAATACCCCTTCCTTTCGAGCACCTGAATGATATCACTAAGCTAATTGAGCATTTACCAATCTATATGTATGTTGTGAGAGGCAGAGAGGTTTCTGCATTAGGAGGAGGTGCAGGCCCTGACATGCCACATGGAGCATTATGGGGTTGCTCCAAGGTAAGTAGCTCTTAGCTTAGACATATTTTAGTAAGGAGCCATTATCATGTGACTCCTTGCTGGTTAATATTAGACCCAGATTGGGGTAATGGAGGTGTGAGGTGTGGTGCCTCTGGACTGGCTGAGCTGGATGGCTTTAGTGTGGCATACCTTTACATTCTATTAACACTTTTCACTTATTAATTTTCTAACACTATTTCTTTATTTTAATTACATTTCATGTTTGTATCACCCCCTCTATAGCTTCGGCTTCCTAAATACTAATTTATTAACACTATAGTTTTTTACACTGGTATGTCACGCTGTGCTTTCTGGCTCATTCTGGTGTTTTGGGGTGCCACACCCTGCACCTAGATATAGCGCTAGGGACCCCAAATATACAGAGAGGCCTTGATGCGGCTTTGGGGCTTAACCACACATTTGCGCAAATATGTGTAACGAAGATCTCTGAATTCTATTATCATGTGGGATTTATATCTGGTTACTGTTATCCATTCAGTGTGCTGGGGAAACAATTGCTTTTTTTCTTGGACCGCAGAGGATGCCTGGAGGACCGCAGAGGAGGCCTGGAGGACCGCAGAGGAGGCCTGGAGGACCGCAGAGGAGGCCTGGAGGACCGCAGAGGAGGCCTGGAGGACCGCAGAGGCCTGGACCACAGCAGCGGACTGGACGAAGTCAGCGACTTGGGCGAACGCAGAGGAGGCCTGGGCGAACGCAGAGGAGGCCTGGAGGACCGCAGAGGAGGCCTGGAGGACCGCAGAGGAGGCCTGGAGGACCGCAGAGGAGGCCTGGAGGACCGCAGAGGAGGCCTGGAGGACCGCAGAGGAGGCCTGGAGGACCGCAGAGGAGGCCTGGAGGACCGCAGAGGCCTGGACCACAGCAGCGGACTGGACGAAGTCAGCGACTTGGGCGAACGCAGAGGAGGCCTGGGCGAACGCAGAGGAGGCCTGGAGGACCGCAGAGGAGGCCTGGAGGACCGCAGAGGAGGCCTGGAGGACCGCAGAGGAGGCCTGGAGGACCGCAGAGGAGGCCTGGAGGACCGCAGAGGAGGCCTGGAGGACCGCAGAGGCCTGGACCACAGCAGCGGACTGGACGAAGTCAGCGACTTGGGCGAACGCAGAGGAGGCCTGGAGGACCGCAGAAGAGACCTGGAGGACCGCAGAAGAGACCTGGAGGACCGCAGAGGAGGCCTGGAGGACCGCAGAGGAGGCCTGGAGGACCGCAGAGGGCTGGACGACCGCAGAGGCCTGGATTCAAGTGTGCTGTTGCCAGGAACACCAATGATGACCAGCACACCTGCTCACAGGCCACTTCGCAATACATTCGGAGGCTCTCTGAACAATATTGCCCTGGCTGTCATCTCAACTTCCCTGGACGACCATCTGTACAGAGCTTCAAATGGACATATTCAGAAATATGCATATTCTCTGTTCCAGCACCATGTACGGTACGACAAATACTTGACGTGGGCCAATCGTGTGAACTTTGATGGTTCCAAGGGCAAACTTCCGCTGCCCAAAAATCTGGTACATGACATCATGGCTAGGTGTGAACGCCGCGTGAGGATTGGTGATCCAGAAAAGAGGAAGATAAGGGATACCATAAACTCTGTGCTGAGAACGAAGAGGAAAATGACTTGGAAGCTCGACTATGATGAAACCAGATCATTACCTAACTCCTAGCTTCTGCACATCAGCTTCACACAGCTGAAGTTAAAAAATTGTGTCAATGTACCTGTATTACCTGTACATTTTCTGGGGCTGCATGCACTGTGCTGAATCCACTTGGAGCAGCTCGGTTACTCAAAGGGGAGTGCATGAACTTGGCTCACCACATTCCTGGTAATGTAAGGGCCTGTTACAAGTTGCCCCTTTTATTCCTGTTGATTTTTTCGGCGCTGCTGTATCTATCCAGTAGCAGCCGAGTCCATTGTGCTGTGTCCATCTGGGGCCTTGGGCTGCGTTTCCATCCAGGAGCTGCTGTTGTCAGTTCTCTATTCTGGTGTCCGTATGCGACAGTGTTAAAAAGCAAAAGACAAAAACGAAAAATAATTCCAAAAAGCAAAACCTAAAAATAAAGTACAAAAACCATTACCCCGCACCACCACCACAAAAAAATAAATTATAAAAATGTTAAAGTTGATATTGTTACTGTATTTGTGCTGTTACCTTTTGATTAAAGTACCGTACAGTATGTGTGATGTTGGCTTTATTACAATACAGTACAGTATGTGTGATGTTACATGTTCCAAATGACTTTGTCCGTAAATAAAGTGTTTCTTAAAATAAACATGACGTGGTTTCCAATGTTTGTATTCCCAACTTCCTGTACTGTATAAATTAGTACTACTGTATGATGGGAATTCAATTAAGAGTGGTATACTGTATGTAAAACAACTTGGTTAGGCATCTTGCATTTCATATTTTAATAAAAACCACAGGAAACTTCTATTTTTAAAAGTTTATTGAAGAAAAAAAAGGTGTTTTTTTTTTTAAATAAAGTTTGAAAGTTAATTAAAACAAAAAAGTAGTTTGTTCTTCGTTACATTCTTTTCTTGTGTATATACAGTAGATATCTGTGGGGAAAAAAAAAAAAAAAAGTATTAAAGTAAAGACACTCATGTTCATTTGTTTTCCAAGAAAATTTGTGGAACCACACAGCCCAGCAATAAGTCATGCTGGGCTGTGTGGTTCCACAAAAGGCATGCGGTACAAAGTGAAATAGTGGTGTCAGTGGTCAGCACTTTGACACGCTAACAATTGTGGAACCACACAGCAATGGCTGACACACATAAAATGGCTGACACACACAAAATGCCTGACACACACATGCTGGAGTGAAAACACATGTTTGCCAAACAGTCGACAGCACATGTCGGCAAGATGGCCGACCAAACTTGCTCCAAATCACCCCAAACTGGCCAGAAAGCACCCCAGCACACTCAGGAGGTACTGTACACCACAGCTAAATTAGGAGAGAATTTCATTACAAACAGCCAGATCTTGCAGATTATCTGCCAGATAATTGTATGGTGTACAGTATGCCTATCTTATACAGTAGAAAAAGATACTATACAATGGAGTACAAGAACAAAAATTTTTATTAAATAAAATTAAATAAAACTTAATAAAATATTAAAATAGTGGTCCACTAGGAGGTGGACCACCACCCGCTGGAGCTGGATGGCACGCTGCAACTGTTCTGTGGGAAAAAAAGGACAGTATTACAAAACAAATACTGAATACTTTACAGTGTAGTAATGGCAATACAGTACTGTACTTTACTCTATATTAGACAATATTGTTATTTACAATGTACAGTACTGTATTGTCAGTACAGTAAATCAAACACTACTGTATGCTGTCGAGGTAATTTAAACATTGCTTTAGTTTACCTCTTGTATAAGTGGGCTGCTGCCTGCCCGCTTCTGGGCCAGCCCACCTATCTTGCCCCTGTCTGGGGCCCCCATAAATAATTGGCACTATATTGGAGAAAAAAAAACATTTAGTCACATTCAAATAGTAAACAATTATTACTGTATACTGTAGGTACAGTATTATACTGTATTGCTGGTATTCAAAATATAAAGTACTGTACAAGAGTTTAGCTTCAATAGGTCATAAACAAATTGTCAAAGGAATTAAACACCACAGTACAAATACTGTAGACATTTAC